>NC_136272.1:84588314-85181425 GCF_964187855.1 Myxine glutinosa | reverse complement strand
AGGGGACATGTATAGCTGCCTTCGACATGTAGGCCAGGCCAACAGCTCATCTCTAAATATTTGGCTTGTGTATTTTGGGAGCACGCCATGACAAATGTCATGCATTGCTGAAAGAATATAACTCACTGCCTTGAAGGCCTGCACACTTGTCTTACACCTCATTTACAGAATCATCATGTTTACCTCATTTCCATCATAATTTCATCATCATACTGTTACAGATTCGTTCTCTTCCGCCTTTGTTGTTATTGTATACTTGTAGGATTTTAAGTTTCAGGTAATTTTGTTGTTAAGATTGTTGTGTGAAACGGAGATGTTCTTTAGTAAAAGGTAAAAATAAATGTTTGTGGAGGAAAGAGGAAAACGCAGCAAAGAACCGGAAGGGGGAGGAGGAGAAAAGAACGGCCATGATAGAGATACAGCCGTGAATCGCGCCAAGGCTGCGAGCGGACTTTTTTGATATTGGTTGCGAATGAGTTGAGGCTTCCCGGGGGATGGATTGTTTGCGACATTGTTATATATTGCAAGTGCAATTAAACCTGCGTCTCAGGTTTCATCACCACGTGTGAATCATCGTTGGAGAAATCAAGCACCTCCATTACAGGCCTATACGCCATTTTGTCCTCGAAGAAGAAGAGTCTGTCCGCTTGGTGCATCTTGTTTTGCCATTGGGATTCCCATATCGACCTCATCGTGTTGATTGCTGTTGGCTTACCGATCGGCTCAATTTGCATATCGACCTCTCACCTTAACTCCTCATCCACAGCCGTGCCAAAACCTGCCTGTTGTTTTGCCGCTCTGCACGACCTCAATCTCCAACCAGCATGGGGATCCGTGCACAGACTTTGGGGAATGTTACATCCCACTCACGTTTGGCGTATCGTGAGTTTATTGCTTTGAGAGCATTGGGGAATGATGGTACCATCATATGTATCGTTCATTTGATGCAAGTGACATTTTCATTGTACTTTCTTTAATAGTGTTATTATTGTGTATGTGAGAGTTATTAATACAATTACTTGTTTTGTTCTACAAGTGCATTGGTGTGGTTTTACAATCGACTCAAAAATACAAATCTTTCTGCTGCGTTCCCACTCCAGAATCTGAGGTGCACCGTAACAGGGGTTTCAGGAGGTAGTACGTAACAATACTGAAAAATGGCATTTATGGAATGTTCCATTTCAAGGCTCCAGGCAAACAGAGTACCTGTTGCAAGGTCAGTCTGCATCCTCAGTGTTGCAACATGGGGGGTAGTCAAAATTATTTTTTCAAAAAATTTCCTCCACTGAAGGAATGTGCCTGCACTAGTGGAAGCCAATCCAGATGTTCATCCTTTTCAATGTCGAATCCAACCATTGTGAGACATTTTTTCCCAGTGGAGGTTGAGTTTCCAGATACTGCTGGACTTGAAATTGTGTTTTGGCTCTAAAATCAGCATCCAGTGGAAAAAAAATTGGACTCTCTCTTAATCAGTCATTGCTTAGTTTATATCAACACAGGTAGATTATTCGGCCTCCACAGTGAAAAATGGGTGTATAACAAATATATAAATCTCTACTATAAGAGAGCAGTTTGTCTCTATGTATGTCGCCATTTTTCTCAGAGATGGCTCAATGATCTCTCTGACTCTCTCGAAAATCCTCTCTATCTCTTTGCTGATGACTCCACTCTCTGCCGCTCCATTCCTCTTCCCTCAGATCGGCAGTCTGCTGCCTCCTCACTCTCTGAAGACCTGGACAAAATCACAGACTGGTCAAACAAGTGGAACATGTCTTTCAATCCTGACAAATCTCACACTCTTACTATGTCTCTCCGAAAAGATCGACTGGACAACCCTCCCATCTACTTTCTCAACAATCCTCTCCAAGAAGTTCTGTCGCTCAAGATTTTGGGTCTCACTATCTGCCATGATCTTTCTTGGGAAAACCACATTTCCAAGCTGGCCTCCAAAGCCAGTCGCCGACTGGGCATCCTCCGTCGTGCGAAGTCCTTCCTCGGCACACCTGAGCTCCTCACCACATACAAGGCTTTCATCCGCAGCTCAATGGAATACTGTTCTCCCCTATGGGCCGGTGCTCCTGCCTCACACCTAGCTCGGCTTCACGCTGTTGAAACCAAAGCTTTCAGAATTATTGGAATCTCCCGCGATGAAGCTATCTCTGAGGGCCTTTCACTCACTCACCGCAGGCAGGTAGGTGGTCTTTCTGTCTTCTACCGACTCCTCTCCGGCCTTGCACCCCCAGCTCTCTCTGTGCTCTGTCCCCCAAATATTCCTACAGGTCGCACAAGATCTGCCAGCAACCCTCTGATGGTTAAACTGCCGAAATCTCGGCTCTCCGCTCACCTTCACTCTTTCATTCCTCTTTTCTCCCGCCTCTGGAACAAACTCCCTCACTCCCTTCAATCCCACTCCTCCCTCCAGGTCTTTAAAACAGCCGTTCACCACCATCTCTTATCTTCCCCCATCCAAAACCTTGATCTCTTCTACCCCCGCTAATTCACCCCAGATCCACCTTGTTTGAAATTCCAACTTCTTTCCTGGAAGTCCTGGCAGTGTCCATATGTTTTATACCTCTCCCACTGCCCCCTTCCCACGCCCCCCCCCCCCAAAGCCCTCGCCCTCTCTCAGATCTCTCGATGTCTCCATGTCTCTCGGTCCCTGCTCTCAAATGTTGTGTTTGTGTCCTTCCCCCTCTCTCCCCATCTTGTCTACCGCTCCCTATGTTATATGTTTTATGTGTCGGTTTGTCTTTCTGTGTGATTAATGTTCGCTCTTTCACGAGCCTCGATATTGTATACAAAAAAAAAAAAAAAAAAAAAAAAAAACGGACGGATGGCTCAGTTATGTGAAAGGTAATAATCCTGTGAAAGGTAATAATGTGAAAGGTAAGCCTCCTCGCTCTCTGCAGACCTGGACAAAATCACAGACTGGGCAAACAAGTGGAACATGTCTTTCAAGCCTGACAAATCTCACACTCTTACGATGTCTCTCCGAAAAGACCGACTGGACAACCCTCCCATCCACTTTCTGAATAATCCTCTCCAAGAAGTTCTGTCACTCAAGCTTTTGGGTCTCACTATCTGCCATGATCTTTCCTGGGAAAACCACATTTCAAATCTGGCCTCCAAAGCCAGTCGCCGACTGGGCATCCTCCGTCGTGCGAAGTCCTTCCTTGGCACACCAGAGTTCCTCACCACATATAAGGCTTTCATCCGCAGCTCAATGGAATACTGTTCCCCCCTCTGGACTGGTGCTCCTGCCTCATACCTAGCTCGTCTTCACGCTGTTGAAACCAAAGCGTTCAGAATCATTGGAATCTCCCGCGATGAAGCTACCTCCGAGGGCCTTTCACTTACTCACCGCAGGCAGGTTGGTGGTCTTTCTGTCTTCTCCCAACTCCTCTGCGGCCTTGCTCCTCCAGCTCTCTCTCTGGGCTCTGTCCCCCAAATATTCCTACAGGTCGCACAAGATCTGCCTGCAATACATCTCACTGTCTGATAATATGGACCAACTTCTATCTACCCATCCCAACTCTCTCTTCCTCATATGTGGTGATTTCAATTGTCACCATGCCAGTTGGCTGGGTGTGGGTACCTCTCTCACCAGCCATGGCTCTTCAGCAAAGGACTTCTGCGACTCACTGGGACTGACACAATCTGTCAATTTCCCGACCCGGATCTCAGTCAACGGAGCATCTTCTCTTCTGGATTTGGTTATGACAAACTTCCCTGAAAATGTCTGCTGCTCTTCTTCTGCTCCAATCGGCTCATCTGATCATGTGCTTGTCAAAGTGGACATCTCTCTGACCATTCTCAGAGAGCCTCCTCAGCGTCGACGAGTTTGGCATTTCACTCAGGCCAACTGGCACGGTCTTCAAGTAGCCATCAATCATCTGGACTGGTCTCCCATCTCTACCGCCTCTGACATCAACTCATCCTGGGAATTCTTTCAAAGTAAATTGCTCTCTCTCATGCACAGATTTATACCATCTCGTCTTCAGTTGTCATACCCTTCCTCCCGTCCATGGTACACGGAATCTTGTGGTGAGGCTGTTGCCCTGAAACAACTTGCTTTCGTCTCCTGGAAAGCAAATCCAACGGAAGGAAATCTCATTTCCTTTCACAAAGCCCGAAACAAGTGTGTGTCCACCCTCAGGAGAGCCAGGAAACAATATCTCACCATTCTCAAGACCGAACTCTCTTATCTGTCTCCCTCTTCCAAATCCTGGTGGCGTCTGGTCAAATCTGTTTCTGGTGTTTGTTCCCCCTCCATCCCCTCCCTCACCTCAAATGGCTTAACGGCTGACTCCGCACGTGAAAAAGCTGAATGCCTCAACTCTGTGTTTGCCTCTAAATCTTGTGTCCCAAACCCATCCCTCTCTGTACCCACCGTACCCGGTCGTACCCAGCTGCTGCTGAACTCTGTGTCCTTTCCTCCTGACAAGGTGGAAAAGTTTCTGTCAACCCTCGACTCTGATTCTGCAACTGGTCCTGACGGCATCAGCCCACGGGTCCTAAAATCATGTTCTTCTGCTCTTTCACTCCCTCTTTCTGTTCTCTTCACCCTCTCTTTTGCTCAAGGTCATCTGCCATCTGCTTGGAAATCAGCCAACATCACCGGTTTGCACAAAAAAGGTGCAAAAACAGATCCCAGCAACTACAGACCAATCAGCCTTCTCCCAATTATCAGCAAAGTCATGGAATCCATCATTGCTTCAGATATTAAATCTTTCCTCTTCTCCAATGGCTTGATCTCTGATCATCAATTTGGTTTCAGACCTGGTCACTCTACTCTGGACATGCTGCTTCTGCTTTCTCAACAATGGATGGAGGTCCTCAACACCAAACAGGAAATTAGAGCTGTCTCCCTTGATATTTCACGTGCCTTCGATATGGTCTGGCACCCTGCTCTGCTCACCAAACTCTCCTCCTTTGGTATCCATGGAAATCTCCACGCATGGCTGGCGGACTTCCTCTCTGGTCATAGTCAACGTGTGGCCCTGAATGGGTTTCTCTCATCTCCTCTTCCTGTTCAGGCTGGAGTTCCCCAAGGTAGTGTTCTGGACCCTGTGCTTTTTCTGGTCTTCATCAATGATCTCTCTGACTCTCTTGAAAATCCTCTCTATCTCTTTGCTGACGACTCTACTCTCTGTCGCTCCATTCCTCATCCCTCAGATCGGCAGTCTGCAGCCTCCTCACTCTCTGCAGACCTGGACAAAATCACAGACTGGTCAAACAAGTGGAACATGTCTTTCAATCCTGACAAATCTCGCACTCTTACAATGTCTCTCCGAAAGGACCGACTGGACAACCCTCCCATCTACTTTCTCAACAATCCTCTCCAAGAAGTTCTGTCGCTCAAGCTTTTGGGTCTCACTATCTACCATGATCTTTCTTGGGAAAACCACATTTCCAAGCTGGCCTCCAAAGCCAGTCGCCGACTGGGCATCCTCTGTCGTGCGAAGTCCTTCCTTGGCACACCTGAGCTCCTCACCACATACAAGGCTTTCATCCGCAGCTCAATGGAATACTGTTCTCCCCTCTGGGCTGGTGCTCCTGCCTCACACCTTGCTCGGCTTCACGCTGTTGAGGCCAAAGCTTTCAGAATCATTGGAATCTCCTGCGATGTAGTCAACACCGAGGGCCTTTCACTCACTCACCGCAGGCAGGTTGGTGGTCTTTCTGTCTTCTACCGACTCCTCTCCGGCCTTGCTCCCCCAGCTCTCTCTGTGCTCTGTCCCCCCAATATTCCTTCAGGTCGCACAAGATCTGCCTGCAACCCTCTTATGGTTAAACTGCCAAAGTCTAGGCTCTCTGCTCACCTTCACTCTTTCATTCCCCTTTTCTCCCGCCTCTGGAACAAACTCCCCCACTCCCTTCAATCCCACTCCTCCCTCCAGGTCTTTAAAACAGCTGTTCACCACCATCTCTTATCTTCCCCCATCGAAAACCTTGATCTTTTCTACCCCCGGTAATTCACCCCAGAGTCCTTGCAGTGTTCATATGTTTTATTCCTCTCCCACCTCCCCCCAAGTCCTCCCGATGTCCCTGCTCTCAAATGTTGTGTTTGTGTCCTTCCCCCTCTTCCCCCTCTCTTTTGTGTCCTTCCCCCTCTCTCCCCATCTTGTCTGCCGCTCCCCTTGTTTTTTGTGTTTTGTGTGTCGGTTTGTCTTTTTGTGTGATTAATGTTAGCTCTTTCACGAGCCTCGATCTTGTATACAAAAAACAAAAAAAAACAAAAAAAACCCTCTTATGGTGAAACTGCCAAAATCAAGACTCTCTGCTGACCTTCACTCCTTCATTCCTCTTTTCTCCCGCCTCTGGAACAAACTCCCTCACTCTCTTCAATCCCACTCCTCCCTCCAGGTCTTTAAAACAGCTGTTCACCACCATCTCTTATCTTCCCCCATCCAAAACCTTGATCTTTTCTACCCCCGCTAATTTCACCCAAAATCCACTTTTTTGAAATACCAACTTCTTTCTTGGAAGTCCTTGGTGTCCTTGTGTTAATACTTCTCCCCCCCCCCCCCTTCCCATGCCGCCTTCCCCCAATCCCTCTCCCTCCCACACATTCCCGATGTCCCTGCTCTCAAATGTTGTGTTCATGTGCTTCCCCTTCTCTCCCCATCTTGTCTACCACTCCCCTTTTTATATACTTTGTTTGTTTGTCGCTTTGATTTGTTTTTGTGATAAATGTTAGCTCTTTCACAAGCCTCGATTCTGTATACAAAAAAAATAAAATAATAATAATAATAATAATAATAATAATAATAAATGATCCCTGGCCACATTCCTTAGTGGATTCCATGGTGTGGGGAAGTGTTTTAGGCACCCACAAAAAAAAAAGCCAAAGAAAATAATTGATTTCTTTGAAATGCCAACAGGAGTAGAACAGCACCGGGCAATGCCAGGTACTCCTACTCGTATAAATATGATCCAAAATGAGAATAACTAAATAATTATTCAATCCAGCTAAGGTCTAACGAGCCTGGTGTTGGCTTAGCGGTTAGGGTGCCGGTTTGGGATCTTAGGATCCTGGGTTCAAATCCCGGTCAATTGCTGAATTAACGCCAGGGGGTTGACTCAGCCTGTCATCCTTCCGAGGTCGGCAAATTGAGTACCAGTTCACTGGTAATTCCCTGTGTGTCGCAAGAGGTGACCAAAAGGGTTGGTGGCAGGAAGGGCATCCGGCCATAAAACATTGCTTGAAAAGGGGGACCACGGTGCCCAAAAAAGGCCAATCCCTGCTCTGCGGGGAAAAATGGCCTCTAAAGGCGGTTGCAGCTCAGGTGTAACGGAGCCAAACTTCACGGAGCGGATATCCGCACGACAGACTTGAGACGATGCATCGTGATGTCCTGCAGTGACATAGCTCGACATCAGGCAAGGTTTCCAAACAGCAAATCACATGAGAAGGATAACATTACATATAATGGATTCAATTTCTCTCCTGCACCAATTGAAAGCCCTCAGCACATTTCCTGCCGTTTCAAGGATGGATGTCCTATTGTTGGAAAATGCTAAATTGTCGTCGGCTGCACCTGTCTGTCGCAATACGTTTGACGAAGAGTCCTTCTGGAAGATGTACGTAGGTGGTGTAAACTAGAACCGCCTCGTGCAGCTGCAACAGATATGAGAAGCAAGGTGCTTTAAAAGGCACCGAAGCTAGGTAACAAGCTTTTGTGCATTCAATTTTTTCAACGGTGCTCAAAAGCCAATACCTTGCGTGCTTGTCGCAACTGGAAAAGCAATTATTGCACATGCTTTCATTTGTAGTTTCTTCCCCGTAAGGGTTGTAATGTTTTTTTTAAATCTTCATCCGTTGCAATGATGCCTAACGAAAGAAGAGGAAAAAAATCTCTTCCCAGAATCTTTATTTGCCAATTTGGACGTCAGTAAGCAGGTTTGAAGGAGCTTGTTGCGCTCGGCGTGCATCGTTCCACACGATTGAGTTCTATGATCCTGATATGGCGTTTTCATCCGGCGATTGTTTTTGAAAATGCAGATTGCCCACCTGTTCCTGGATCTCGCACATCATTCATTTTTACCTTCTCGCCAGTGCTCATTCGCCATGAACTCGAGTGAAAAACACATTGCTCACTTTTGTCTGGCTGCATGAATTGTCGAGGAAAAAAAAACAAATATGCAGCACACCACAAACCACAGGTAGCCATGCATTGTGTGAAGCTTAAATTTGGCTGGAATTTGTTTATAACTAAACTTGCACATATATAACCTTGGCAGGCAATCATCACCTACCGTGCGTCTCATGGTGTTAGTTTCAACCAAGATTGATGTTTTTATTGGCTTTACCATTCATAATTTTTTGGAGTCCCCTCTTTGTTGCATCGCTTTCTGCCATCTTGATTTTCAGCATGTACATCAAAGCGCGAAACACGTGATTATGGGAATCGCTTACTAACACAATAAAATAATTTCCTGCGAATTATCAATCTACATACTCTGCACATTACTCTGTCTTTTACAATCTAAAATCCAGCTGAAATTTGAACTATCCTCAAATATATACCATATACACTACATGACCAAAAGTATGTGGACAACCGAACATCACACATCTCATTCCAAAATCATGGGCATTAATATGGAGTTGTTCCATCCCCCCCCCCCCTCCCCCCCCCATTGCTGCTATAACAGCCTCCACTCTTCTGGGAAGGCTTTCTACTAGATGTTGGAACATTGCTGCGGGGATTTGCTTCCATTCAGCCACAAGAGCATTAGTGAGGTCGGGCACTGATGTTGGGCGATTAGGCCTGGCTCGGTCGCGGTCGGCGTTCCAATTCATCCCAAAGGTGTTCATTGGGGTTGAGGTCAGGGCTCTGTGCAGGCCAGTCAAGTTCTTCCACAACAATCTCGACAAACCATTTCTGTATGGACCTCGCTTTGTGCACGGGGGCATTATCATGCTGAAACATGAAAGGGCCTTCCCCAAACTGTTGCCACAAAGTTGGAAGCATACAATCGTCTAGAATGTCATTGTATGCTGTTGCATGAATATTTCCCTTCACTGGAACTAAGGGGCCTAGCCCGAACCATGAAAAACAACCTCAGACCATTATTCCTCCTCCACCAAACTTTACAGTTGGCACTATGCATTCGGGCAGGCAGCATTCTCCTGGCATCCCCCAAACCCAGATTCGTCCGTCGGACTGCCAGATGGTGAAGCGTGATTCATCACTCCAGAGAACGCGTTTCCACTGTTCCAGAGTCCAATGGCGGCGAGCTTTACACCACTCCAGCCGACGCTTGGCATTGCTCATGGTGATCTTCGGCTTGTGTGCGGCTGCTCTGCCATGGAATTCCATTTCATGAAGCTCCAGATGAACAGTTGTTGTGCTGCCGTTGCTTCCAGAGGCAGTTTGAAACTTGGTAGTGAGTGTTGCAACCGAGGACAGACGATTTTTACATGCTATGCGCTTCAGCACTTGGTGGTCCCGTTCTGTGAGCTTGTGTGGCCTACCACTTCACGGCTGAGCTGTTGTTGCACAATAACAGCACTTACAGTTGACCGGGGCAGCTCTAGCAGGGCAGAAATTTGACGAACTGACTTGTTGGAAAGGTGGCATCCTGTGATGGTGCCACGTTGAATGTCACTGAGCTCTGCAGTATGGCCCATTCTACTGCCAATGTTTTTCTATGGAGATTGCATGGCTGTGTGCTTGATTTTATATACCTGTCAGCAATGGGTGTGGCTGAAACAGCTGAATCCTCCAATTAGAAGGGGTGTCAATTTTGGTCATATAGTGTATATCTGTATTATAAAAGGAGCCGTGTCTGTCTGTCTGTTTGTCGTGTTATAACTTGAGAATGGATTAACGGATTTCAATAAATCCAACTACAGTGGATTCGGGTCACTCCCAGGAGTGTTTGTGATCCAAAAAAATTATTTATGGGTACATGGACACGTGTGTCAAAACTGCAGTGCCAACATGTGACGTTGGTTATCCCTGCATGGAGAGCAGGATCTCCCAGGAATCCTTTTTTTTTTCTTCCCCCATAGATTTAGCCATCGCAGCAAAGATTGGTATTTCCATCAGCAAAGTGACGGGTCTTATATTCTAGTAGATATATATACATGTATATATATATATATATATATATATATATATATATATATATATATATATATATATATATATATATATATATATATATTGAGCCAAAGAAGCGCACTGACCCTATGACATGACGCTGACATCATGCGCATAAATTATACCAACACATCACCTCCAAACTAGGAGGCATCTGTATGGCACTCAAGTCCTTGCAGACTGAGATTAAAGCTCTCTGGTCACAAATAGACAAAGGCAGAGATGTCGTCTAGATTTCGCCCTTATTATAATTTATGTGCATGTTTAATTATGCACATGACGTCAGCCTCATGTCATAGGGTCAGTGCGCTTCTTTGGATCAATTTAATATTCTTGACTGCAAACCTCCTAACTGATGATGAGCAGGACAGAGACAATGTGCTCGCGTGGCAGGCGACTCTTGTTGCTGACAGGTTGTGCAGCAATTGCTAGGGTGAGACTCAATCTGTGCCTTGTTTCCTTGTCAAGTTAGGGGGTTCAATCCGTATATATATGGAAAAGCCAAACTGGCAGGCCATGCCCCGAGCTTCGTCATTGGTCAAGCAAGACCATGGGGGCATTCGACCGAGCTCTGCGATTGGATAGTGATGCCAAAGCAGGGAAGCTTTGAGAGATAGAAGAATCTCTCTCTCATTTTTTGGACAAGGAAGGTGGTGCCATTTTGTGGTCCTGGATCTTGGAGTTTGGGCACACTTTCAAATTTGGTGGGGAGCTCTTGGCTGCATGGGCAGCATTGTGACGTGTTGCTTTGGCTGTGGCGCTCTTCGGAAGTGAAGGAGGCCATCCTATCTGCCTGCCCCACCCCGGTGGCTGCAACGGTCACGGTGCCACCACCATCCTGTGTTTCCCACCTGTGGGGCTTCAGGTTCGATGACCACCAGGCTCCTAAAGGCCATTTCAGGATGCCAAGCTGAGTGCCGGCCGGCTTAAACCAATTTATTTTATTTTATCATTCCCCTGTTGTGCATTGGTGACTGAGTTGAGACGTCTCAAATTAGGATTTAGATTTACCTCGCCTTTCCTTTGTATCGCATTCCATTTGCTGTTATAAAATCATTATCATGGTACTTTTATTTGTTGTGTCGTGTTTCTTTGTTCATGAGTTTCGGGAATTAACCCGTGTGCTTCGTTCAGGTAAGCACCTCGCCGCCTTCTGTCCCGCATGTGCCATAAAAACAACCGCCATTATTTGGCCGTTTGCCTCAGAAATTAAATTAAAGACCATCCGGCTATCCGTCCAAGGCTGGCGTTCATCGACTACGGACTTGACCATATGTATATGTATGTATATATATATATATATATATATATATATATATATATATATATATATATATATATGTATGTATGTATGTATGTATGTATGTATATATGTATATGTATATATACAGGGTGTTTCAAAAAGATTGATACAACTTTGACTTCCTGACATTTCTTTGTTTTTTGACCTGTACCGTTTCCCTTTTCAGGGTTTGGTGGTGTTATCGTGGTATTTATTCCTTGTGATTTCTAGCTCCGTAGCTCAACTATGCCATTGACAGTGGAGCAGAAGACAAAAGTGGTGGCTCTGTGGTATGAGACAAAATCATATGTAGACACCCGCCAGAGGTTCCACCTGAGGAGATCACTGAGAGGTACCTGAAAAGGCCTAAGGTCACATACTTCTGCACCTTCAATGCCAGATGGGGAATGCTAGGGCCTTACTAGTTTTAGTGTAGCAGCATAGCAAACCTGTTGTGCATTTTGTGATACAAGCACCAAATTTGGCACAAATGTACATTAATATGTTGCGAACATTTTCAGATATTGGGCCACTTGAAATTCCGTAATTTTTTTTTTCAAATTTTTTCAAATTTCGTAATTTCAAATTTTTCGGGTGACACCGTCACAATTTCGGTCTTCGAGGCCGGCCGATATAGTGGGGCGGCTTAGCCCAAATATTCAAAAGAATTGTGCATTTTGTGATACAAGCACCAAATTTGGCACAAATGTACATTAATATGTTGCGAACATTGTGTGGTCAGCAATGAAGACGAGAGTCTGAATTACATGTATGCAAAAGACCTTGTGAACCAGTGAAGCAAATACACGGGTAAGCATGAATTAAATCTAGGGCATGATATAATTTCCATGATGTTTACCTCTACACTCAATGGTGGAAGGAGGTAATGTTTTGATCCCAGCTTGTCTGTATGTCTGTTTGTCTGTTAGTCCACAAAATTCCAGACAAAGCTTGTAGTAGTGGTAGTTGTAGTGGTAGTGGTGATAACAGAAATTGTTATATAGAACTGAACTTATATTATTATTATATGCAGAAAATAACTTCATTTCTATATGCCCTGCAGTGGACAGGTTAATTGGTTTATGCACTGAAGGGGTCACCCTGGTGTGCACTGCTGTGTTCTGCCTCACTGAGTTGTTCAGGTATGATGTACTCAGCACAAGCTTCCGGTCGGCCCGGAGGTGGGGGTGCGGGGCCTGTCACGGAACGTCAAAACAAACGGCCTGCCGGGGCCGCCCAAAAGTCGGGCGTGAGGGGCGCGTCCACTAATGGAACGCCTCTCGCTTCCCAGATCGAGGGCCACGTGGTCAGGAGAACCTCGTCCCTTCCGGTCACACTTTGCCTATCGGCCGGCCTCGAAGACCGAAATTGTGACGGTGTCACCCAAAAAATTTGAAATTACGAAATTTGAAAAAAAAAAATTACGGAATTTCAAGTGGCCCAATATCTGAAAATGTTCGCAACATATTAATGTACATTTGTGCCAAATTTGGTGCTTGTATCACAAAATGCACAATTCTTTTGAATATTTGGGCTAAGCCGCCCCACTATTTAAGAATGACAACAGCAGGACGGTGACAATCAACGGTGAGCGCTACCGGGCTGTACTCCAGAAGTTCCATAATGATCAAGCCCAAAAGGTCACCCCAAACCAGCCCAGCATGACCCAGCATGACTTGCAGGATGGTGCACCCCCACATACAGCTGGTGACACCATCACTTTCCTGCAGCAGCTCTTCAGAAACCACAGCTGCAGCAGCTTCACCGTGGTGGTGAAGTGTTTAAAACGTGGCTGTGAGGTGTTTTAAATTACGTGTGGTGGGTGGGGGATTAACGAGGGTAGAAAAGGTCATAGTTTTCTGATTGGGGACAATCTGAGATTGTGGTGAACAGTTGTGTTGAAGATCTGGAGGGAAGAATGAGGTTGAAGAGAATGTGTAAGTTGATTCCACAGGGAGGAAACATGAGGAACAAATGAATGTAGGTGAGCAGTGATCCTGGATTTAGGTAGTTTCACCAGAAGGGGGTTAATTGTGGACCATGTGTGCCCTGCAGAAACCTGGGGGGTGGGGGGAGGAGTATGGGGAGGGTGGGATCATGGAAAGAACAGAAGGTGCAAGACCAAAAAGGAGGTGGTAGAAGACAGAGAGACCATAGACCTGTCTGCAATTGCGAAGTGATAGACCCATAGACTCAGCTCCATCATGGTAGATTCCAATGATCTTGAAGGCCTTGGTTTCCACGGAGTCAAGCTGAGCAGGATGTGAGGCAAGGGAGCCAGCCCAGGGTGGAGAGCAGTACTCCATAATATTATTGCATCATGTTCTGCAGTACTCCATAATATTATTGCATCATGTTCTAACTTATTATCTTATAACATCGGGAGGAAATTTTTGAAGTGATCCAATTTTGTTGCTCAAAGTTTGTAGGTACAGTTTCAATATTTTACCTTTGTTTTTCCACATCGTTCCTTTGCCAAGGATTGCCAGGGTAGCCCAGGTGTGACGCACTTGCCTTTAACTTGTTCAGTCTGGATTTGTTTCTGTGGTGGAATAACATCTGACAAAATAAACCACCCTGTGGCTTCACATGCAGTGGATTTCATAGGAGGTGTTAAACCGGCTGACGGACATGAAAACATTAGATTATAGACGTTAAATATACCATGTTGGCTTCAAAAATAATAGATGGTGTGATGAAAAACAGCTGCTGCTACTACTATTACTACTACTACTGTTACTACCTACAACTACTTAATGGCCCCAGTTATTCCCACCTTATTGTGGGGTCAGTATGGGAAGGTTTCAGATTGTGGACTACGTTATCCTTTTTGGGGTCTACTTTTTTAGTAGACCCAAAAAAGGATAACTGGGGGAGGTGGGAGCACCATACCACACCTTACTATCATTTAATTTTTGCTCTTGACAAACTTGATCTCTAGACAAGGGCCTGCTGGGTGACATCACCCACTGAAAGGTTCACATGGTGAATACGGGGCTTTCAAAATGACGTATGGACACTAATGAGGCCTTTCACACATATTTTGGGTCCTGTATTTTGTGTGGCATATAAATGGAAGGATGTACTAAATGAAAGGTCGTTGATTGAAAATGAAAGCTCTAAATGGTCTGGTTGTAAATGGGTAAAGGTCCACGGTCTGAAAAAGTTGTAAAGGTCTAAATGGTAGAAAATAGTCTGAAGGGTGAAGGGATCTATAGTGTCAAAAGGGTTTTAAAGTAAAAGGGGTCATACAGGGTCTATGGGGGCTTTAAAGTCCTTAGGAGTATTTTCTGTAATTAAAGTCCTCAGAGTCTTTTGGGTCCTCGGGATCTTTTGTGTCCTCGGGAGTTTTTGGGTCCTCGGGATATTTTGGGTCTTGGCCGTTGGTCCTCGAGGTATTTTGGCACATGTTGACAGTTTCCTTGTGTGTGTGTGTGTGTGTGTGTGTGTGTGTGTGTGTGTGTGTGTGTGTGTGTGTGTGTGTGTGTGTGTGTGTGTGTGTGTATAATATATAATCCTTCATGGAATTGAAAAACTTCTGCCAGTTCAGCTGTTGTTTAATGCCATAAGTTATGCGCACACCATGCCTTCATGCAAACTCTTCGACATCCCTCTCATCCGGGGCCAAAATTACCAAATTCACATTCCAATAGCATCCATTCATCTACGTATGATGATGGATATGCAACACTTCTTGGTGAGGTCAATCATGTGTTACACTTCCGTTGGTGACTGTACATGGTACAAGCCAATTTTAGGAGCAACAGAGTCTATTACAGGTGTTACATCTGACGCAGTCAGTGAGGTTGCCATCTCCTGGAGTTGAGGGATGATGTTGTTTGCGGCGACAGCGTCTGTTGTGCAGGTGCTCCAACTACTGGTCATCATGATGACTTATTCCAGTCCATAATTGATGTCGCCATGTGCCTCTGCAGTTAGCTGCAGTTTCCCAAGTGTCAACATTGATGTGTAGGGCTTTCATATCCTGCTTACAGACATCCTTATACATCAGCTTTGGGCGCCCTTTTGGTCTTTTGGCCCAAGCTATCTCTCCATATAGGGCGTCTTTTGCGATACGTCCATCTTCCATTTCTGTATATGTGCCGAAGCCATCAAAGTCGTCTTTGCTTAATAAGTGCAAGGACACTTGGTAGATTTGCCTGGGGAAGGACTTCCGCATTTGTGCATCTGTCCTTCCACGTGATGCCAAGGATGCATCGTAGACGGTGAAGATGAAAATTATTGAGTCTCCGTTCTTGGTTGTCCATGCTATAAGTTGTCCATGCTTCACATTAGGGTGCTAATAATGCACGCTTTGTAGATCAGCATCTTGGTTCTGAGGGTCAGCTCACTGTTCTTCCACGCCCTCTTTGTTGGACGACCAAAGGTGGTAGCTGCCTTCCCGATGCGGATGTTCAGGTCATCATTGAGAGACAGGTTGTTAATCACTATCAACTAGCTCTGGAGATGGTCTTCTGTGTGGGTGACAAGTGCATCTGCATTGAGAAGTTCTCTGATCACGACATGCCGCCGCAGTTTTGTCTTTGGCCTGAATCTTGACAAGTTATACAAGTGTTAAGGTAGATTCTTTCCATATCTGCAGGAAAGGAGTACATCAGAAGTACCAAGAAGAAAATACCAAACAGAGTTGGAGCCAGGACGCAGCCCCGCTTCACTCCACTTTTTATCTCGAAACTTTCTGAAGTGGAACCATCAAACTGTATTGTGCCATGCATGTTGTCATGGAAATAATGGATGAGACTGAGAAGCTTGAGTGGACAGCCAATCCATTCTAACACCTTGTATAAACCTATTCTGCTAACAGTGTCAAAAGCTTTTGTGAGATCCATGAAAGTGAGGTAGAGCGGTGTGTTCTGTTCCCTACACTTCTCTTGAAGGTGACAAAGGGAGAAGATCATGTCCACGGTGGATCTGCCTGCTTGAAAACCACATTGTGCCTCAGGATACACTTGGTTAGAGAGTTGCTGGAGTCTCTTTAGGATGATCATTGCACATTTCTTCCCTGTAACACTGAGAAGTGATATGCTTCAGTAATTGTTGCAGTCTCCCGGATTGCCTTTCTTATTGTACAGCATGATGATGTTTGCGTCACGCATGTCTTGTGGAACAGATCCTTCCCTCCAGCATGGGGAGAGGAAGTCATGTAGGTAAGGCAGCAGGTGGGGCTTTCCATACTTAAGCAGTTCTTCTGGAATTCCATCCTTGCCAGGTGTTTCCTGCTTGCCAGTAAATCGATTGCCTTCACAAGCTCAGCTAATGATGGTTCCGCATCTAACTCGTCCATGATGCCTAGGCCATCAGAGTTCCTCAGATAGTTGAGGAAGTACGATGGCCTAGGCATATTGGCCATGAGTCCATGTCTGGTCTGACCTGTGCATTGAAGTTTCCGAGAATGTGAAGCTTTTCCCCCTGAGGGGAATGCTAGAGAAGTTGATGAAGTGTGTCATAGAAGTAATCTTTGTCTTCAGGATTGGCACACAGAGTGACCAAGCCTCCATTTGATGAAAGACGTAAAGACATAAGACGTTCTGATGTAGCCATAGGTGTCTTAATTGACTGCAAAGCCTAAACCATGTCGACGGCGATCTTCTGCACTCTTACCATGCCTGTAAAAGGTGTAGTTGGTCAAATTGACATCAGCAAATTCAATATCACTAGATTGTTGTTATATTTGTGGATCTTAGTAGATCTAAAGGCTGCAAAGAAAACTCAGAGGTAGTATTCATAGGTAGCCTTTTAGTAGTTAAGTTAGCTTCGATTGCTGATTACAAACTGTTACCCTGGAGTTTTGTCAGCAGGATGTTGCATCAATGACAGTGCCACCTGTTGGGTAATGTGTTACGCTGGGGGTCTAACTACCTGGTGAATGCTATAAGATCTTACAATGTCTTTTTCAAAGATTAGGCCATTGTGTGCTGGCAACCTGGCACATTTTGAATGCGGAGAAGCACTGCATCCGGCGCAAAGCAACTGGCAATCCCAATTCAGTAATGATGCAACCAGCAATCACAATTTAGTAAGCGAATCCCTGTCCAAATGAATGTGTTAATGATATTCCTATGTAGATATCTCGCCTGATGGAAGAGGTGGAATAAAGATGGCACAGGAGTGAAAACAATGACAGTTGGAAAGGAAAGTCAAGTAGATGGAATAAATGATTTCGGAGGTAAAAGCAGCAAGGATGGTTGGAAAAGTGGAGTTGTAAACATAGGGATTTACTCCAGATGATGATGTAATACTTTAAATGACTGACGGGAGAAACAGAAACGTGAACAAGCTCGAATCATGCTTCAACAGAGGGGTTAAAATGGGGTCACAGGAATGGAGAGCAGCTGTCGAGCTCCATTCACATACACAAGCAAGGAGTGGATTGGATGATGAGCATGTTCAACCAGGTGGACGTGGAATGTGACAGGTGAGTGAAAGCGCTGATGGTGCAAACAAGAATACAGTTGGGGGAGAAAAAGGAAAGAGCACACATGTGGTCAGAACACAGCAGTGGCCGACACAACAATAGTCAGGTCAAAATACAGTTTAACCCCCAAAAAATTGCTACAAAAGGTTTCTCAACTGATTCTGGTAGGGTTTAGCGTACGTTATAACATACTAAAAGTTTACCAAAGTAGGACCCCCGGAAAAGTGTTTTTTTCAAGATGGCGTCCAAGATGGCCGCCGAAACCTCTTAATGATCATAACTATGTAACTATCAACTCAAATTTGATGATCTTGGTGTCTATCCCTAGGTTGTTGGGGGCAAGGAACACATTAAGACCATTAAAAATGAAAGTGGGCCATTATATGTAACACAAAAATCCAATATGGCGTCAATAATGGCCGCCAACACCTCCAAATGACCGCAAGTCCATAACTATTGACTCAAATTTAATGATCTTGATGTCTATCCCCAGGTTTTTGGGGGCAAGGAACACATTAAGACAACTTTGGATATTACTGAGCTGTTGAATCATTATGAAATTGAACTCATGACCTTCAGCTGTCACCTAATGCACAAACACCTTTGTCCATAGAATAAGTTTCAGAGCGTTCAGTTTTGAGTGTCATCCTCCTCCTCAGTATCGACCTCTTGAGTGTTGTTTGGATTGTCACAGTTTTCAGTTTGGCAAGGGCCACATGCAGCAGTGCAGCGGAGTCCATAGCGTCTGCAGCTGCATCGAGAGGATTTGCATCCCCCCAAACAGTTGCAATGGATAATGTTCAAGAGTTCGTCAGGAGCAGCATTGTTTTGGGTCATAATTGGAATTAACTGATCATTTTCCTGTTTCCATCCCCATTCAGTTGGGTTCATTTCATTTGCCACCCCATCCATACCATAATTTGAAAGTACACACGTTGGCTATGGAATATTGTTGCAGGTGATGTTGGGGGGAGCCGTTCAGAAGTGACAAATGCTTGAGCAGTTGCCACTTTTTTGGTGAAAATGATATGGCGCAGTGATGATAGCGTATCATTAGACTTGCCACCAAAGAGATCAACCATCAGGTCTTTGCCAAGATCTGATATGTCCTCTTGAGATTTGTTTTGAAGGATGAATGCACTAGCACAGGACTTCATGACAGGATCAGATTTCACTAATTTCCGGAAGGCTGACTTTTTTCCGATGCCGAAAATCCTTGAAGTAGAATCACATCCTGAGTAGGCATGTACAAAGAGCAACTCATTGCACACATCGTCTCCTAAAGTTTCTTTCAACAGGTTAATGTTATACACTCTGTGTTCTTTTGACTGCTTGTTTGCATCAGAACGGAAGTAGATGATCTCATTGTCTGTTCTGGAGTAATGAAGGAGCAAGATCAGCAAATCTGTATCCTCACCGACCAACGTTGTGGTGCAATGACGGGATCGTTCAACAGTTGCCTTAACGATATCAACGTCTGCATCCCCTGGTGACTCAATGACATGGCATCCCCTTTTAGTTAGTGCTGTGCTGATGAGAGCAATCATGTCTGCCTTGTTTTTGTCACGAGACAAAAAGTCGTCCTTTTTGCCTGCAAACTCTGTTTCTGCAGTGAAACTAACAATAGGGTGCAGGTTATTTCCTCGTCTCTGATGTGTGTTGTCTTTTATGGAGGGACCTTCACCATAGCCATCGAACACCACTGTCGCTTGTCCGTAATGTCTCACAGTGAAGTCTGCATAAGACTCAGCTATTGCATTATATGAGTCGCCTTTGTTCCACGGTAAACGATGGAGCAAAGAGCCACCATCAAGCACGTAACAATCTGTTTTGGGAATAGAGTTCATCACAGCCTCATTTGATAAGTCCGCAGCATGGTCTCGAATTGCCTGATCAAGCTGAGGTTTGTCTGCTTTTCGAAGAATGTTCCTGGTCTCAAAGAGGGCTGGAGGGTAGGGGCTTAGTTCATACGTCAAAACCTCTTCAAGGGAAAGATCTCCTGACCTTGACACCAGAAGGAAACGCTGGAACAGAAGGGCAGGATCAATGGTACGATCAGGAGCAATCTTCACAGCAGAGATATTCCCAAGGGTTTTGGCTCTGTCTTTCCGCTTGAATTTGTAAGTAAATGCCGACTTTCCGATTATATCTTCAATGATCTTGTTTCCAACCGATTCAAAGTCATGTACATTCACATCTGGCCCAGCCACTATCCCGTTGACAATGTTTCTCAGAGTAGGATCAGATGTGAAGGGTGAGCAGGCTGCAAGCTTTATCCGAATTTTCTCGAGATCAGATGCATCTCTTTTGATGCGCGCCTCAGTTGAGTCTTTGTGTTGCGGACTTGTAGTATAGGTTAGGTTTGTGAAATCCTGCATCGCAATGTTGTACTCGGATGTTACAGGTGCAGATAAGGTCCAAAGGTTTCGCATGTCCTCGGTCATCCCACTGCCGCGAGTTAGACCACCAGTGCTCTTCAGAGACCTCATCAACGTTTGTTCGATGACAAGATCACTACTAAGCCCTGCCCAGCACTGATTGCTCCTACGAACAACGTGAAAACCATCACGGAACTTTCGATAAACGTCTGGGTGCTTTTCCTCCAGGTTGCTCATTTGCTGCAGGTAGTAATGAGCAGATCGCAGGTAATTGAAGTGCCCAGCTGCAGCAAAGACAGTTAGGCAATTGGACACTGCCTGCAAATGCATCAACCAAGACCCAGTACGATCCACCTTGATCAACATTCTTGCCATGCCAACCATATGCTGATAATTCAGCCACAACTTGCTGGTCTTTGAGGTCTGAGCAAGTTCAGATTTCTTCTTCTCCGTTACTGTCTCGAGTTGGATCAAAACCTCAGAACAAGCAGCATCTCCTAGCGTCGTCTCTCCGCTAAGAAGGGAGGAGTACAATTCCTCGGCTTGATCCAGCAGTGTCTGAATCTCGGGATCGTCTTTGGCCATTTCCGTTATAAGCTGGCTATGTAGGCACTTGTCAACAAGAAGATGGCCCCGCAAAGCCCTCTGGACAGCTTTCCCTGTTATCATGTGCACAACTGCATTTTCTCCATAGACAGTCTCAAGTATGTTTTTGAGACCGGTCCCTTCCATGAGAGTTCCTATGGCCCCCAGCAAGTTCATAAGTGTATGGAAACACCCCAACATCAGAACAATGCCTTTCAGGTGACTACTTTGTGGCGCATCAATGATGATTTCGGTAGCCTTCCAATACAAGGGCTGGTCAAAAGTTACAATGGTGGGAAGGTTGTGCTTCATGGCAAGGTTGCAAACAAAGTCTAATGTAGACACAATGCACGATTTGTCTCCAGAGTACATATTGATCATAGGCAAGAATTTGACTGACGACTGCCCAGGGTGCTGGCTCCCGTGATGCAAGATATGCATCATCCCCTGCCAATTCGGTGTTGCCTCTTTGAAGCCGAGGGAGACTTCCCACAGAATATCGATCCTCTTGTCACAGTCAAGAAATCTCGGCAGGTCCTCGAAGACTACCTCATGAAAAGCATGCCTTGCAAACCTGTACTCCAAGATAGGAATTTTTGTCTTGTTTTCAGTTTTCAGTTCTGAGATCTGTCTTCGCGGAATGAGATGGTTCGTCCGTTTTCCAGGGGTGACACAGGCTATTACACCCATTCCATGAAATGTCCCTTTGCCGTCAATAGTGATAACGTTATGATCAACATTATCAGCGGCAAAGAGGACAGACATCTCCAGCAAATCTACATCACCACCTAGGACATCAGGTTCCACACAATCCGCTGCATTTATTTCAAATCTGATCACTTCTGTGTATGAGCAACAGAATCCCATTTCATGAAGAGTATCCACAATGAACTTCGAACGATACAGATGATGGATTTGCACAGCAAGTCCCATTTGTAGCGGTGCAATGACAGCTCGTGGGCGAACTGCCTGAATTATGGCATGACCAACTGCCGCACCTTGCGTCTTGTGTCTTTCCCAACGAACAATGTTTCCAGTGCTGTCCGCAGACTAGTCGGAATGAACGATAGGGCTGAATCAAGTTTTAAATCATCACTACTTGGATACTGATTCGTCACGGTAGAAACCTGAGATTTTATATCACTTCTGATTAACCTAGCAGCAGTTTCAATAATAGCGCGTTTTTGGGACTCTTCATCGCCTTCCTGACACGTTTGCTTGTAGTATGATCTCAGAATCTGCGACGTTTGTTCTCTCATCGTAACAATATCGTCCACGCCTTCTCTTTCACCAAAAAAAATTGAGTCCTTAAAGCGTTCTTTAAGACGCTTTTTCAAACTGTAATTGTCATACGGTTCCGAATCAGGATTACAAAGATACCCTTTCATTATGAGGCTCAAAGATGTAACAGTTAGTTGTTCCTCACTGTTCAGTTCTAGGTAAGCACACATTTTCTGAAATGCTTCATACTTATCTTCATCTTTAGGACGACCACACTTTCTGCGCTTGGCTTCGGGGGCTTTCTGGAACTCTAAAGGCACAGACTTGAAGGACCGGAAATTTCCACTACACGAATGATGATAAAGTCCGTCTGCTGCATGTAAATCTCGTAAATAGTATTCAATCCGACCCTTTACAGTATGTCCCCAATCATCTGAACGGGATTCACAGACCTCCACAATTGTCTCCACAAATTTGTCAGTCCGTACCCAGCTAAAGTGTCCCTTGTCCAAATCAATTGTACATCCACAGAATACGCAATCCTTTTCACTGTCAAAACCTCCACTTGATTGTCTTGTGGTTCTCTTTGGTGGCACAGAACCACTACTTTTCTTTGCAACATGGCTTTTAATGTTTTTATCATTTATGTACTGTTGACGACAGCTTTTATGCACTTTAGTACTGGCTTCAACTACAAGATCGTCCTTCCGCTTTACACTGGCTTCATTTATTCCCTTCGCCCCCTTCCACTGAATTGCAACCCAGTTATCACTGGAATCCTCGATCTCCTCCTTGCAGATTGGACAAAAAGCTTGACTGGCTGTGCTTGCACTCATTGTTGAATCATGTCTGAAAAAGAGAAAGATGAGAATTAGTTATTCAGTTAGATCCAATTCGACACATTCTTCAGGTCAATATATGGAAAATGCCCCCTCAACCTGTTAGATAATGGCCCACTTTCATTTTTAATGGTCTTAATGTGTTCCTTGCCCCCAAAAACCTAGGGATAGACACCAAGATCATCAAATTTGAGTTGATAGTTACATAGTTATGATCATTAAGAGGTTTCGGCGGCCATCTTGGACGCCATCTTGAAAAAAACACTTTTCCGGGGGTCCTACTTTGGTAAACTTTTAGTATGTTATAAAGTACACTAAACCCTACCAGAATCAGTTGAGAAACCTTTTGTAGCAATTTTTTGGGGGTTGAGGGGGTATTTTCCATATATCGACCTTACTACAATAAGAAGTACCAGATGAGATAATGGGGCTTCAGCCCAAAGTGGGGAGCCGCACTCCACAGAGATGTTAATAAACGCATTGTATGTATGCTGAGAGAACCTGGAGAGTACAAAGAAAGGACATGATTGGGGAGAATGCTGATGCCAGTTTTGAATGAAACATGACATCATGCATGATGGTGAGGCCAATAACCTAGAGCAACAGGACCTCTCGAAGTGGTTTGCAAGGGAATAACAGGGGGGGTTGGAGGGGGGGGGGGGGGTTTGACATGCAATCTCGTCTGGGATCACATCAAATCTTTTGAAGATCATCACATCAATTATTTTGAAGATCATCACATCAACTATTTTGAAGATGATCACATCAAATCTTTTGAAGATCATCCCATCAACTATTTTGAAGATCATCACATCATATCTTTTGAAGATCATCACCAACTATTTTGAAGATCATCACATCATATCTTTTGAAGACCATCGCATCAACTATTTTGAAGATCATCACATCATATCTTTTGAAGATCATCACATCACATCTTTTGAAGATCATCACATCAACTATTTTGAAGATCATCACATCATATCTTTTGAAGATCATCACATCATATATTTTGAAGATCATCACATCATATCTTTTGAATATCATCACATCAAATATTTTGAAGATCATCACATCAAATATTGTGAAGATCATCCCAACAAATATTTTGAAGATCATCACATCAAATATTGTGAAGATCATCCCAACAAATATTTTGAAGATCATCACATCAAATATTGTGAAGATCATCCCAACAAATATTTTGAAGATCATATCAAATATTTTGAAGATTATCACATCACATCTTTTGAATATCATCACTTCAAATATTTTGAAGATCATCACATCAAATATTGTGAAGATCATCCCAACAAATATTTTGAAGATCATATCAAATATTTTGAAGATTATCACATCACATCTTTTGAATATCATCACTTCAAATATTTTGAAGATCATCACATCAAATATTGTGAAGATCATCCCAACAAATATTTTGAAGATCATATCAAATATTTTGAAGATTATCACATCACATCTTTTGAAGATCATCACATCAACTATTTTGAAGATCATCACATAAACTATTTTGAAGATCATCACATCATATCTTTTGAATATCATTACATCAACTATTTTGAAGATCATCACATCAAATATTTTGAAGATCATCACATCATATCTTTTGAATATCATTACATCAACTATTTTGAAGATCATCACATCAACTATTTTGAAGATCATCACATCAACTATTTTGAAGATCATCACATCAACTATTTTGAAGATCATCACATCATATCTTTTGAATATCATTACATCAACTATTTTGAAGATCATCACATCAACTATTTTGAAGATCATCACATCAACTATTTTGAAGATCATCACATCAACTATTTTGAAGATCATCACATCAACTATTTTGAAGATCATCACATCAACTATTTTGAAGATCATCACATCAACTATTTTGAAGATCATCACATCATATCTTTTGAATATCAGTACATCAAATATTTTGAAGATCATCACATCAAATATTTTGAAGATCATATCAAATATTTTGAAGATCATCACATCATATCTTTTGAATATCATTACATCAAATATTTTAAGATCATCACATCAAATATTTTGAAGATCATCACATCAAATCTTTTGAAGATCATTACATCAAATATTTTGAAGATCTTCACATCAAATCTTTTGAAGATCATCACATCAAGTCTTTTGAAGATCATATCAAATATTTTGAAGATTATCACATCACATCTTTTGAAGATCATCACATCAACTATTTTGAAGATCATCACATCAACTATTTTGAAGATCATCACATCATATCTTTTGAATATCATTACATCAACTATTTTGAAGATCATCACATCAAATATTTTGAAGATCATCACATCATATCTTTTGAATATCATTACATCAACTATTTTGAAGATCATCACATCAACTATTTTGAAGATCATCACATCAACTATTTTGAAGATCATCACATCATATCTTTTGAATATCAGTACATCAAATATTTTGAAGATCATCACATCAAATATTTTGAAGATCATCACATCATATCTTTTGAATATCATTACATCAACTATTTTGAAGATCATCACATCAACTATTTTGAAGATCATCACATCATATCTTTTGAATATCATTACATCAACTATTTTGAAGATCATCACATCAACTATTTTGAAGATCATCACATCATATCTTTTGAATATCAGTGCATCAAATATTTTGAAGATCATCACATCATATCTTTTGAAGATCATATCAAATATTTTGAAGATCATCACATCATATCTTTTGAAGATCATTACATCAACTATTTTGAAGATCATCACATCAACTATTTTGAAGATCATCACATCATATCTTTTGAATATCATTACATCAACTATTTTGAAGATCATCACATCAAATATTTTGAAGATCATCACATCATATCTTTTGAATATCATTACATCAACTATTTTGAAGATCATCACATCAACTATTTTGAAGATCATCACATCAACTATTTTGAAGATCATCACATCATATCTTTTGAATATCAGTACATCAAATATTTTGAAGATCATCACATCAAATATTTTGAAGATCATATCAAATATTTTGAAGATCATCACATCATATCTTTTGAATATCATTACATCAAATATTTTGAAGATCATCACATCAAATCTTTTGAAGATCATCACATCACATCTTTTGAAGATCATCACATAAAATATTGTGAAGATCATCACATCAAATATTGTGAAGATCATCCCAACAAATATTTTGAAGATCATATCAAATATTTTGAAGATTATCACATCAAATCTTTTGAAGATCATATCAAATATTTTGAAGATCATCACATAAAATCTTGTGAAGACCTTTATTTTTGTTCCAATTATGAGAATTCTACTGCAAGGACATGGAAAGGTGGTTGACGCAAATCAGAATATAATTGAACCAACATTGCCCTAGAGAGCATCAGCCTGCAAGGGAAGATAGTGAAGGAGACACCATGGAGGGTGTAGTGATTGATTTCCAATATAAAGGAAATCTGTCCGCCAGGTAACAAGTTGTTCTTGAATACGGAAGGGTGAAAGCTTGGTGAGCAAATCAAGATAGCATACTTTTTTGAAAATATCTACAGAGACTGCCCTGACTCCTGTGTGTATTTCAAGGCATCCACACATTGCTGGGTCAGGAGAAGCACCACATTCAGGGTTCTTTACTTTAAAGGTGAGGTTTTTGGTTTGACCATGAAAGTCTTTGCTGACCAGGACGAAACATTAATATGGACAAAAGAGCTGATAATTTAATTTGCATGGAAAATAAAATTAGTTCAGCGTACTCAAAAGATGGTCTTTCATAAGGAGCCAACCTACACTTATTAATTTAGTAATGAATGGGTGGGTGGCTGGGGGGAAGGGAAATTTACATATTAATTAAACAAACAAAAATTATGTTTAATATCAGACAGCTTAAGTTATTATTAACTTGACCAACTATTTTAAACATGAAAATAGTTGAAGAAAAAGTGGAGTAAGTTGGAGCAAGACTCCGCCATTTGACAAAAACATCAACACCTTTCTCCTCTTTATATAAACCTCTGCTATCCTGATTGTATGTTCATGTAATGTCATTATCCGAAATGTCTGGACCAGAGTCCTTTCCTACTGACAGAAAATAATTTTTCAAATAAATAATATTTGGTATGCTGAACAAAAGGATGACCCTCACTCCTGAACATACTGATGATGTTATTCGCATGGTTTGGGAAATTGAGCTACCCACCCCCTTCCCCGTGAGGAATAGTAATGTCAGTCATAATGTAGGTGGGAGAGGAGGTTACATAATGGTGTGCAAGTTTTAGTATAGGCATATTTGGAATTTCGTGTATTTTTTTTGTTAAAAGCAAAAACTCAATTGATTTTGTAAGAAGGTATCATAAGCTTTAAAAAAAATTAGGGTGGCATTTTTTCTGAACATTCTAAGACTATGAAATCCAAGATGGCGTCCAAAATGGCCACCGAACACTAATAATGCGATATCTTCGCGAGTACATGTGATACAATTACAAATAAGGTGCCTAAATATATGTTTTCTGAGACCAGGAATCGAATGGAATCATCAAATTTATGTTATATGTATGATCTACATGCCAAATTCCAAAATGGCCACCGCGCACCCGCAATGTAAACTATACCTTCTCCCTTCGCATGTAATTACAAACAAAGTATCTATTTAAAGACATGTATTTTTCACAAAGAATACATAATTAACAAGCCAACAAACAGATCTAAATAAAATGAAATACTTGATTTACTGTTCAATCTCTTAAATCGTTTAAACAGGAAGATGCAAAAAGTCATACTGATTAAATGCCTGGCTTTCATTTAGTATTTTTAACAATGGATATCAAGTGAATTATAATTTTGTGAATGTCATCGAAAGTAACACCTCAATCTTCACAGTCTTCATTTATCCCTGGTTGGACAGTTTTGTTGTTGCAGCTGAAAACCCAGCATCCACAAACTTCCGTACATGGGATATTGTTCTTGCGACAGATGCACCTTCCTTCGCATCCACGTTTGCACCCGCACTTTATGAGGTGCAATACTGCTTCAGGAGCTGGTGGATTCAAACAGCGAACTGGAGAGAAGTGACTTGAAACTGCATCAAATGTCCAACCAAATGCAGGTCGTGCTGGGAGGCACGGGTGAGTTTCACAAGCTTTTCTCCAAATCATGGATATGTAATGTGCCCGACGAATGTGTAAGTCCAGTGAACCAGAAGTTGGTGGTAGGTTTTCTCCTTCGGCTGCACGATTTGAGTAGAGGAACCAACGGAGCTCATTCACTTTTGTGTAGATTTTGGATCGATACAAAATACAGACAAAGCGTTCCAACTGAGAGCATACATCAGCGGGCAGATCAATGTCATCATTCCCGAGCATTGCTAGTGCATCCAGGATCTCATCATCACAAGACATAAATGCCTTGAAGCACGAGTCTTTGGTTCTGCCAGCAAATCTACCAGACATATCGGAACCTGTCAGAGCATGAAAACCTAACAGTGCAGAAGCGCGCTTTGGTCCTAAGTTGTTGTATATGCTCCGCACAGAAATGTTCCTCTTCAGCCTGCCCTTTCCCGTAAGGAAGGTTGTAGACGTTGGTAAGTTTGGATACATGTAGACAAGCAACAAAAAGACGTCTGTGTCTGGGGAACTGACAACAAGTTCTGCTTCATTGAGAACAGTTAGAGCATGCATGCAGTACAAGCAAAGTGTCTGCCTCTTCTTGGCTGTGAGTGAGGAGCGAGTCTGGGATATCAACATTGCCCTTGGTTTGTGTTCCTGAGGTCACCATAAGTTGTTTCAGTCTGTTGTTGGAGCTCTTGCTGTGACATACAACTTTGTCAGCCAAATACTCGGTCAGTTGTCCTTTGGCGCGGATATCTGATAAGAAGTCCTTCAGGGAAATATGTTGGATTAAAGTGTTGTCCTTCACGTGGTAATATGTTGACTTTCCCTTGGTCCTCTTTGTCCTCATCTGTTCCTTGAGCGATGTTTTGATGTACCGGTCGAACACCAATCTGACCTCATCATATTGTGCTGCCATGTTACAGATTATCTGGAGAAAGGCATCTGCAAAGTCTTGGCATGTTTTCATTTGTTCCGTTTTGATAACTGAATTTACCACAGCCATCCCATCAATAATGATCACTCGGTGTGCTGACGATTCATCTGTTGGGTCAACATTTGTATGTTCCACTGCTGTGTCTGCCACCTGCAAGGGTACTTGGATTGCTTGGATTGCCTCATTTCTGTCAGCTTGAACATGTTGTGTGTTACTGTCCAGCTTCTCAAGATGATGAAGTATTGATGCCTTATCGTATGCCAGCAGGAGGGATCCATCTGAAGCAAATAGTGATCGAGGCACCACACCAAACTCATAAGTTCCGATGCATTCCTTGAGATTCAGCTCTGGTCGACTTCTTGAAATAACAATGAACCGTTGCAACAGTCCTCGCTCTTCTTTGATTTTGACCACCTTGTCTCCCATTCGGATTTCTGCCATTGCATTGGCACTTTTGAAGGTACCCAGTTTCTTTTTGGTCATTTTGTCCCACACAGAAAGTTTTCCTTCCGTTAGGCGTTCAGTGACGAAACCTTCAAACATCTGTTGCCCAATCTCATCACGCCGAAGGATGTCGTTGGTAGCAGTTTCATTCATAACTGCTTTGGTGAGCAGGTTGTAGATCTCATCCTCATCAGTGGATTCAAATGGGTTTCCATGCTCGTGAAATACTGCACTGAGTTTGACAAACCTTTTATGCGATTCTTTAATGTAGAGAATTCTGTTTCCCCATATAAACATCGAACATCAGTTGTTGTAATTACTTTCTCTACTGAAGGCAAAGAAGGACGAAGCACATAGTTTGTATAATCCGTTTGCTTGCTGCTCAACTGGCAAATAAAGCATAGTTCAAAATCCACCGTTTTTGACTTCTTGTTAGATGAAGACTCTGCCATTTTGGTTAATCTAAGGTCTCTAAGCTATGTTATCCTGGGTGATGGTTGCTGTGGGTACTTGCAGCCTGCAAAAGAAGAAAAGAATATGTTAGTACACCATAAAATGGACTAGTGGAACCTTAACACTATAAAGCGAACAAACTGCTGCCGGTGACTGCATTCGAACGTCAATTTTCCGGCCGCCATGTTGAAATAAAAAAGGCAGCCTCTGTCTGAAATTGTGCAAAATAAAAAGATTAGTAGTCAGGTGGAAGTTATTGTTATTATAGTCACCTCTATATACAAGTTCCAAGCAGTTCATGCTGAAAACAAAAATATTTAAACCACATTAAGTTAATTTTAGCGTCAAATTTAGGGCGTTTTGCTACGGTGGCGGCCATCTTGGATTTCAGGCCATTAGAATGTTCAGAAAAAATGCCACCCTAAATTTTTTTAAAGCTTATGATACCTTCTTACAAAATCAAGTGAGTTTTTGCTTTTAACAAAAAAAATACACGATTTTTTTTTTCATGACAAATATGCCTACAGTATTTCTGGAAAATAGGAAGAAAATAATCACACACTTAAAGTCTAGTTTCACCTTTGGGTTGATGAGTGTTGTGAGGCCTGACCTGAGAGGACTGATTTTCTATTTAACTTTGGACAGGAGGAATTTGACCCAGAGTCTGAGACCTGCAGAGAGTTGGAGCTGTGCTGTCACTTGAAGTGAACTCAGCTGTAGAGCTGTGGAAGAGATTGTGTCAGGGTACATGAGTCAAGGATATCAGCTGACAGCCACCTGGAGTCCAGGTTGTGAGCAAGGACTGTTTGGTGAAGAACTAGCACGAGTCTAAACCTAAGGGCATGCTCTTTAGCATTGAGAAGCTATTTGAAGGAAGAGCCTGGTGTTGGCTTAGCGGTTAGGGTGCTGGCTTGGGATCATAGGATCCTGCGTTTGAATCCTGGTCGATCGCTAAATTAATGCCAGGGGAGTTGACTCAGCCTGTCATCCTTCTGAGGTCAGCAAATTGAGTACCAGTTCACTGGTAATTCCCTGTGTGTCGCAAGAGGCGACCAACAGGGTTGGCGGCAGGAATGGCATCTGGCTATAAAACATTGCTTCAAAAAGGGGACCATGGCGCCCAAAAAAGGCCAACTCCTGCTCTGCGGGGAAAAATGGCCTCTAAAGGTGGCTCAAGCTACTTGAAGGAAACTAATCCCTCCGCTCACATACTGGCAGTTGGGCGTCACTGGCATTGAGCGTCTTTGGTATATTTCACAATATTCAGAGGCGGATTTAGAGGGGGGGGGGAGCGCAATCGGCTTATTTCGATTTTAGAAAGTGCCGTTTTTGCCTAGCTGCCAAAGCTTTGATTTCGCCGCTGGCCGCCCTTGTCCTTGTCTTGCTCATCGCCGCCCTTGTGATATCCCATTACCTCTACATCCATCGTGATATCCGACTTGACTACAACAAAATCATTGACGCATACACCAATAGATATCCACGGAGGATAAAAAAAAAAAAAATAACCACCTTTAGAGGCCATTTTTCCCCGCAAAGCGGGGGTTGGCCTTTTTCGGGAATCGTGGTTGTTGTTGTTTTTTTGGTCCCCTTTTTGAAGCAATGTTTTACAGCCGGATGCCCTTCCTGCCGCCAACCCTTTTTGTCGCCTTTTTACGACAAACAGGGAATTACCAGTGAACTGGTACTCAATTTGCCGACCTCGGAAGGATGACAGGCTGAGTCAACCCCCCTGGTCGTTAATTCGGCGATCGACCGGGATTACGAACCCAGGATCCTAGGTCTAATTCTAGGTATCCTAAGCTGGCACCCTAGCCGCTAGCCCAACACCAGGCCCAACACCAGGGAGGATGCTCTTCGTAAATCCACTCAGTGAAAAGTAAAATCCACTCGGTGATTTCGAATCCCGTTTTTCAAAATCAATCCCCAAAATCAAAAGATCCGGGGATAAAATGCCTAAAATTGAGGCATGAATATTTCTCCCCAGATTGCAGGAAAACGCATCTAGAGCAGTATAATTGTCAAATTTTCCTGGGAGAGGACCCCCCAGACCCCCCGCTACAGGCTTCGGGCCTTCGGCCCTCGCGTTTGGGCTTCGCCCTCATCAGTTGCGCCCCCCCTTATTGGAAATCCTAGATCCGCCCCTGAATATAAACACTGAATTAAGGCCTGTCCTCATTTTTATCCTCTGAGTGTGCTTGGATTTGCTCAGAAATGCACAAGCTGCCCATCACGATCAGTTAATAACTCATGGAAGGAGATGAACTCATCTTTCTATTTTGTTGTACGTTTGTCTTTTGTAAAAAAAATTTAAAAAATGGTTCTACATCTGTGTGCAGAGACATTTTGACCGACAGCTTTTAAGAGAAAATAAATTAAAATTAACTTTCACCCATTAAAAGTCGTGCGAATTAATTATTAAAACATCAGCTGTTTTTTTTGTTGTTGTTCGTATCCTTTTCTCACCTGTGTTGAAAGTATAAAGCATCTTGCTTTGTGATGCTTTAAGAAGCGGTGAAAATCAAATACTGTTTGATAGGGCAATATATTTCTGTTATATGAATAAAATGGAAATGATGAAAGAAAAAGTATGGAATACAGCAAGCGTTTTCTGAATCTAATCAACATGAGAAACGGAATTGAATATAGACACCGTTATTATGAGTGAAGAAGATGAAGGCGGAAGAGTTGTCGTTTTAATGTAAATGAGAATGGATTGCAATCGTGGAGATTTGGAATCAACGTTATACAGTGCATTCAGAAAGTATTCAGACCCCTTCACTTTTTTTACATTTTGTTATGTTGCAGCCTTATTCTGAAATCGTTTAAATTCTTTTTTCCCCTTATCAATCTACACTCAATACCCCATAATGACAAAGAGAAAACAGGATTTCAGAAAGTTTTGCAAATTTATTAAAAAGAAAAAACTGAAATATCACATTGACCTAAGTATTCAGACGCTTTGCTATGACACTTGAAATTTAGCTCAGGTGCCTCCCATTTTAGTGTAGCAGCATAGCAAACCTGTTGTGCATTTTGTGATACAAGCACCAAATTTGGCACAAATGTACATTAATATGTTGCGAACATTTTCAGATATTGGGCCACTTGAAATTCCGTAATTTTTTTTTTCAAATTTTTTCAAATTTCGTAATTTCAAATTTTTCGGGTGACACCGTCACAATTTCGGTCTTCGAGGCCGGCCGATATAGTGGGGCGGCTTAGCCCAAATATTCAAAAGAATTGTGCATTTTGTGATACAAGCACCAAATTTGGCACAAATGTACATTAATATGTTGCGAACATTGTGTGGTCAGCAATGAAGACGAGAGTCTGAATTACATGTATGCAAAAGACCTTGTGAACCAGTGAAGCAAATACACGGGTAAGCATGAATTAAATCTAGGGCATGATATAATTTCCATGATGTTTACCTCTACACTCAATGGTGGAAGGAGGTAATGTTTTGATCCCAGCTTGTCTGTTTGTCTGTTAGTCCACAAAATTCCAGACAAAGCTTGTAGTAGTGGTAGTTGTAGTGGTAGTGGTGATAACAGAAATTGTTATATAGAACTGAACTTATATTATTATTATATGCAGAAAATAACTTCATTTCTATATGCCCTGCAGTGGACAGGTTAATTGGTTTATGCACTGAAGGGGTCACCCTGGTGTGCACTGCTGTGTTCTGCCTCACTGAGTTGTTCAGGTATGATGTACTCAGCACAAGCTTCCGGTCGGCCCGGAGGTGGGGGTGCGGGGCCTGTCACGGAACGTCAAAACAAACGGCCTGCCGGGGCCGCCCAAAAGTCGGGCGTGAGGGGCGCGTCCACTAATGGAACGCCTCTCGCTTCCCAGATCGAGGGCCACGTGGTCAGGAGAACCTCGTCCCTTCCGGTCACACTTTGCCTATCGGCCGGCCTCGAAGACCGAAATTGTGACGGTGTCACCCGAAAAATTTGAAATTACGAAATTTGAAAAAATTTTAAAAAAAAATTACGGAATTTCAAGTGGCCCAATATCTGAAAATGTTCGCAACATATTAATGTACATTTGTGCCAAATTTGGTGCTTGTATCACAAAATGCACAATTCTTTTGAATATTTGGGCTAAGCCGCCCCACTATTTCTCTTGATCATCTTTGAGATGTTTCTACACCTTGATTGGAGTCCACCTGTGGTAAATTCAATTGATTGTACATGATTTGGAAAGGCACACACCTGTCTATATAAGGTCTCACAGCTGACAATGTATATCAGAGCAAAAACCAAGCCATGATGTCGAAGGAACTGCCTGCAGAGCTCAGAGACAGGATTGTGTCGAGGCACAGATCTGGGGTAGCCTACAAAAAAAATTCTACATTGAAGGTTCCCAAGAGCACAGTGGCCTCCATAATTCTTAAATGGAAGAAGTTTGGAACAACCAGGACTCTTCCTCGAGCTGGCCGCCCTGCCAAACTGAGCAATCGGGGGAGAAGGGCCTTGGTAAGAGAGGTGACCAGGAACCCGATGGTCACTCTGGCTGAGCTCCAGAGATCCTGTGTGGAGATGGGAGAAACTTCCAGAAGGACAACCATCACTGCAACATTCCACCGATCTGGGCTTTATGGCAGAGTGGCCAGACGGAAGCCTCTCCTCAGTGAAAGACACATGAAAGCCTGCTTGGAGTTTGCAAAAAAGCACCTAAAGGACTCTCAGACTGTGACAAACAAGATTCTGTGGTCTGATGAAACCAAGATTGAACTGTTTGGCTTCCGTCTGGCCACTCTGCCATTGTTTGGCTTCCGTCGTCTGGTTTCTGGCCTGAAACAGGCCAATCCACTAATTAGAAGGGGTGCCCGCATACTTTTGGCCATGTAGTGTATGTATATATGTATATGTGTGTATGTATGTATATATATATACTGAAACGCAAAATAAACTTACCACCTTTGAAACCTTTAAATATCAACAATAACACTGCGTGTAGTAAATGTGTGAACTTATTTGTGGACAATAGTGTCCTCACTATCAGACAAAACGGTCACGGATGGTCACTTGAACCTTCAATGGTCACTTCATAGCACAGCTGTTGAACAGCCGTTTTGACTGTCAGTGATTAGCCAAGGGGTACGGGATGATTTTAATGAGCTGCACGTGATGTCTTGATATTGGCTTTAAAAAGGCCAGTGCAAAATGGGCATTTTGACCAAAAAATTTGACCATTTTGACCAACTTCAAAAAGAACGAAAACGCAAAAGAAACTTATCACTTGTTTGAAATGTAATAAAATTGTAACAGTTCAAAATAAAACAAACCAACAATTGCTAGTTGAAACATTGGCATTTTATTGATGACATGTCAAGTTTTTGACCAAGATACACCATCTCATCAGTTTGTTCTACAGTACAGAACAGCACAGGGTGCAATGTCAGTCCCCTTTCAATAGCGTGTGTGGCCACCATTGTTTTGGATACAGGCAGTGCATCGTCGGCATATACTGCCTACCAGTCTTTGGATGGATTGCTGCTGGATTCTGTCCCACTCAGTCCTCAATGTCTGAAGCAGCTCTGCCCGTGTCCTGGCCCTGCCAACTACGCGTCTCCCAAGCTCAGCCCACAGGTGCTCTATGGGATTCAGGTCAGGGGAGAACGCAGGCCACTGCATGGTGTTGATGTTCTCGCCTTGGAGAAATGCAGTGGTAAAGCGAGCAGCATGGGGACGAGCGTTGTCATGCTGAAAGGTTCTCAGTTCTGGGTGGTCTAGCAGGAATGGCAGCAGATGAGGTCGCAGGATGTTATCCACATACCGCTGGGTGTTAAGATTCCCATCCACAACCACCAGTGGCGTCCTGTACCGGCCTGATATGGCGGCCCACACCATCACACTTGGGCCACCCCACCTGTTGGCTTGACGCACGCAACAATCGGCATATCGCTCGCCAGTTCTTCTCCAGATACGCTCACGCCCATCAGGACTGTCCACACAGAACCTTGACTCATCGCTGAAACGACCTCGTTCCACTGTGCCAAGGTCCACCGCTGATGCTGCTGGCACCATCTCTGTCGGTTGCGGCGCTGGGCAGCCATCATCAAGGGGCCTCTGTATGGTCTTCTGGCAGTCAGACCATAGTCATGCAGTCGTCTTCGTGCAGTATCATTGGAGATCCGTGGTTTGCATGCCCCAGAGTTTCTGCCGCAGTGCGGGATGCTGGACGGAATCGATCCCGCAGGTGACTTAGGACCATCTGCCTGTCCTGCCTTGCAGTGGTGACTCTTGGCCTCCCTGATCGAGGTCTGTCATCTGCAGAGTTGTGGAGGGTGTCTCTGTCCACCAGGGCCGATATCGTCTGGTGTGAACAGCCAAGGCGACGTGCCACCTCACGGCACGGCACGCCACGGTAGCTCATTCCGCCTTGCAGCATGCCCAGGGCACGCTGCCGTTTATCCCTTGACAATCGTGGCATGTTGATTGAAATGCCCATTTTGCACTGGCCTTTTTAAAGCCAATATCAAGACATCACGTGCAGCTCATTAAAATCATCCCGTACCCCTTGGCTAATCACTGACAGTCAAAACGGCTGTTCAACAGCTGTGCTATGAAGTGACCATTGAAGGTTCAAGTGACCATCCGTGACCGTTTTGTCTGACAGTGAGGACACTATTGTCCACAAATAAGTTCACACATTTACTACACACAGTGTTATTGTTGATATTTAAAGGTTTCAAAGGTGGTAAGTTTCTTTTGCGTTTCAGTATGTATATATATACTATATATATATATATATATATATATATATATATATATATATATATATATATATATATATATATATGTATGTGTATATATATATATATATATAATGTATATGTTTGTGTGTGTGTATATATATATATATATATATATATATATATATATATATATATATATATATATATATATATATATATATATATATATATATATATATATATAAATATATTGTTACGGATCTCGAACGTCGGCTCTCCCCTTATCAAGGGGGGCTAATCCCATTGTCCTTTTATCTGGCCGATGCGAGTCCTGGAAGTTATACGCTCCTTCCGGTCGGTATTAGGTAGGGTTATTGGTCAACTTAGTCCTAATACCTAATTACCAACACCGACCGTGAAGCAGGGAAATAACTCCCACCTGAAACACGGCGTTACTGGACACGCCGAGCGAAGCGAGCCGCGATTCGGGCCGTTAGCAAGGACTAAACCCGATTATGGCGGTTCCGATCATGCCACGTTTACCCAATGGAGAAAAGACTGATGCGATCGGATGGAGAGGAAACACAGAAAATAGGAAGAACAGATCAATTTATTAACAATTTACAAGAAGGAGAAGAGGAAACGAAAGAAATGTACAGGATAGGAAGAGGAAGAAGAAGCACACAGGGCAGCCTTAAACAGTCTTATTCTTAATACCCCAGGACAAACGGGCCCGTTTCACATACACACTCACACGGGGATTGTAGATGGTTGATGGTCACCAGCGCGTCCAGGCTCCAGCCCGGCTCCGGTCCAGGCTCCAGCCTGGCTCCGGTCCAGCGGGCGAAACCCGGCAGGCAGCTCCACGTGTAGTGGAACGTGAACGGACAATTATATAACGGGGGGAAGGCTGGTGTCCTAGCGGCGTATGTAATAAGTGCACGTTCATGCCAAACGCCCTCTCTCTCCAATGTCCTGCTTTAGCACAAGGTTCCAACCAGAGTCCTTTCACAAGCGCGCTCTTCTAGGTAGTCCTTCAAATCACAGTAGTCCTCTTGCAACGCGCTTTTCCAACCAGTCCTCTTTAACAAGCGTGCCTCCAACAAGTCCTGTGAAAGGGCTTTGCGTTTGCGCTTTTATAACTCAAGCAGCTATCGCTCCACAAGCCCAAAAGTCATGCCTCTCAGGCGATCCTACTACAGCCCTGGTTGGCTGGTGCTTGCTTACCGGCCCCGCCCTGATGGTGGGTTGACGTGGCCACACCTTATTCCTGGCGTTCCGCCCCCTTTTCCGGGCCTCACCTCGTGGCTTATGGTGGCGTTGAGCAAACTCACGGGCAGCTAAGGCTGCTGCTGCTGGCCAAGGAGCACACCCAAATTGGGAGGGCCATGGGGCACAGACAGGAGGGCGCGCTTAATGGCGTCGCTTGGAGAGGGGTTCTGCCAAAATGAATGGATTGGGACCTACTCCTTATTTGATTGACACAACGCAGATTCAACTATTGGAAAGATGGCCTTATCTATACACATACTAATGAAATAACTGAAGTCCTATGGTGACCTACGTGTTGCTTGTGGCCTAACTAGGGAGTGCTACCTTTAACCTTTTAATGATGTCATATTTACAAGTGTGGGTTCTCAAAACCACAACAATATGTTTGTCTATATATGTATGTCTATATATGTAATATGTATGTCTATATATGTATGTCTATATATGTGTATGTCTATATATGTGTATGTCTATATATGTGTATGTCTATATATGTGTATGTCTATATATATATATATATATATATATATATATATATATATATATATATATATATATATATATATATATATATATTTGTATACAAGATCGAGGCTCGTGAAAGAGCAAACATTAATCACACAAAAAGACAAACCGACACATAAAACATATAACATCGGGAGCGGTAGACAAGATGGGGAGAGAGGGGGGAGGACACAAAAGAGAGGGGGAAGAAGGGGAAGGACACAAACACAACATTTGAGAGCAGGGACATCGGGAGGACTTGGGGGGAGGTGGGAGAGGATTAAAACATATGAACACTGCAAGGACTCTGGGGTGAATTACCGGGGGTAGAAAAGATCAAGGTTTTCGATGGGGGAAGATAAGAGATGGTGGTGAACAGCTGTTTTAAAGACCTGGAGGGAGGAGTGGGATTGAAGGGAGTGGGGGAGTTTGTTCCAGAGGCGGGAGAAAAGGGGAATGAAAGAGTGAAGGTGAGCAGAGAGCCTAGTTATATATATGTATATATATATATATATATATATATTGTTGCGGATATGAGGATTATGTTTTTTTTGTATTGTATAGTAAATTGTTTGATTCTGGCCCCTCCTGCCTCCAGTGTTGTGTAAAGGTTAAAAGGGCGTCCCGGTAGTTAATTCCATAAAGCACACGTTGAAGGACACGATAAAACCCTTGTTCAGTAGCTTATATCTTTATTATGTGTTTTAGATTAAGGCTTTGTCTTCCATTAACATGACACTCCATTGCACCGAGTGAAAAAGATAGATTCCCTTCATTCCCATTCCCAAAAACCTCCATTTCCCCTTTCAACAATTGCCATTCGCATTGCCAACCAACAATTGCCACCATTGACCACGAGGCAGGGTTGGGGAAGAAAGGCGGGTCCCCACCTCGTCATAGAGGGGAGGAGTGAGTCAGCCCCGCTCATCCAACCCAGAACGAGGGGTTTGGCTTGAGAGGGCGGAGAGAGAATGCTTGGGGGAGGTTCGCAAAGGGTGAAGGGCGGGGCCTATATAACCCGCCGCGGGACGCTCCCCAAGGAGACAAGCAGATGAGAGATGAGCTATGACAAGAGCGGAGTTGTGAGGTCCAAAAGCTGGGTTGGTCGTCAGTGGTGGTCAGTGGTTGCGTTGGTTGCGTTGAGTTGTCTGTGGTGAAGAGTGGTTGGACCAGGAAAGAGAGAGAGGAGAGAACCCGTCACGCCAGACCCCCCACCAGCGCGTCGGCTCCACCAAGCAGCTCTGACCCGTGATCCCGCGCACACGACAGGATCGGTGGCATCAGCGGCCGTCGAGGTCCAGCCCGACGTCCCATGCGGGATCAAGCTCCGGCCAGCTCCATGCCGTCCTCCCCCTCCAGCCGCACACCTCCTTCCAGCCATTCCTGCCTACAAGTTCCCCATTCGTGTACGTGAGTTTGTTCTGTTTGTTCTGTCCTGGGTAGTCAATTAAGTCTGTATAAGCGAGTAATTTTCACTGTGTCACCTGCTTTTTCATGTCCCTGTACATAACCGTGACTGCTCCTTTTTGCTTGTGTGTGTAATAATAAATCCCGTTACTCTTCTGTACGTCTTCTTCTTCCTCTTTGCATTCGGTCACTTTAGAGTTTTCCACATTGAATAGCTGTGGCGCGATCGGGCCAACGTTTGGGTGAATCGGGGAAACTGTTAGGTCGCGGGGCCTCCGCTCGGCAAACCAACATCCTTAACCGCGGACCGTAACAATATATACATATATATATATATATATATATATATATATATATATATACATATATATATATATATATATATATATATATATGTATATATGTATGTATGTATATATATATATATATATATATACATATATATATATACAGTATATATATATATATATATATATATATATATATATATATATATATATATATATATATATATATATATATATATATATATATATATATATATATATGTACAGTCATGGCCAAAATTATTGGCACCCTTGCACTATTTTCAAATAACTCACAATTTTCTCCATAAATAAGTTGAAATTGACAAAAGAATTTGGTCTCCACAATTCTTTATTTCACTGTTAATATTGCAGAACCTTTGTTTTTGATTCAGAACTTAATATATCCTTTTAAATCAGACAATAAAAAGAAATGGCATTGACAAAATTATTGACACCCTCGACTTCATATTTGGTAGCACAACCTTTGGACAAAATAACTGCAGTCAAGCACTTCCTTTAGCCATGAATGAGCTTCCTACACCTCTCTACTGGCAGTTTGGCCCACTCTTCTTGTGCAAACTGCTCCAGTTCTCCCAGATTTGAAGGGTGCCTTGTCCCAACTACTGTTTTCAGATCTCCCCACAGGTGTTCAATGGGATTCAGATCTGGTCTCATTGCTGGCATCTTCAGAACAGTCCAGCGTTTTGTCTGGAACCATTCCTAGGTGCTTTTTGAAGTGTGTTTGGGGTCATTGTCCGACTGCAATACCCATGACCTTTGACAGAGACCCAGCTTTCTGACTACAGTGCCATTGTTGGCTACAGTGCCATGGGCCTCAAACTTCCTGATAACATTGCGCACGGTGGACACAGGAACATCAAGGTCTCTGGAGATGGACTTGTAGCCTTGAGATTGTCCATGCTTGGCTTCAATCTTGTGTCTGACCTGTTCAGACAATTCTCTTTCTTTTCTCCATGCTCATTGCGGTACACACAGTGACACAAAACAGCAGGATGACTCCTTTTCTCCATTCAAACTGGTTGAATGAGTGATTTTTATATTGCAGGCACCTGCAACTCACCACACGTGAGTTCAATTCCAATGTAAAGGAGAATCACGTGCTTGAAACATAATTATTTCTGACAACTTCTAAAAGGCGCCGATAATATTGTCCGGGGCATTTTAGGATTTCTGTATGGAATAAGCTAAGATTTTGTAATTTTTTCACCTTTTCTTTGTTTTGTTCCACTGCAAACCAAAGAAATACATATGTGGATACCAAAAGATTTTTTAATTTCAACAGTTTTCTGGAAGAAATGGTGCATTATTTGAAAAAAGTGCAAAGGTGCCAATATTTTTGGCCAAGGCAGGATATATACATTGTGTATATACATATATATAGTGCCTATAGGAAGTCTACACCCCTTTCAAATGTTTTACCCTTTGTTGCATTATAGCCTGGAATTAAAATGCATTAAATCTGACTTTTTCCACCTTTATTTACACATTGTAACCCACAACGTCTAAATGAAAAACAAATTCACCAAAATTCAGAAAATTAATTCAAATTACAAAGCTTGAATATATTGGTTAGATAAGTGTCCACCCCCCTCATAATAGCAATTGTAAATTAGCTCAGGTGTAACTATCACTTTCAAAATCACACACCAAGTTAGTTGTCATCCACCTGTGTTAAATTGGAGTAATTCTGATTATTTCAGAATAAAATCAGGTGTTCCTGTAGGTTTCCTCTGCTGGGTAGTGCATTTCACAGCAAACACTCAACCATGAGCACCAAGGAGCTTTCAAAAGACCTTCCGGATAAAGTTGTGGAAAGGCACAGATCAAGGGATGGGTATAAAAAATATTTCAAAGGCCTTGAATATCCCTTGGAGCACAGTCAAGACAATCATGAAGTGGAAGGAAGGTGTATGGTACCACCAAGACCCTGCCTAAATCTGGCCGTCCCTCCAAACTGGATGACCAAGCAAGGAGGAGACTGATCAGAGAGGCCGCCAAGAGGCTAATGGCAACTTTGAAATAGCTCCAGGCCTTTATGGCAAAGGCTGGTCACTGTGTGCATGTGACAACAATATCCCAATCACTCCCCAAGGCTGGCCTGTACATTGAGGTGGCAATAAGGAAGCCATTACTCAAAAAAGCCCACCCTGAGTTCCGTTTGAGGTATGCAAAAAAACACTCCGGAGATTCTGAAGTAATGTGGCAAAACGTTTTGTGGTCTGATAAAACCAAGATGGAACTTTTTGACATTACGTTTGTCATAAACCCAACACAGCACATCACCCAAAGAACACCATCCCTACTGTGAAGCATGGTGGTGGCAGCATCATGTTATGGGGATGTTTCTCATCAGCAGGGACTGGGGTACTTGTCAGGATAGAAGCGAAAATGAATGGAGCAAAATACAGAAAAATCGCAGAGGAAAACCTGCTGCCCTCTGCCGGAAAGCTGAAATTGGGATGGAAGTTCACATTTCAGCATGACAACGACCCGAAGCAAATCCAAAATCCATGGAGTGGCTAGGGAACCAAAAGATAAATGTCCTTGAGTGGCCCAGTCAGGGCTACAACCTAAATCCAATTGAAAATCTGTGGCATGACATGAAGATTGCGGTCCATAAACACTCCCCATGCAACTTGACTGAGATTGAACAGTTTTGTACAGAAGAATGGGCAAATATTGCCCAATCAAGGTGTGCAAAGTTGGTAGAGACCTATCCCAACAGACTCGCAGCTGTAATTGCTGTCAAAGGTGCGTCTACTAAATATTATCTCAGGGGGTGCACACTTATCCAACCAAGATATAATCCAGTTTTGTATTTTAAATTAATTTTCTGAAATTTGTCGAATTTGTTTTTCATTTGGAAGTAATGGGTTACGATGTGTAAATAAAGGTGGAGAAGTCTGATTTGATGCATTTTAATTCCAGGCTATGAGGCAACAAAAGGTGAAAATTTTGAAAGGGGGTGTACACTTTATCTAGGCACTGTATATGTCAGTTGCTTTTTTGATTTTATAAAAAGAACTTGATGGCAGCATTGGTGAAAACACTACACATGCATAGATATATTCCTTACAAGGAATTTTCAACGCAGGAGGAGACCATTAGGCTATCAAAATCTGCGCTATTATTTTGGTTGTTCGTACGTGTTCTATCCTTTTTAATGCCGAGCATTAAGCAAGGAAGCAGCACATGACATTTTAAAAGTCTTTTGTATGACTCAGCTGGGGTTGAACCACTGACCTCCCAGATTCAGATTAGACACACGACCCTTCTTAGTGGGCTTATTATTTACGAGGGCTAATGAGATAGTGATAATGAGCTAATAAGTGGATAGTTTATTGATAGCTTTTGAATTTGGAGAAGCCTTGTTTATGGATGAGGGGATGGTTTATGGTTAGGTGTCCATGAGGTGATGGTTTATCAATGAGGGAATGGTTTATGGATGTGTTGATCGTTTTGGATAGATGCACTTGACATGTTAAAAGTGTCTTCTGCTTGAGCAGAAGCGAGTCACTGAAAATGCACAGACAGAGCATGCGCGAAAGGCCTCGCATGCGCATGTACATTCATACTTCGAAAGTCCGGTATCCTTCCCATAAAGTGTAGTTTTGTCCTACAACACATTTTGTTCAAGAGTTTAGTGCGCAGTATAAAGCAATTCCATGATTGTTTAGCAAGTTTACTCGAAAACAAACCTTCGTCCTCATCCTTTCCCTAGAAACTCGAAGTGTACTTCTTAATGAGTGTCCTTAGGCAGTCGTCGCCTGTCTCCCTCTCCTCCATTTCAAGGTTATCGCTCTGCTGAGCTGCGCAAATTGAAATAAATAAATACAATTGGTAAGCCAAGCAAAAACCAGGCCCCGCACGCCATCACAGGCAGACAATGATGCCGCGTCTCCATCAGACTCCAGCCTGAGGCCTGTTTTATGAGCAAAAAATTCTGCACATCTGCTCTCTTTGTCTTCATGAGCCTCATCAGAAACAACCACAATTAATGCTTCCATAGTTTCTAAACATTCAGTATATAACATGGCAATTATATTCATTGGCCGATGTACTCGGCTTGAACTGAGACATGCAGAGGATTCAGAGATACGTAGGGGGAAACAAGGTGGGAGTGCAATATCAAAATGGTGGGGAAGTGTACTTCTTGAGTGATGGTCGGGTAGGAAAAGGGCAAGGGAGCGTGTTTAAATTAATTTGCCCATCGGGGACATTTAACACCATCCCCACATGCCTCAAAAAGTAATGGTCTGGTCTCTCTCCTGTCTTTCACAGACACTTGCAGAAATTAAATAATATACTGATACTATACTTACTCATTGCTTTACAGATTCTGGAACTTTATGTGATGACGGTGAACAAGATAAATAACTTATTGGAAGTTACTTGTGATATAAGCAAATAATTATCGACGAACTCTACAAAACAAATGTCTTCAATAATATGACCTACCTTTCCAAAAAGGGTGAGGTTTTCCATTTTCTCTTTGTCGCTGCGACCAGCCGCCCACTTAGTCTGGAGATTGGCAAAAAATCATGCACTTTCTGATACAAGTATGAAATATGGCACACACTTACTATGGCCCATAACGGTTTATTTCAAACCTGGACCTCAACCAGATTTGACCTGTGGCGGCTGTAGCAGCCACTTTTTTTTTTTAAATGGCCGATCTGCTAATTTTCAATGTCTCATATATCGGCTAATAATACAGTTAGGAACTTAATTTTGGTGTCTATACCCATGTTTTCAGGGACGAGGAATCCAAATATGATAAAATTTTCAAATTATCTGGTGTCGGCCATTTTGTTTTCCAATATAGCCACCATTTTGTGTTAACATTTTAAGGTTTCTGCTCAAATTGATATAGACTTGATTTTCGTGTCTATACCAATGTTTCCATGGACAAACAATCCAATAATAACAATATTATTCATGTATTCTAGGTATTTCCATCCCTCCCCGCACCAAATCTCGGTTATCTGGCTGGTTATATTTTCTGGTTATCTGGTTATCTTTCATATTCTATGAAAGGTGAATGAATGAATGAATGAATGATCATTTTAAGGCCACTTTTCCCCGCTAGAGCAGGGGTTAGCCTTGCAGGTCCCATGACCTCATGGGGCCCTGTTTGAGGCAATGTTTTTATGGCCGGATGCCCTTCCTGACGCCAACCCTTAGTCGCCTCTTACAATGCGCAGGGATACAGTGTACCTATTCTAAACTCTTACAATGCGCAGGGATACAGTGTACCTATTCTAAATCGGGGTACACACCGGATCATTCATCCCAGCAAGCTGGTACTCAATTTGCCGACCTCGGAAGGATGACAGGCTGAGTCAGTGAGTCAACCACCCTGGTGTTAATTCAGCGATCGATGGGATTCGAACTCAGGATCCTAGGATCCCAAGCTCACGCCCTAACCGCTAAGCCAACACCAGGCTATAAAATAATTAATATAAAATTATAATTCATCAGGCTATAAATTATAATTCTATGAAAGGTGAGTTGGCAACAATTTCAAATATCCTCTGTTTCTGTCATCTGATAAAATATGAGTAACCGAACATCGTAACCCCTCACATCTGGTAACCGTTTAAGATCACTTTATCACGGTGAACATGATGAGTGAGGGTATATGAGAGATTATATGGTGCGTATAAAGCTTGTATGATTGATTTTGAGATTTTGTCAATGATGTCAATGATTAAAGCTGATTTTGAGAAATTTTGAGTGGAGGATGATGACATCATGACATTTGAAGTGATGCCCTTGTTTAAATCGGAGTTTCCGTCTTTACCCACTCTTACCCGACTTACCCAACGGCCCTGAGGGAAAACTTTCAACGATCTATATGTCAGTTTGTATGAACAATGCACATTTCAACTGCATATACGTATGCTGCACTTCAATCATAATTTCAATATAACATATAGTTATAACTAAACCAAAGGATATCTCATCTGCCATTCAAATAGACATCTGACCATGAGCTGCATTCGTGCTGAAATTGGATCACGTACTTGAATTCTTTCACCGGCCGGGAATAGGAAAATGCGAGCGATCCGGATGATTTGCAAATCGGGCAAAATGGCAAGACAAACATCATCGTCACAATTGCATGTACACAGTGTGATGTAGGACAGTTTGTATGTTTGCACACTTAAAGTGCACAGCCCTTCCTGGTTTTTTTTTTCCTGCAAACGACTGTGATACCGTAAATAAAGTAAACCTTGTCACGTCCCAGATAAATGTTTGCCAATTTCATTGCAATGATAAATTGTCAATATGGTTTATTAGATCACGTGATGATATATGAGAGGAATGGGGATTTCCAAGTAGCTGACACTGCCTGATGTTGTGGTTTTGTGGTAAAATTGTCACTTCCTTGAGGGTTTTTCTCCTTTCATCTGTTGGAATTATAATGGTTGCAATGACCCCTTTTCCTCCTCTATGTCCGAATTGCTCGAAATAACACTGTAAGTATAGCAAGGTAAGCATTTTTTTGTAAGTACAAAATATTGGCTCAGGGGAGAGCTAAATGATCGATGATAGGTGGTAACTTACTGACAGTGGGGTGGTGGGGTAACAGTCTGATAGAAAATAAAATGTGGATTGTTGAATGAGCAGAAATGGAGGAGAGTGAAAAAAAGAGAGCAGCAAAGTGTTTGTGTGTGCGTGTGTGTGTGTGTGTGTGTGTTGCAGTTAAGAGGGGTGAAATTGTGGGGGGTTAATAGAAGTAGATAAGGTTACATGTAAGTTCAAGGATTTTATTGTATACATGGTAGAGAGAGAGAGAGAGAGAGAGAGAGAGAGAGAGAGAGAGAGAGAGAGAGAGAGAGAGAGAGAGAGAGAGAGAGAGAGAGAGAAAGAGAAAGAGAAAGAGAAAGAGAAAGAGAAAGAGAAAGAGAAAGAGTACAACCGAAGACCATGATAGAGGTAAACTTGGGCAAACAATGGGTGTGGGGAGGAATGGGGGTCGGAGAGGATGCAAGGTGTGGACAAGATGGATACAGAAGGAAACTCTCAAGAGAGAAAACTCAAAATTCGGAAGGAGGGATTGGGGTTGGGGTTAGATTGGGGGGGGAGAAGGGTATGGAGTTTACGAGGGTAGAAAAGATCATGGTTTGGGATTGGGGATGACCTGAGATGGTGGTGAACTGCTCTTTTGGAGATCTGAGGGGAAGAAGTAGATTGAGGAGTCTGAAGAAGTTGGATCCACATGTAGGAAAAAACGCGGAACAAATGAGTGGAGATGAGCAGTGACTCTGGATTTAGGTAGTTTCCCCAAAAAGGGGTTGCTGGTGGACCGTGTACACCCTGCATGAACCAATCTGGTCTGCCAAATACAGTAGAAGCTGTTTTGACGCAAAATTTCAAGTTTTTGTGGTTGCAAGTCGCTGGTCTCATGCAGAAACGTGTGCGTTTCATCAAACAGCGTGTATTGTGCTTGAAAACAGCAAAATAACACATATTTGACAAGGAACCTTATTAGCGCTGTGAACCAATCTGGTCTGCCAAATACAGTAGAAGCAGTTTTGACGCAAAATTTCAAGTTTTTATGGTTGCAAGTCGCTGGTCTCATGCAGAAACGTGTGTGTTTCATCAAATAGTGTGTGTTATGCTTGAAAACAGCAAAATAACACATATTTGACGAAAAACGTTTTTAGCGCCGGACCAATCTGGCTTGCCAGATATGAGCAGTTTTGACGCAAAAGTTCAAGTTTTTTCGGGTTGCAAGTCGCTGTTCCGCTCGGGTGTCGCAGCGATCGTGTCAAAAACGTAATGAGCTTAAGGAGACAGGTGTACATGATTCTCCCGGATCGCGGAGCCGATATGGGTTTAAATATATCCTTCAAAGTATCGTTGGACGATCGGGAATACCACATGTATGCTTCCTCAGCCTCCTTAACATGCTTTAATTGTGGAGAATTCGGACACGTTAAAAGGTTTTGTCCCAAGACCTCTTGTCCAAAGTGTGGTGAATCAGGACATAACGAAAGAGATTGTAAAAAGGTCAATCCCTTGGCCGTGCTTTCTGACACCCGGACCGTACCTTCCGTCACCGCTACCATACCTTCGGACACCCCGACCGTACCTTCTGACACCCCGAACGTACTTTCTGACACCCCGACCGTACCTTCTGACACCGTGACCGTACCTTCTGACACCCCGACCGTTCCTTCGGACACCCCGACCGTACCTTCGGACACCCCGACCGTACCTTCTGACACCCCGACCGTACCTTCTGACACCCCGAACGTACCTTCTGTCACCCCGACCGCACCTTCGGACACCACGACCGTACCTTCGGACACCCTGACCGCACCTTCTGACACCCCGACTGATTTGTCTGACACACCGGTGCTCTCTGATTCCAATGTGATTACACCCACCGATGTGACCGACACAACTAGCATTGCCCCCTTTCCCGAACCCATGAATGAAGAATCCATAGTGTATCTAAAAAGCGAAGAGCACCAGAGCTAAGCAATCTCGCTGGTGCTGCAAAGAAGGCGGTCATGGACGGCACCATTCCCGGTGCACGAGTGTTTGAGTGTCCCTCTGACATTCCCTCACCAACTGAGGATATAAATACCGTTGCCAACGATACTAACGAGTCTCATTATGTAAATGAGCCTAAAAATATAATGAGTACCTCTCACCTGGAAGTTTCCGAGTGCGAAACCTCCAGTGAAATTACTATCAGTTCCGAGCTGGGGAATGGTTTTCCACTTGTTTCCCCTTTAAATTAATTAGCCGGTGTGTACCCTGGTTTAGAATAGGTACATCGTATCCCTGCGTGTCGTAGGAGGCGACTAATAGGGTTGGTGTCAGGAAGGGCATCCGGCCATAGAAACATTGCCTCAAAAAGAGAACCATGACAATTACAACTACATATGGGCAGGGTACAGCCCGAAGTGGAGATCGGTTTCTGAGGTTTGGGACATGGAATGTAGGGACAATGACAGGGAGATCAGGAGAAGTGTTGGAATTATTGGTCAAAAGAAGAGTGGACATATGTTGTGTGCAAGAGACGAGATGGAAGGGAAGTGGTGTGAGAATGGTGAAGGGTAGGCAGGGACAGAAATACAAGTTTGTGTGGCAAGGGTGCCCGGAGGGCGTGAATGGTGTTGGTGTCCTGTTTTCTGAGGAGTTTGTAGACAGTGTGGTGAGTGTGACTAGAGTGAGTGATAGGTTGATGATGGTGAAAATGATGATTGGAAAGCTCTTGGTGAACGTCATCTCGGGATATGCTCCGCAGGTTGGTCGGAGCGATGAAGAGAAGGACAAGTTCTGGTGTGCGATAGAGAAGCTGATGGAAAACGTGAAAGATGAGGAAGTTGTTGTGGTGGGAGGAGACCTGAATGGACATGTGAGAAGGAGTTTGGATGGTTTTGAGGGAGTTCATGGGGGTTACGGATATGGTGTGAGAAATGGAGAAGGTGAAAGGATTTTGGAGTTTGTTGATGGAGCTGATTTGTTGCTTTGTAATACTCAGTTCCAGAAAGAGGATAATAAGCTTGTTACATACACGTCAGGTGGGTCGACGACAACCGTTGACTACCTGATGGTGGGTAGGCGAGATAGGGGGCACCTCTGGGACACAAAGGTGATCCCGGGGGAGGAGGCTGTTTCACAGCACCACTTGGTTGTCTGCGACATAAGGGTGAAAGGTGCGAGGAGAGCTCGGCGGGTGAAGTACCAACCGAGAATGAAGGTGTGGAGGTTGAAAGAGGTGACAGTAAGGGAGGCATTAAAAGAGAGTGTGAGTAGGGTAGAGGATGACGTGGTTGAGCTTCAAAGTGGTTGGATGTCAATGAAAGATAGTCTGTTGGGAGCCCTTGGTGAGGTATGTGGATGGACAAAAGGACCACCGAGGCACTCGGAAACATGGTGGTGGGATGATGAAGTTGGAAAGAGGATTGACGAGAAGAGGAAGAAGTTCAAGGAGTGGCAGAAGGCAAAGGGTACGGGAGCAGAAAAAGCAGAGCATGAAAGTTATAAGGCAGCCAAGAAGGCTGCAAAGAAAGAGGTAGCAAAGGCGCAGGAGGCATGTAGGAAAATGTTCGGAGAACGCTTGGATTCGGAAGAGGGTCAGAGAGCGGTATTCAGGATTGCAAAGCAGATAGCGAAAGAGCGGTGTGATGTGATGGGGGTGAGTTGCTTGAAGGATGAAGTGGGACAAATCGTTGTGGACCCAGATGGAATTAAAGGAAGATGGAAAAGATATATGGAAATGCTGTTGAATACAGAGAATGAATGGGGTGGCAACATTGAGAGTAACCCCGTTTTAGGACCGGCAGAGAAGATAACTGAGAAGGAAGTTGAGGAAGCGATAAAAGCAATGAAGAGTAGAAAAGCGGGAGGGCCGACGGGAGTTGTGGGAGATATGTTGAAGGCAGCAGGAAGTTGGGGTGTGAAGAGAATGACAGAGATCTGTAATCTGGTGGTGAAAGAAGGCCGCATTCCAGTGCATTGGGAACTGAGTACCCTCGTCCCTCTATACAAGGGGAAAGGTGACCCTCTGGAGTGTGGCTCGTACCGAGCGATAAAGTTATTGGAGCATGAAATGAAGGTATTGGAAAGGGTGTTGGAGAGGAGGATAAGGAAGAAAGTGAAGATCAACGAAATGCAGTTTGGATTTATGCCAGGAAGAGGAATGACAGACGTGCTTTTTATTTGAGGCAGTTGCAGGAGAAGTACATGGAGAAGAGGAAGAAGTTGTTTCTTGGGTTTGTTGATCTGGAGAAAGCATTCGATAGGGTTCCACGCGAAGTATTGACATGGGCATTGAGGAAGTTAGGAGTGGAGGAATGGTTGATCAGAGTAGTGATGGCAATGTACAAAAGAGCGCACACAGCTGTAAGGACGAAGGACGGGAACAGTGGTGAGTTTGAGGTGAAGGTGGGAGTGCATCAGGGGTCGGTACTAAGTCCACTACTATTTGCAGCTGTGATGGAGGTGCTGGCTCAGAACGTAAAGGAGGGTTTACTGTGAGAGTTGTTGTATGCAGATGATCTGGTGTTGATTGCGGAAAGTATGGATGGACTGAAGGAAAAGATGAACAAGTGGAAGGAATGTATGGAGACAAAAGGTCTGAAGGTGAATATCGGAAAGACGAAGGTGATGGCAAGTGGTAAAGCATGTGGTGAGGTGGAAAGAACTGGGAAGTGGCCATGTGCTGTGTGCAGGAAGGGTATCGCAGTGAACTCCATTCAATGTACAATGTGCGCTGAGTGGGTTCATCAAAAATGTAGTGGCCTGAGAGGGTCATTAACCAGTGTGGCAGCTACATTCAAATGTAAGGTGTGCACAGAGGGAGCTGCAGATGGAGGAAATGTTGAATTGGATCTTAGAGACGGCGTGAAGCTGGAAGGTGTGAAAACATTTTGTTACCTAGGAGACATGCTGAATGGAGAAGGTGGATCAGACTCGGCAACGGTTGCTAGAGTGAGATGTGCATGGAAGAAGTTTCAGGAACTGAGTGGCGTGCTGATGAGGAGGGGAGTGTCGTTGAAGCTGAAGGGAAAGGTGTATGCTGCATGTGTGAGAGGTGTTATGATTTATGGGAGCGAGACATGGGTAATGAATGTAGAGCAGCAACGAAGGGTGGAAATGCAAATGGTTTGGTGGATGTGCGGAGTATCGTTGAGAGAGAGAGGAAGAGAAATGAAGAATTGCGAAAGATGATGGGAATAAAGCCTGTGATTGATGCTGTGAAGAGGAACAGGTTGAGATGGTTTGGTCATGTGTTGAGGAAGGATGAAAGTGACTGGTTGAGAAGAGTGATGGAAATGAATGTAGAAGGAAGTAGAGGACGGGGAAGACCGAGAAAGACCTGGCTAAAGATGGTGGAAGAAGAAATGCAGGCAAGGGGGTTAACAAGGAGAGATGCAGAAAATAGGGCAAAATGGAGAAGATTGTCATGGGGACCGCAAGGCTAACCCCCGCTCTAGCAGGGAAAATAGCCTTAAAGTGCATGTTGTTGTGTGTTGTTGTTCCCCTTTAAATACCGAGCAGACCAAGGATTCAATAAATGTTCCCACTTTACAAACGGGGCCAGTAAATCTGAGTTTGCTGGGATCTCAAATCGAAGCTCCAATCCCAGATACAAAAAATACCCACCAAAGTGTTAACGAGTGCTCACGGGAACACCTTGGAAAACTTGTCAAGGTGCCTCCGGACAAGATCGCGGGGGCAGCAGGTAATACCCAAGAACCTGACAACATGTTATCTGACGTGTCTGAGTCTGAGGATGACATTGAGGCAACCGAGCTGTCACAATCGGTGACAGGTCACTCACAGGTATCCCCTCAACTCATTCTTACCTTCTTTGACGAAATATTTCGTCACCGTAACATCGTAATTAAAGACCATTTCCCTGAATTAGCAGCATTCATTTGCACCGCAAAGTCAATAATCAAAGCACATGAGGATTTTGACCTGACGAGATCTCAATTCCACAGGTTAAGAAAGTTTGTTACTCGAGCAGGCACAGAGTTTTCCGAACCACAGGTCGAGTTCATTAACAGGGAATGAAAAATATTTCCTTTGCGACCTTAAATATGAACGGTGGGGGGTGCAAGTCACCTCCGCCAGGCCCAAGTTAAAAACTTGTTTGAACGTAAAAAGGCAAATCTTCTTTTACTGCAAGAGACCCACATTACACCTCACGTGGAACATGACTGGTGTCAAACTTTTAAAGGACAATGCTATTTTAGCAATCTGTCAGCCTCATCTGCTGGGGTTGGGTTTTTGCTAAAGCCAGGTCTAGTCTTCGAGATTTGCTATTTTCATGAAGTTATAAAAGGCCCGCTTATTTCCCTTCAGCTAGTACATCAAAACTTCCACTGCACCATTTTCAATGTGTGATAGCAGGGATCGAATGTCCTTTTTCACCTCCATGATAAATCACCTGAAATCATTTGATCTTGACCAATGCGTGTGCATCGGTGGTGACTTTAATTGCACCTTTGACCCTTCGAAGGACAGAAACTCTGCAGAGTTTCTTCCCCGAGTCCCATGCGGACCTATCCCGTTTCTTTAAGACGGCCGGTCTACTTGATGTTTTACGATTGCATCACCCCAACGTAGCCCAGTATACCTGGTGTCGATGTGCCAATGGTCGGGTGTCTCTGGCAAGACTCGACAGATGGTACATTAACGTACCCTTTAAAAATGCTGCGGTTTCTTCAAACCTTTTCCCTTCCATGTTTTTGGACCATCATAATTATGGTAACCCTCAACCTTTCTTTTCCTCAACCCACAAACAGAAGCACATTTTGGAAGTTTAATGTTAGACTTCTAGAAGACAGTGTGTTTAAAGAAGCCTTTCGTGTTTTCTGGGCAAGTCTAGTAACAAAGAAATCCTCCTTTTCTTCATTCAGCATATGGTGGGATGACATGAAATCTCAAATTCGGGTTTTTTGTCAGTGTTTCAAATCATACAGCACAAACGACAAGCACTTTACAATGGCCCGGTTGGAATTGGATATTCTACAATTGGAGAGTAAATTGGCTCATGAAAACAATGACGCCAATTACCGGTTATTGCTCAAAAAGAAAGCTCTTTTAAGGAATTTAGTTCAAGAGAGAGCAGCCGGTACATTAATTAGACTTTGAATACAGAATGTATTATCAGACACCCCAAACAAGTCTTTCTTTCATGTAGAATCTTTAAGCAAGCCATCACGGCTAATCTCTTCTGTTTTGGACTCAAGAGGCAACGTTGTTGTCAATGAGGATGATGTTAGACTAAACATTATTGAATTCTATGCAAAACTTTTTGAAGAGCAGACTGTTTGTAATGATACAATGATGGACTTAACCTCTCACTTCCCTTCCCTAACTGAGGCTCAATGGTTGGAGCTTGACCTACCAATCACCCTCCTTGAGCTAACCTGTGCTCTTGCTGCCATGGATTCAGGGAAAGCTCCGGGTATTGACGGTCTACCTCCCGAATTCTTTCTGACCTTTTGGGAGATTTTAGGCCCCGAGTTGCTGAATGTTTTGGACGCTTCTATACAGACTGGTATAATGCCGCTGAGTCTAAGAAGAGCCGTAGTATGCTTGCTCCCGAAAACTGGAGATGCCCGACTTATGGCGAACTGGCGACCGATCTCTCTGCTGTGCACGGACTACAAGCTTTTTTCAAAAGTACTGGCTAATCGACCAAAAAGGTTATTGGTGATCTGGTATTACCAGAACAGAGTTACTGTGTTCCTGGAAGACCCATCCATGATAATATTTCTTTAATCAGAGATCTCATTGATGGTAACCGTGTGCAAAAAGACTTTGGAATGATGTCGCTTGATCTTGAAAAGGCATTTGACAGTATCGACCATACGCTTATGCATCATGTATTACAGGCATGCGGCCTCAGAGCAAACTTTCGATCCTACATTTCCTTGCTATACACAGACATATTTCGTTTAATTAAGATTAATAATGTGCTGGCTCCCCCCATCAAGGTTCGGAGAAGGGTACGGCAAGGGTGTCCAGTCTCTGGTTTATTGTTTGCTCTTTCTTTAGAGCCCCTTCTCAATCTACTGAGAAAGAAGATTTCTGGAATAGCACTTTCTCCCATGAGTCCGCCACCAACCCTATGTGCTTATGCGGATGATGTCTGCATCTTTGTAAAAGATAAAGACGATATTGATATCCTTGTTGAGTGCTTAACAAAGTTTCACTCTGCATCCTCTTTAAAATCAATTGGAACAAAAGCAAGACGTTATGGATACCCTCCCTTTATCGCAGCCTTCCTCAGCCTGTACCACTGCCGCCCCCATCCCTCCCCGCAGAGTTGCTGTGGGGAAGTGAGGGAATTAAGTCATTGGGCATTTTCCTTGGTTCCCCACAGTATGCTCAGAAAAATTGGGACGGGGTAATTGAGCAAGTGGGAGAAAGATTGAACCGATAAAGGGTTTTACCTCATATGTCTTTCAAGGGCCGTGTGCTAGGGATCAACAACTTAGTTGCCACACTGTTGTGGCATAGGTTCCTCTGCCTGCAACCACCGGAGGCCCTGCTCAAAGCACTCCAGGGCAAACTGGTGGACTTTTTCTGGGGAGGCTACCACTGGCTCCGACCCGATGTGATATGTCGCCCCTCGGCTGAGGGTGGCCACAACCTCGTCGACATCAAAGCCCACCTAATGGCCTTCCGGCTGTGGTCTATTCAACGTCTCCTCGACATGGAACATCTGCCAGGCCGGCTCCCTGCACGCCTTGTACTACAGCGAGCGGGTAGGCTTGGGTACGATTTTGAACTTTTTCAAATGAACCTCCAACATGTCGACATATCGCTCCTCCCTGCTTTTTACCAAAGCCTCATGAATGCCTGGCAGAGTCTTTCTCTGAGTAGTCAGGCGGACACATATGTCACAAAAATGCTGGCACACGAGCCTTTGTTCTATAACCCTCTCTTTCCCGACATTCCAAAAAGTCGAGATTTTTGCCAACACTTTATAGCAGCTGGTATCGTGAAGGTGCGGCATCTCCGACATGACTCAGGGTATGGTTGGAAATCCATAAGAGAAATCGCAGACTTGACAGAGATTTGGTCCCATAGGGTGATTGCAAAAATTTTGAGGAAAACGATTCAGGTGGGACGGCAACTTGGCCTACCTTGGACCCAAGGTACAGAAGAAGATTTGAATGAGCCAACAGTGCCCAAATTGATTGTTGAACCCATTCAAAATGATTTGCCCCCTCTAAACGATGGGTCAAAGGATAACGTTAACCCTTCCCTGACAGATAAAAATGAAAGGGATGAGGAGGTGGGGGACATACTCGGAGCCACAGGGGATATGGTAAATTTGGACGGATCTGCAAAGAGCGCTGAGGTCCTTGACCCTGTAGAATTGCTGTTTCCAAAAACAGCAATTCTTTGCAAAAACTTTGCAATCAAACAATTTTTCAAAATGAGCAAACAATTTTTCAAAATTTTTCAATTTCAAAATGAAAATCAATTTCAAAATGATTTTTCAAAATGATTCATTTTCAAAATGAGTGAAACATTTGAAAACTTTAATACTGATGATTTCTGTTGATGATATTCATCTTATGAAATGTTGATATCCTTCAATTTCTATCACTGTGTCCGAGTTCCGCATATATATTCACAAGTCATACATGTACGAGCATGTTTCTGTATATTATGTAGCATTTTAGTTTATACATAATCCGACAAAACCGTCTTGAAAGCAAAATATCAATTCTCCATACAATCAATGCAGAATGTGAATTAATGAAAACATCGATGTTGTTTCTGATCAATTTCCCAGTTTTGAATCATATTCGTATACCACAGGGACCCAATTAACGTTGCATCATGGTAAGGGGGTCATTAAATTCCCCACTAAATAAGGTAAATATTTGGAACATAAAATCAAACTATGGATTAATCCAACAACGTGCGTGTATTTAGGAAAATTATTTAGATATGTTTAACACGTCAGTGTCAATTTGGAATTGCGATCAGAAATGCCAGGGAAATGCTTTTCGTCTTGTATTTTTACAAAACAAACTTGTTCCCTTGATCACACCCTAAAACTAGCTGCTGTGACGTCGGAGGCTGCTGTGACGTCGAAGCAAACATTCTGCAGAACAATGAGTTTTGAAATGTGTAATGAATGACAAATTTACACACTCACGAGATGCCTTATGAATGAAATATGTTCATCAATGAATGAATGAAAAAACTAAGGGGTTGCAATGTTTAGAGGAGCATGAGTAATTTGTGATATTTTTTATACGTAGAATACTAAAAGCGTCTACAATAACTAAAGTTACTTTTCCTTTGTAATGGCAATGGGGCATAAATTAGAATCATTCGATTTGTAAAAACATGCGTGACATTGTCCTCCATATAATGATAACTCTTAAATTATGACTTAATTTATGATCATCATAGTTTTCAAATGATTCAATATTTACATTGTAGAATGCATGGGAAGGGTATTTAGGAGCATGAATATATTGTTAACGATTTTAGAATATCCTCTTTTGGTGAATTTAATTTAACTAGGACGTGCCCGTACGTGGGTGCCCGTTCCTTGCCAAAAAAAAAAAAAAAAATGTCTTCGCCCATGCATGCATGGGCGTGCCCGTAAGTGCGTGATGTGACCGTACAATGAATGTATCGTCCCGACGCCGCAGCTCGGATGGCGCTGCAGTTAATCGGGCCTGTATCGGCAGAGTTATTATAAACGTGTACTACAATCGATCGTACCTTACAGCGTCTGCTCGCCACGTTCAGCATCAGTACGTCGTCACTATGACTATCCGTAAGTCCGGAAGTGACGTCCTCATTTGACTGTCCGGAAGGTCGCATATCGCAGTTACGATGAATCGCAAATTAGTTTTAATTAGTTTTAAAACATAGTTTAACGCCAACATAGTTTGCCAACGTGAAATAAATGAATACGCTCTCAAATGTGCCATCCGAGGCAGAGTCTGTTCGGCACGTTTGGCACACGTGATAGCTCGCTGCTCTCTGATTGGTTGAATCGTTTTTTGGACATAGCTCGGTAACTACTTCTCCGATTAATATGAAACCTTGAAAAGGCACATCCTCAGGTCCCCAGCAATATACCTGGCAAGTTTCAAGTATATCGGACCCGTGGTTGTCGAGAAACAGCGGTCACAGACAAACAAACACACAGACACACACACAGAGATTAGTGGAATTATAGATAGACTAGGGCATGCCCGTACTATATATATATCTAAAATTATATCCCCCCCCCTATTTACATGAAATGGTTTGGTCCAAAGCGAACGGCTTGCGAGTGGTGACAATCCCCCCCCTCTATTTACATGCAATGGTTCGGTCCAAAGCGAACGGCTTCCGGAGTTTGGTAAAGAAATCGCCATCGCGTACACAAACGCGCAGGAAAGCGAATGAATCGCAAATTCGTTTTTATTAGTTGTAAAACATAATGCCCAATTATTCAATTATCGCCAACGTATTTTGGCTTTTTGCAATTTAATCGCAAGGAAAAGTAGAAAGAGAAGAGGGGAAAAAAGAAAAGCCTTCCCTTGCTGCAAACAGCTGCTGCAAACAACAACAACATGGAAGGCTGCACTGTCCGGAAGTTGGCATATCGCAGTTACGATTATTTTAGTGTTAATGGCCAATTATTCAATTAGCGCCAACGTATTTTGGCTGTTTGCAATTTAATCGCAAGGAAAAGTAGAAAGAGAAGAGGGAAAAAAACGAAAAGCCTTGCATTAACGCATTAACGCTTGCATTGCATTAACGGTTCGGCACACGTGATAGCTCGCTGCTCTCTGATTGGTTGAAGCGTTTTTTGGACATATCTCGGTAAGTAATTGTCCGATTAATATGAAACCTTGAAAAGGCACATCCTCGGGTCCCCAGCAATATACCTGGCAAGTTTCAAGTATATCGGACCCGTGGTTGTCGAGAAACAGCGGTCACAGACAAACACACAGACAGACACACACACAGAGATTACTGGAATTATAGATAGATTAAAAGGTTATTTGAAAACATTGTGTAAGAGATTTGTTTAATTAAACAAGAAATATTAATTTAGCGGTGAGTAAAAACTTTTGCTTTATAGTAGTTTTAAACATTGTTTAAAATATAGCTAGACGTACTTCAACTGAGATTGAATGTTTTTAAAATCACATGTGTACAAAGATTTTTGTGAAGACGTCCATCAGTAGTCAGTAAACTAGGACCGACCTTGCTTTTCCTTGTTTCTTGTAGTCTTGCGCTTGAAGAACAACTCTGAGTTGATGACTGTAAAGTTTGCCGCTGTCTGTCGAAAGTTTGACTTCTTTCCACGATCACCAATGCACATTGTAGGGTATTCATGAGTAGACAGGAACGTGCGTACAGCGTCGAAATCCATAATTGAAGATCAAGTGAAATAAATATTAGCCGCTTCATACTTTTATAGAATTAGATGAAAATACCCCCCCCCCCCCCCCGGCCCTTCTCCAACAGTGACATATCCGCCCCCTGCCCACCCCGCCCCCCCCTTGACAAGACCTCGATTGAGATACTAACTGTTAGAACAACACTCCAGGAAATCGCGTACTCATGTTGTCTGAAAGAACACCAACTTCGCCAATGATCATGGTTTGTAATGAAAATGCAATTTCGAATGAAAACAACCACGCTTGACCATGCTCAAATTTTTTGTTTTATTCATTAAAAAACACAAAAGGGCACGTGATTAGGAAAGGGAAGGCTTGAGAACAGGAGAAGGGAGGACTTTGACATGTGACATTCTATTAACTGCACGTATTATTCAAAAGTTTATACATATAATTAAATTTCCATTATGATTTCATTTGATTTAAACAATATCTATTTCCACAAAAGATATAGGAAGCATGCAATTTCACGTTATCATTGACAATTAGTATAAAGTGATCGGCAAACTGTCTTGTCAAAACATCCTAATTAACTTGTAGCAAGAGTGGACCAGTCCACCTTGGATCATACTCGATCCAATTAAGGATTAAATCTCAGTGCATGAATGATGGTGTATGCATTGAAGATGAATATCATGTATTCATGATCTGTCCATTGTATAGTCAAAGTACAGTCAAGTCCAGTCAAGTCAAAGTTTATTCTATGAAACCACTCACATTGATACGTGGAAATAACTTAAATTCATAAATATAAATGGCTGCACAAGAAGGTTTGTAACCTCATTACCTTCGCAAAAGCGGAAGGTTATGTTTTGATCGCTGTGTATTTATTTGTATGTCTGTGTGTGTGTGTGTATGTTATTCGCATAACTCAAAAAGTATTCAACCGAATTGCATGAAATTTGGTGGGATGATTGGTTATTATACGGGACACATTTGATTAGATTTTGGGAGCAATCGGGTCAAAGGTCAAGGTCAAGGTCACGAAAAGGTCAAAATCGTATTTTTACCAAGTACAGAACAGTAGCTGCGGCGAAGGTATGCGCTCTACCGAGTGCCCGTTCTAGTTTAAAATGCATTCATTCGATTCAATAACAGCACAATGAGTACGATTTCTTTTGTACACCCTTGGGAACACTATATATGCTCTTGACAATATACTTAGTTCGATTCTTGGATTCTTGTGTGTACCCTGGTTTAGAATAGGTACACCGTGTCGTGTCGTGTCGTAAGAGGCGACTAAGAGGGTTGGCGTCAGGAAGGGCATCCGGCCATAAAAACATTGCCTCAAAAAGAGAACCATGGCAATTACAACTACATATGGGCAGGGTACAGCCCGAAGTGGAGATCGGTTTCTGAGGTTTGGGACATGGAATGTAGGGACAATGACAGGGAGATCAGGAGAAGTGGTGGAAGTATTGGTCAGAAGAAGAGTGGACATATGTTGTGTGCAAGAGACGAGATGGAAGGGAAGTGGTGTGAGAATGGTGAAGGGTAGGCAGGGACAGAAATACAAGTTTGTGTGGCAAGGGTGCCCGGAGGGTGTGAATGTTGTTGGTGTCCTGTAACTTTTTCAAAATTAATTAAATAAACCATAAATCGAAAAAAATTAAGAAGTAAATGATTAATTAATTAATCAATAAATAATTAATTGATTAATCAATAAATCAAAAATATCCTTTGGAGCCACATCACTTGGTAATTGTCGTGTCTGAATATCAGCTTCCTAGCTCAAAATGTGCCTGAGATATTGCCCAGATGAGAAAGAAAATACATAAGTGATTAATAATGAAAATAAATCAATGATAATGGTAAAATAATTAAATTATTATTAAATTAGCTATTAGAATACCCAAACCACCACCGGTTCATCTGAATCTAACTTTAAAAAAATTAATTCATTAAGTCATTAATCAAATATTTAATCGATTAATTGATTAATCAATGAATCAAAAATACCCTTTCCACTTTACAGCCAAATCACTTGGTCATTGTTGTGTCCAAATATCATCTTCTTAGCTCACAATGTGCCTGAGATAATGCCTAGAAGAGAAAGAAAATAAAGTACTTAATTAATCGATAATAATTAAGTAACCAATCAATTAATTGATTAATCAAAAAACAAAAAATACCATTTTTGCCAAAGCACGTGCTCACGTGCTTTGCCCAAATTTCAGCTTCCTAGCTCAAAGGATGGTTGAGATATCGCCCGGACAAACAAACAAGAAAACAAGAAAGAAACCGGAGTGAAAGCTGAGTGCTCCCTTTCAGTGCGCGTCATCGCCGGGTCCACTTCGGTGCCTGGCAATGACGTCATGCAGTGCCTGGAGATGGAATCGGAAAGGAGAGGTGTACAAAAAATGTTTTTGTTTTATTATTGATATTTTTACCACTTTTTAAAGTTACTTTAGTTTATTTATCGAACGTCCTCTATTGGTTCTTGTTTTATTTCCAGTCCCAGTCCCCTTGACTTCTTACTCCTGAACTCTTACTATCCCATAAAATTAGTCATTCTCACCCCTACGTGCTCATGGACCCCTGACCCCCATACCCATTTGAAGCATGAACCTTTGACTCACTCGCACCCTATATCTACCACATATAACCTTCCCAACATATGGAGTAAAAGTGTCCTTGTGTACCTATTACCCTGCCGCATGAAGCAAAACGTGGGGTGAAGCAATTGGTTCACTCTGTCTGTCTATCAGTCTATTTCTATTGATCTAGGAGCTACTTAATTTCAATTTAGTTTTATATTTTGAACAGTAGAATCTGAATCGGAAAATGATTCGGAACACGAACCTACAGTTTAGCAGTACTTTGGCAAATTGTCCGGAGTCTTGTCCCGATCGTGCAAGCACAGATAGGAGGAATAATGCAACTGTTTTAGTCTGTCTACCTGTCTGGCAATCAAACAAAATTGAAAATAATTCCAAACAGGAAACTTTCTGTTTTAAGTGACGTCATAAAGGACACAAACAACCAGCACCAAAAGCTATTTTAACATGTTGAATAAGGTTGTGTAAATGACGGTGCGTCAATGCCAGTTATCTTTAAAAAGGTGTTATAACCCTTAAAACCTTCTTTATATCAAATGAGTTATATACTTGAACACTGTAGAACACAAATCGCTTTGTTTCCCCTTCCCAAAAACCTGCAACTTATAAATACTTGGACAAAATATTACGCCATGTTACGCCATCTTAACCAATCAAATGTGCCACTCGCACTCACAGCGTTGGGGAATATCGAGATTCAGACAAAGGCGGCTCGTTGTAAATATAGATCGTGTTCACAAACTCAAAGCAAGAGTTTTAAAAGACCCTTCCAATGTCATTATTCTCAACAGTGCACATGTGGGGTAAGGTTTTCTATGAACTCTAGTTCATGCTGTGGCCAAGTTTTGTAGGAAAGAGGATGACTAATCAATGATTTGTGCCAATCCAATTTGTGATTTGTGCCAATTATGGTCATTTTACTTAACTACAGGGAGTTTTACTTAATGACTGCTGAATAATAATACAGGACTTCCTTTCTGATCTCTTAAGAAAGTAATTCATTTGTTTTAGGTGCACAGCTGGTTATGACCTGAGATGATGAATCAATGGTGCTGACATTTCATCAACCAGGCCTTGTTAGGGAGACATCATAGTGATTTCTCAATGCGTGATTCACATCGATTCCCTAGCGACATCAGTGCTTTCTGCAATATAAATCGTATTGAGGCTCCATTGGGACCTTAGGACTTAGAAACTGAAATTGGCACAATGCCAGCAGGGGGCAACTAATGGGGAATGAATCCTCGATTCTTATCAAGGAGGCTTCCCAAATACTTAGCAGTTAAACACACTTAGGGCACATATGTTAAAATAACTAGCTTATCATTTGAGTTTACTACATTTGGGCCTCAAATGAATTCCCACAGGGTCTAGTAAAATGATGAGCACTTTTCTTTTAAACGTGAAATCCCTAAAGCTCTGAAAGTCTCAGTGAAAATCCGGAAGAGCGTTCGCCATATTACCTGCATTTAGAGGACAGAATAAGCTGATTTGAACCTGGTTTTATCATTAATGTAGGATGTATATATAATCCCTCTTTTCAAAATATCTCATCTCAAGCTTTGCTATTTGATGTCATTGTGATACAGAAGTTAGGCTGTAAAAAAAACGTATTGATATCATGAAATCCAATTTCAATCCGAAGTGACAAATCAATATGCTTGAAGTCCAAAGTGGCAAATTTTGCCGAAGCCGAATTTGCCGAATTCGGCCGAATTTGCCGAATTTGCCGAAGTGACAAATCAAATCATTATGCAATATGCCGATGTGCTATCCCAGTGACTTTTATAAGCTTTGAGAGCAGGAAAAAAAAAAAATAATGAGCTAATAAATGATAGATCCCATTTTTGATAACTTCCCAGGGTTCACCATTCCGTACATTGCTGTAATCCCTATGCAGAACAAAATTATCTTGCTCAAGGCCATTGTAATTTTCTCTCCACCATTTTATCAGTCTTTGTTCTCATCGAGCTACGTGGAATGCAGTCGGTTCAACCAGGGTCTCCTTAACCCCCGCGCCCCCAGATTCCCTCTATAACAGGCACTTAAATGAGCAGCACAGGCAATTCCATGTGACAGCTTGTTAGTTTAAAAATAATTCACTACAAACAAACACTATCCACAGGGACAAACCTCATAAAAAAACATGCACGAAGGAAGGTCGGCTGATCAAATTGTAGCTCGAGGATAATCGTCATGACTTTACCATATCAGTATTTTAGTACAGATTTGTATTAAAGACATTTCATTTATGAAATTAAACACTCGAGTCGAAGTTGAGCTTTAACAGCAGAGGATTTAACAACATTTGGATATTCAGCCTGCTCAAGAAAACAGGGGATTTGACATTTGGCTAAAAGTGTCTCTATAGAGTTGGAGGTGCAATGTGAAACTAAGAACCATCTCAGGATATGCAGCTGCAAAGTCAAAATAACAAATCTCGGAACGATTAACTACAAGATAGAGGTGAGCATTTGATTCAAGCAGTGTGAAGTTGGCTCAAAAGTGAGTCTTATGCACTAAACATGAGAGATCTTTACAGGTGATCTGCAAACATAATACTCAACCCAGCATCTGGAGGTTTACACATAAGTATTCTGTATCTTTATCCCCAAAGTTTTTTGAAGAAAAAATAAAACTGGGGAGGGGGGGGGGGGGGGATTGTAATCGCCTCCGTCTGTCTCACTGTCTGTCCATATGTCTCGTGCTATCTCCTCCTAAACGGAATGGCAGAAATTCACCAAACTTGGTCGTTATGATCATCACATGTAATGAAGGTGCAAAAGCAGTATCATTTTTAGCCCTGCCCCCCTGGGGTGAGGTTCAAAAAGTTCAAATACAAAAAAAATTCAATCAAAACCGATCCCCCGTTTTTGCTCTAGCGGGTGGTGATCATGGGTCAAAAAAAACTAGAACAATGCGACTGTGTCACCAATATGCCTCCGCATAGTCCGACAACGGGAAGATGCCATCACTCTGCATATGTATGGGTAGGGGATCACATTTGTGAAGTTTCATGTTGATTGGATAAGGTTCGTTTTTCTATCCAAGATGGCTGGCAAACCACGTGACCTATGAAATCATCATTTTCAAACCATATGCAGCAGTGCTGTTAGATGATATTTGTAAAATTTTGCATCGATAGGGTGAGCGGTTTCAGATATATAATTATTTAATATTTTCCTTCAATCCAATATGGCTGCCAAACTATGTGACCTATGATGTCATACGTTTAATATTTCAATACAAATGGGTCATAGATCATGTGCATGCAATTTCAGATTTTTATGATAAGGAATTCAATTAAAACATTTTTGGCTGGTATACCACTTCACTGATGATGTCATCTTTATCATGATTTTGTTCCATATTGGGAGTACTTGACAATGTGCCAAGTTTTAAATTTTTCCATTAGCGGTTTCCGAGAAATAATGTTTTCATTATTTTCTTTTAATCCAAGATGGCTGCCATACCACGTGACCTATGACGTCACAATTACAAAACATGCTGCATGTGTGTCACTCCTACCCTGATAGTTTCGTCTCAATCGGACATGTGGTTGCTGAGAAAAACGAGGTTTACCCGTGCGGACGGACAGACAACCCAAAAACATGAGGCCTCCGGCGATTTTGTCAGCGGAGACAAAAACGAAAAATTTGATATTGGGTGATTCCTGGTGGAACTTTATGCCATCTTTCAACATTGCTTTAGGTGCTATGCATGGGGATTTGCGATGGCGCACCTTCGACTTCGCTCAAGATGGCGCACCATTAGAATAACTAGAGCTTCCAGGGAAGCAGAACTCAACTGAACTGATTGGACAACTTTAATGCCGGCCTATGGCGGCCATTTTGTGACAGATCGGGTTGACATGCGACAGCAACCTACATTGTGTGGTAAGAGTCTCACACACCAACTTTGATCAAAATCCATAAATATTTGTGGACGTTAAAGTCTTAACGTCGTTTCGGAGCTGAAAACAATATGGCGGCCTATGGCGGCCATTTTGTGACGGATCGGGTTGGAATGCAATAGCAATCTACCTTGTGTGGTAAGGGTTAAACATTCTAAGTTTGATCAAAATCTGTTAATATTTGTGGACGCTAGAGTGTTAACGTCGTTATCATGACCAAAAACAAAATGGTCGCCTAAGTCCGGCATTTTTCAAGGGATCGGGCTGAAATGTAATACCAACCTGGTGCTTGGGGTAAGGATGCTGCATGTCAAGTTTGATCCGAATCGGTTGATATTTGTGGACGCTGGAGTGTTCACGTCGAAAAGTTAACTGACGACGGATGACAGACGACGGACGCCGGAGGGTTCAGTATGTGATGAACTCAACTTACGTGACCATAGTGACTTAACTTACGTGTTCAACTTACGTGAGTTAAAAACGTGACCATATCCATACCAGACCATATCCACTAGAAAATGGTGTTCACTATTATAATCCATGAGGAAGAGAGGGTGACTGAGGTATGGCCCAGGTAAACTCGTCGCCATTAGTTGTGGGCCTCGTCGTTTGGTACGACGTTCCTATATGTTCCTATACGGAGTACACGAAGATGGGCATGGTTGGCGTTGCACAGCATGGAGCTCCAGGATGGGCTTCTTGAGGTCCACCATTTCAGATTGTAGCTGTGAAACATGTTGTGGTGGAGGTGTCACATTAGCCACAGTCATGGTAACGGTGTCATTGAGATGATCAGCCATATCCACACCTGACGGTTAGCGCCAGGTCTCCATTACCTGCAATCATCATGAGGACGTGTGGTGGTAAATGTTGCAAGAACAACTCGTGAAGGAGCGACTGGTCAAACTTGTTGGAGACTGTATGTAAAAATATATATATATACTAGCAGAAGTACTCGGCATTGCCGGGCGGGGGAGGAGGAGGGGAGGGGGAAGAGGAGGGGAGGGGAACGGGGGGGGAGGGGGGGAGGGGGAGGGGGAAGGGGGGGGAGGGGGGAGGGGAAGGGGGGACGGGGAGGGTGTGGGGGTGCCCGGGGTAAGAAGGGCCTCTCCCCCTCCCCCTTCCCCTCCCCCATTCCCCTCCCCCCCTCCCCCCCCTACCCCCTACCCCCCTCCCCCCCTCCCCCCTGTTCCCCTCCCCTCCTCTTCCCCCTCCCCTCCTCTTCCCCCTCCCCTCCTCCTTCCCCCTCCCCTCCTGTGGGGGTGCCCGGGGGAAGAAGGGCCCCTCCCCCTCCCCCCTTCACCTCCCCCCCCTCCCCCCTTCACCTCCCCCCCCCTCCCCCCTTCACCTCCCCCCCTTCCTCCTCCCCCTCTCCCCCTCCCCCTCCCCCCCGTTCCCCTCCCCTCCTCCTCCCCCTTAACACCAGGGGGGTTGACTCAGCCTGTCATCCTACCGAGGTCGGCAAATTGAGTACCAGTTCACTGGTAATTCCCTGTGTGCCGCAAGAGGCGCCTAACAGGGTTGGCGGCACAAACCCGGAAGTCGGAACTCATTGTCGTCAAATAAATGTAGCATGTATGTTTCACTCTCTGTCACATGCCGTTGGTCCCATGTCAATCGGATGAAGTTGAAAAATTAACATTACGAAGTTTCTCTGGGACGTACTGATTCCGAATAATGAAGTTGAAAAATTAACGTTCCGAAATACGCTAATTACGCTAACAGAAGCGCTGGCGCTGCGAAGCGCTAGAGGGAGCGCTGGCGCTGCGAAGCGCTAGAGGGAGCGCTGCGCTCCCTCCCTTCGATTCCCTCCCTTTTCTGCTAGCGCTTCTGCGCTAATACGCTAATTTTAAAACCCGAAGTTTTTTTAAAATTTAAGGTGCTGTAGTTGCTCTGAGACGTACTGATTCCGAATATGCCTTTGGTTTTTCTCTGCGATGAGTAGTTCTCGAGTTATAAGAGGACAAACAATCATACTTTACTGCTTTATATATATAGATATATTGTTGCGGATTCGGAGTATGGCACTCCCGTTACCAAGGGGGGGGGGGGTTAGTCCCCCTTGTCTTTTAAGCTGGCCGTCTCCGATCCTGGAAGCTATGATGTCACTTCCGTTCGGTATTAGCCAGGGTGATTGGTCAATGGAGTCCCAAATACCTGCTTACTAATCCGACCGTAAAGCGAGGAGATAACTCCCACCCGGGCCGCAGCGTTAATGGATACGCTGAGCGAAGCGAGCTGCGACTCGGGCCGTTAGCAATAAACTAACCCGATTCCGAGCGATTGGCCAAATCGTGCCACCGGTACTCAATTGAGGAAATCACGAAAGCTATCGGATGAGAGGAAACCAAAGTAAAGGGAGAACAAAGATTTATTAATTACGTACAAGAAAACCCGAAGAGGGAACAAAAGAAGGGCATGTACAAGGGAAGAAGAAGAAGCAGCAGACACAGGGCAATCTTATACACTCTTAATTATCACGCCCAGGACAACACAAACGGACTTACACGAAAGGGGAATAGCAGGAAGGAAGAGAAGGTCCAGGCAGATGGCAGGGGAAGAAGGTCCGGGCAGATGGTTCAGGCATTGAGGTCCGGCTCCAGGTTCACGCTCCACTCCGGTCCACGCTTTGGTTCCGCGGTGAAACCCGGCAGGTATCACTGCTCGTATTACACAGTTCATATCAAGCAATCGCCCAGCGCAGTTCGATCACAATAAGCAGTCCGTGGCGCAGTCCTTGCGCAGTGCGCGTTTCCCAGCGAGTCCGTAAAAGGGCTTTGCGCTTGCGCTTATATAACGCGCACGCATATCAAGCCGCATGCTTTTTAGGTCTGCCTACCGGTGGACACGCCTCGTCCCTGATTGGTCGCGAGGGTTCACCGGCTCCTCCCTTCGTGACACCTTGATGGGGCCACGCCTCGCTCCAACAACTCTTCCCCCTTTTTCTCCGCTCTGACCGCATGGTTAATGGCGTTTGATGCAGCGAACGCTGCTGAGGTGGCTGCGACTGGCAGAGGCGCGCAATACAATTTGGAGGGAGCCGCAAAATGAACGGGATTGACAAAGGGGCCTAGGTTATTTGATTAATGCAACGCAGAGTCAAACTATTGGAAACAGAGCCTTGACTAAAACACATACTAATGAAATAACTGAAGAAGGTCCTATGGTGTCCTACGTGTTGCAATATGGCCTAACTAGGGTGTGACCTTTGCCCTTTACCAAATGGGAATATTTACAGGGAATTATTTACAAGGCTTATTATTTTACAAAGTGAAGGTTCTAAAAACCGTAATAATATATATATATATATATATATATATATATATATATATATATATATATATATATATATATATATATATATATATATATGTCGGATTGAGACTTAGAACTTGGGACTCAGAAGACTCAGAGAAAGGAGCAACGGATATATTTATTAGAACTCGATTACACAAGCTTGCGGACAGCAAGATGTCGCAGAAGGTTCACATGAAATGACCAACACTACAACAAGATGCTCTGAAATAATTCGATTTAAACTTGCTTTATATAAGGAATATCGGGTGTGGTTTTAGCTCACAAGATACAGAGACAGAATGGGCTCATTGGCCCTCCCACCATAGTCCCATCCTGTTGTTCAGTTAGTTAGAGGAAGCTCATCAAGGCCACTCATAGTTTAACTCAGATAAGGAGATGGTCAGCCATATGTGGCAACATGTTTACAACTTTCTGTATAGAAACCTTGGTTGGGAAAGTACAAAGGGAGGGGACACTCGTAAATGTGTCAGCCCACAGGATATTGGCAAAGTCTAGAGGGAGGCTGAGAGATAACAGTTGCCACCAAGGCCAGGGAAGGGGAACGAGAGATTGTGCCCACACAGGCCAAGAGCTCACAGGCACAGAACTCATTATTAGGATATTACACATCCTCAATGCACAAGAAAGGACTAAGTATTATAAAGAGTACAGCAATCAGTCAAAACAAAACATATAATTGGTTATACTTGGTAATTGGTAAAGCAGCAAGGATATACAAAGGGGGAGGGGCATTACAGCTCCCTACATACCACCCTTTTGGATCTAAGATACAAAGTTATCTACGAGCCAATCAAAGGCCTTTATTTCAAACAAAACAGAAACAAAACCAATCAGAAAAGTCATTCAATATATCACGCGAAGGCAGCCCAGTAAGCATGTCCCGTACCCAAAGCACCACACATACTCAGTAGGATGATTCGCGTCTGTATGTGAGTATACAAAGTATACAGTGTATAAGTCCGTAAAAGCAGGGTGATCAAATGGCATGAAAAATCCACCAAGAGAGGTGAGAGAGACAGTGTAAAGGGTTCACTAAACGTACCACGCGAATGCAGCCCAGTGAGCATGTCCCGTACCCAGTACCGCACATCGCACTCAGCAGGATGATCCGCGGGTGTGTGGGTGTAAGTGGGTGTAAGTGGGTGTATGATGTAAGTCAGGTGTAGATGGGTGTATGAGGCGAGACCGTAGAGGCATGAAGATCGAATAGCGCGTCAAATCCACAACGAAGACCTCTGGTTCCACCGGGGTCCACACCCAGGAAGATCTCCCGACCCACCCTTGGAGCACAGAGGTGCGGCCAGGACTCCTCCCCAACTGGAGCTCGCCCAGGCTTCCCCAAGTGAAATCCTTGTAGATCTTCAGCGCTCAATCGATATTCATGTTCATGAGGTCTCTTACATGCTGGTGATCTGGGGAAGACACAACATCGTCAGTATCAGGTGGCTCAAACCTATGGCCATAAAATAAAGCATAACGGTCCAAAGGAGGGAGAGCGACTTCCTTTGGGTCAAAGTCGAGATCGTCCGAGGCGATGCTGCTTGCATCGCTGCTATCCCTGGACGAATTCGTAAAACAATCAGATTCGGAACTCAGAGTATCTCCACGATCGAGTTCCTCTCCATCCGGGCTTGGGTTTGCAGCTGGGTCCAAATCCCGGACTGGGTCAGTGGCGTTTGACTCACTGTGAGCTTGTGAGACATAAAGGTGAGCTCGTGAAACATAAAGAGGCAGAGCCTGCATTGAGACATAAACATCAGTCGGGGACCCTTGCAAGTGGCCCACATCATCATCGGTAACATCATCAGTAACATTATTCTCAGGTGGCGTAGGCCTGCGGCGTCGGCGGCCAGCAATAGTCATAGCCTTACACATCGAGAAGAAACGAGAGGAGTCCCTTAGGAACTCGTTGACGTCTGCATGCGACGTGTTGGGGCCCAGAGTAATCGGCCTCCTGGTAGCCTGAAATGCTTCGAGGTCCGCAAAAGTGTAATCAACATCATTATCGGTAATATCAACAATGGAAGAACAATCTTCGGAAGCGGCGATCTCATTGTCGCGGCCCAGTGGCTCGTTCGGGTCGTCGTTCCAGGATCCGCGGTCTGCAGTCACGTCGACGGCCGGTGTGTCATCTGGACCTGCGATCAGCTTGTCGATCATCACCATGGCCTTTTCTGTTGTCGTCTTCAGTGTCCATCCTGTGGAAAACTTTCTCACACACGCAAGGACTAAAGCCTTGATTATTACACAACTAACCACGATTCCAAGGACTATTGCCAAGGCGGTCAGTACCCACTTTACTATCGTACCTGTCCACCCTTTGAACCAGTCGGTAAGCCACTGGTGGGAGGCTTCCCGATCCATTCGATCCCTTGTCAATATATGAGCGCTTTTCCTTAACCTTATAATAGCAGCACTGACCCCCTGTGAGGGGTCAGGAATAAAAGTGCAACATCTACCCTCAATTATCCCACATACCCCTCCACGTTCTGCCAATAGCATATCTAACGCAACCCTATTTTGCATAACCATTGTACGCAGGTGGACAACTGTGTCCAACATTTCGTCATGTGCTGTAGCGGTGGCGTTGGCCACACTTTCTAAGATTAACGCAATTTTGTCAATGCGGTAACTGCTCATGACCGTCCCAGCCCATGGGAAGAAGAAACTAACGGCCTTCTCCCAATCAGCGCCGTGTAAGGTGGTGGTGCCGTCGTCGTGCCAATAGGTGCTTCGTTGTGTCCTTATGAGTGCGGGGGTATTATGCAAGTGTTGTCGCATTTCCATTTCTGGGAAAACTGATCCTAAATAGCAAATTCCTCCCCAATTATCAGGTAAATACGGGTAAGCTTTGTTCCCGCATACAAACATGGTTCCGTGTGGAGCCACTAAATGAGTGGTCATGCAAGCAAGTGCGAAGGTCTGCGATAGTGTTTGTTCCGTTTTCCCCTTCCCATGCCAACTGGAGGTGTGTGAGGTTATGTAAGGGCGAACTTGTAACATTGACTAACAGCATGTGTTTCCCTTCCCTAGGGTCCGCGAGGAGGGTATCTCTACACACGGATTTACCTACCATTATTTGGCCCTTTCCTTCTAAGCAGAGGGCCCCCTTTGCCGGCTTAACCCAAACCGGCGCCGGACGTTCCTCAAAGTGTCGGGGCTGGATGGGGGGCGAGTACTGGAAAACTCGTTTACACGCGGTTCCGTCAGACCCTTGGCTTGTCAGGGTTGTACTAAGGCATTTGGTGTCGAGTGGCTTCGAGCACAAATCATTGAGTGATAGGGGTAACACTACCATTGGTATTCCTGCTGTGCTGGTGCGGGGAAGGTGCATACACATCCAACACCGTGTCCTGTTCTGTAATGTGGCCATATGCCGTGCGACCTTCCAGTATGTGTTCTCCTCTGGCTTCCTTCTTACTTCCTGGGCAGGCGGGGTTTTAATGACGTAGGCGGCGCAACTAGGTCGGACGTAGGGTTCAGTTCCATTTGGGATTATTGTGCGAGGGGGCCATATTCCACATTCAAGAATCATTGTTGTATCCGGGCCAATGGGGGTGTAATGCAATAGGAGGGTAGTATTCTCAATGCCCTTGCCCCATCGATATCCTGGGGCATATCGGCTGCTTATGTCCCCAGTGTATGTTCCATTTTCCACTTTCCTAACCTTAGTCAGGACTAGGCGTGGTCTTGTCATGCGTGCCTGTGGTGTCTTATTGTGTACCACTATAGCTTCCACCCATCTTACAGATAACCACTTAAAGCTCGTTTCCAAGTTACAGCAATTCACCGCTATTTTGTCTCCCCAGCGAGCCGTTATATACTTGACGGGGTAGAAGGGAAATGCTGAATAATTGTCGGGTCCTGGGTACTTGGGGAGGTCCTTTCTCGATAGCTCAAAGTGCAAGAGCCTATCTTTGGCAGGGGGTTTGCGGCAGCTGCCCAGAATTCCCATCATCATGACCGTCATCGCCGCCCTTAGGAGACTGTGGTGCCCTAGACGGTGCATTGTCTTCAGCTGTGTGGGGTGTAGTGTCTTGTGTGGCTTGTGGTGCGGGGATGGACAACTTACAATGGGTGGCGTGGATCCACGAAGGTTTACCCTCGCAGAAGACTGCCGTCGGTGTGACCAGTAGCACCTGGAATGGTCCCTTCCACCGTGGCTCCAAAGCAGCCTTGCGGGTGAAGTGCTTTACGAGCACCCAGTCGCCGGCCTGGAAGTCGTGGATGGCGTGGCCTATTGGTTCAGGCAGCGCCTCTCGTACTCGAGCATGGATGCTGCGTGCCACATTGGACAAGCCTATGCAAAATCTCAAAAGCATGTCATCCATTACTGGCAAAGCAAGGGTGGACATGTCTGTTGGTGCTGAAACGGGCAAGCTCATAGGTCGTCCCATTAATATTTCGTGGGGGGAAAGGCCCGTAGTGCGACCCGGGGTGGAACGGATGCTCATCAACGCAAGCGGGAGAGCCTCTGGCCACCTCAAGCCTGTGTCTGCGCAAAGTTTCGCTAGTTTATTCTTTAAAGTCTTATTCGTTCGTTCCACAAGTCCCGATGACTGTGGGTGGTAAACGCAATGGAAGGATTGTTTAACGCCCAATGCCTTCAGGATGCCCTTGACCACCTGCGCCGTGAAATGGCCCCCTTGATCTGACGAAATTATCTGGGGGATGCCAAATCTGCACATAAAATCCCTTACGAGGCGCTTCGCTACTGTCGGGGCATCGGACTTGACGCATGGGTAAGCTTCGACCCATTTGGTGAATGTATCTACGATTACCAACACATAGCGAAACGACATGCTTGGTTCCAATTCTGTAAAATCGAACTCGATAGTTGCGAACGGCCCACTAGGCGGGGGCCGTCTCCCATCATGTGCATGTCTCGGCGGCGTCCCTCTATTGTGTTGCTGGCAGACCACGCACGATCGGCACACTTCGGATACAATCCGTGACAGCCCTGGCGCTGCCCAAGTGTAGTTTATCTGTCCCATCACCCCCCTCTGGCACACATGACCATTCTGATGAGCCATGCGTGCCAGCCAAGGCAGTAAGGCCTGGGGTGCTATAGGTTTCTCGTCAAGGGTCCATATTTCTCCTGGCCCGAGGCGTATCGCCCCTCGCTTGAGCCAGTCCTCGTGTTCGGCCGTTGGTGCAGCGTTCTGCAAATTTATGATATCGTCCTTAGTTGGTGTGGCGGGTGGTCCCACAGTCGGTATGTCAGCAATCTGTGCGGATGTCGCCTTTGCTCGTGTCACCATCGGCATGTTGCGTTCTATCTGTTGGTTGGCGGCCTTTCCTGCCGCCTCGTCCGCCCTTGCATTGCCCCGGGCAACGTCAGTGTCCGCCCTTTGGTGGCCACGACACTTAATTACCGCGATAGCGCGGGGAAGTAAAATACTTCGGAGGAGCCCTTCTACCAACGCGCCATTTTTTATCACTGAACCGGCAGATGTGAGAAAACCTCTCATCTTCCAGATGGCCCCTTTATCGTGGACTACGCCGTGAGCGTAGGCCGAATCTGTGTAAATGTTGACGGCAAGGCCTTCCGCCAAGCTGCACGCTCTGGTCAAGGCGCACAGCTCCGCCTGCTGTGCGGAAAATGTAGGTGGAAGACGCCCGCTTTCCACCGTTTCGCTATCCGAGCACACGGCGTACCCGGACAACAGGGACCCGTCCCATGCGCGCCTAGCTGATCCATCGACATAATATGTACAGTCGGGGTATTCTAAGGGATTGTCCTTTAAATCCGATCGCACCGTGGAGACTAGCTGCACAACGTCGGCGCACACATGGGGTTCGCCCTCCTCAGGGGTGGGCATCAGTGAGGCTGGGTTGAGTGTCGTGCAACGTTCGATCGTGATGTTGGCTGCAGTGATCAGTGCGGATTCGTATTGCATTAATCTAGTGTTAGACAAATGCTGTGTGCTTCGCTGTAACAACAGCGAAGTGACGCAATGCGGTACCCGTAGCGTTACTGGGTGTCCCATAACGATGTCCGCTGTTCTTTCTACTGCGTACCTGGCCGCTGCCACGGCTTGCAGGCACACCGGAAACCCTCGTTCGACCGGGTCTAACTTTTTACTAAAGTAGGCTACCGGCCGCTCCTTATCCCCATGGGTCTGTGTCAAAACTGACTGGGCGAAACCTCCCACGGCGTGAGTGTAAAGGGTAAAAGGTTTCGCATAATCCGGGAGTCCTAATGACGGTGCCGTGACCAACGCCTGTTTCAGCCCGTCAAAACATCGCCTTAATTCCTCCGTCCATACCAATTCGTCCGAGGCGTTTGATTTGGTCGCCTCGTATAGTGGCTTAGCCAGCAGCGCAAAATCAAGTATCCAAGTGCGGCAATATCCCGTCATACCTAGTAGTCTAGTAGGAAGACTAGGTCCCCCTGCACCCCCCGGAGATATACTTCTAATCAGTGTTTCTAGATTGGAAAAAATGTGTAGAAAATGACTAGCTATGGCCCCAAGCTGAAAAAATGTCCCACATACCATTTTTATGCAAATTACTGCTGCAAATTTTATGCAAAATTATGCAAATTTTATGCAAATTTTTGATGAGGAGTAGAGTTGAGGGGTCTTTGAGGGCTTCATCGAGGTGCTCTCGGTTGCAAGACTGGGTCATTCTGAGAAGCACAGCAGGGTCAGAGATCATGATGTTCTCCTCCTCAGTGAATCTCTCCATCAACAGCCTCTCCATTGCCTCACACACTGTTTTGAGGCAAAAGAGGGACTTTGCGTAGGCCTTTCCACTGAGAACACCTTTGAGAGATCCACTTGTTACTAGTTGTGCCTCAAAGAGAATCTCTGCATATCCAGAACCACGCATCTTGTGTCCAGTGAGCATCCCGATGTAGTTCATGGATGTGTGGAAGGGTCCAATCGTTACTACATGACTAGCAAATTCATTTGGCCAGCGCCAGATGATGGGAAGGGCTTTCATGCAGACACCCAGATCAAATGTATTCAGGACCCATCTCTGACCCACCTCAGCAGTTGCTGCCTCGGAACGCTTCAGTAGCTCACGAACAACTGCGTTGTCTGTGATCGGTCTGTGCCTGGTGCCTGCATGGCATGGCAATGGCCTGCAGCCTGTGCCTGGGCTAGGGGGTTTCACCTCTGCAACTGGTTCTCCCCCACCCAGCAAATCAACAGTCGACTACTGCACGCCTATCCACCAACCGATCACAGACAACGCAGTTGTTCGTGAGCTACTGAAGCGTTCCGAGGCAGCAACTGCTGAGGTGGGTCAGAGATGGGTCCTGAATACATTTGATCTGGGTGTCTGCATGAAAGCCCTTCCCATCATCTGGCGCTGGCCAAATGAATTTGCTAGTCATGTAGTAACGATTGGACCCTTCCACACATCCATGAACTACATCGGGATGCTCACTGGACACAAGATGCGTGGTTCTGGATATGCAGAGATTCTCTTTGAGGCACAACTAGTAACAAGTGGATCTCTCAAAGGTGTTCTCAGTGGAAAGGCCTACGCAAAGTCCCTCTTTTGCCTCAAAACAGTGTGTGAGGCAATGGAGAGGCTGTTGATGGAGAGATTCACTGAGGAGGAGAACATCATGATCTCTGACCCTGCTGTGCTTCTCAGAATGACCCAGTCTTGCAACCGAGAGCACCTCGATGAAGCCCTCAAAGACCCCTCAACTCTACTCCTCAACAAAAATTTGCATAAAATTTGCATAATTTTGCATAAAATTTGCAGCAGTAATTTGCATAAAAATGGTATGTGGGACATTTTTTCAGCTTGGGGCCATAGCTAGTCATTTTCTACACATTTTTTCCAATCTAGAAACACTGATTAGAAGTATATCTCCGGGGGGTGCAGGGGGACCTAGTCTTCCTACTAGACTATAGGAAGCGCAGCAGTTGCCGTTGTGAGCGAGGGCGAGGCAGCTCCATGATAGCGGTCACCCGTCCAGCATCCAATTCGCGTTTTCCGTGCGAAATGGCGTGTCCCAAGTAAGTTACAACCTTCCGCACAAACTGAAGTTTTGGTCTGCCTACTTTGTGGCCTTTGGCCGCCAAGGCCTTTAATAGGGCCATGGAATCCATTTCGCACGCCTCCTTTGAAGGGGAGCAAATCAACAAATCGTCAACGTATTGCAGCAACACTGACCCTCCCTTCAATTCCACATCCGCCAGGTCGCGGTGTAGCGCCCGGGAAAACAGAGTGGGGCTATCTGAAAACCCCTGAGGTAGTACTGTCCAAGTATACTGGCGCCACCTATGGGTGAAAGCGAACAAGTATTGTGACTCAGGCGCGATGGGCACAGAGAAAAACGCAGAACAAAGGTCGATAACTGTGAAGTATGTTGCGTCCGGCGGGATTGACATCATGAGGGTTTCTCCGTTTGGAACTAGTGGGTGTATGCCCTGTATCACCTTGTTCACCTCCCTTAAATCCTGTACAAACCTCCATTTGTCCTTCAACGGCTTTTTCACTGGCAAAATTGGTGTATTACATGGGCTGTTAGTTTCCACGATAATTTTCTGTTCCACTAGAGATTGAATTACTGGTGCTATGCCTACGTCGGCCTCAGGTCGTAGCTTATACTGTTTTACGTTTGGCAAGCGCATCCCCGGCTGCACTGCTATCACTAGAGGTTTGGCGTCTCGCATCCGTCCAACCTCACCGTCGCTCTTAGGCCATAAATTGTCTGGCACCTCCGCTAGGAGGTAATCTGACTCACCCGGGTCCGTCAGCACTGCCCTCATGGCATAGGTGCCCTTAGGAGGCAACTCTGTTGCTTCGAACACTCCATCCCTCCGTTGTGTCTTGAAGTCAATTGAGAACCCTTCGCCATTTTGGAGCCGTTTCAAAGTCCAGCGGCCTCTCTTACTCCGATAACCTTGTAAGGGAACTTCTCGTAACCGCCCCACCATCCAACCTACACTTTCCGGCGGCCACCCCTTGGCAGTAGTGAGGGTAACATGGGCGACCGCTCCTTCGGGGTATTGGGTCAACGCACGCTGACTCGAGGTTAGGACTGCCTCAATTCCTATTCCCTCACGGCCGATCCATATCCGTGATAAGTGTAGAGGCGTGCGCTCGCCCAGCTTTTCCTTAACCTTATCTCGATAATTCTCATCCTCGCCCGTTGCATCATAGTACGCAGTGCAATGGGGTGGATTATCCCTTAAGTTTTTTATCGAAATTTGGTGCAGTTGTAGCCAATCTCGCAAAACTGAACTGTCCAAACACACATTATCTATGATGTGCGTCCAAGTAGCCAGAGCCCCTTCATCCAAGCGCCACCAATACGCGGTGGGGCCGGGCCGAGACAATGCCGTCATTACCAAGTCGCGTTTAGATTCCGCGACGTCTACAAAAACTCCCTCCTCTGTACATGAGATTTGACAGCCCAATCGGCACAACAAGTCCCGTCCCAACAAATTTGTCGGGGCGGTAGTGGTCATCAAGAACGCATGTTTAGCCTCCAGCGGGCCGCATGTTACTCACACTTCCTCCGAAACAGGAAGCGCTTGGGGTAAGCCCGAAACGCCCAGTATTTGAACGTTCCTCGCCGTGGGGCGCAAAGAGGGCAATTGCCCCTTGTTAATTGTGCTGCGAGTCGCGCCCGTATCGACGAGAAATTCTAATTGTCTTTCCTCCACGTCCAACGTCAAGGTCGGTTCCTCTTCCGGTGTCATGGTCAAGAGAGGACACTCCTTGGGCGACCCGCCAGCGTCCCGTCAATAGGCCCCTCTATTGTATTGGGGCGGAAACCCCTTACGAGCCTTTTGGCAATCACGTATCCAGTGTCCCATTTGCTTGCAATAATGGCACGGTTCCTGCGGAACCGGTGGTGCGGAGGGCATAGGTCGTCCCTCTACAGCGCCCCTTCCGCCCTGCCGGCGTTCTGGCGGCCCCCACTGTGACTGGTTTACAGGTTGCCATTGCGGCGGACCCCGAGGCGGGGCCCAGTTCCCCCTTGGTCCGTTCTGCATCCCACTATTGGGGGGTGGTCCAGGGGTTTGGAGAAGGGGTCTTGGTGGATACCAATTTTGGGGAGGGGGCCCTTGCACAGTCCAAGTTTGAGGGTTTTGAGGAGGAGGGGGAAGAGGGGGTGGTATTGTCCATTGTTGTTTTATCTCGTCCATATTAATTAGTCCAAAGTCTTCCTCAGTACAACCGTCGCAGTTTTCATTTTCGTGGTGGATCCACTCTCCGTTGGGGAATTGGCCCCTATAGAAAGAAGGCCAACAACTCCTCCTATGTTCCTCAAAACCTCGAACAGGCCCCCACTTCTGGCACTGTTCGCGTATGTAGTTCTGACTGATCCCCCTTCTTATTTTGATTAAATTGAGCCCGTTTCTCTTGGACAAACATTTGCAATATTTCCTCCTTAATATCCTTCTTCTCCTCTAGGGAGGAGCCCGGGCATTGTTCCAGTTTGTCGCATAATTCGTTGGTTGTCATTCCCTTCCAGCCGAAGAGGACGGACTGTACCTGTTTCTTTAATATCGGCCGAAGCCCCTCGATTAGATATTGATTTACCAATGGTTGGGGTAGCCCTCCCAGCTGCATCGGACCCAGTCCTCCCCAGCGCGCGATGGCCTTTTCCAACCTTTCTCGGTACTCTCCAATTGGTTCTCCTGGTTTTTGTTTTATGGCCCCGATTTTTCCCCAATCCGGACCCCCTGCTGGCAACAGCGCATGTTCGATGGCACCCAGCAGCCGGACCTTCAGTGCGTCCCATTGCGCTGGTGTTATCTGGCCCGCTCCTGCTGCTCTTGGATCGTCGTGCGGCCAGTGTGCTCTTAGTCTAGCCCTTTCCCATACTTTGGGTGGGAGCACGGATACTCCCATATGAGTTATGTCTCGATAGTCGCACTCGCCAGCTATAACCCAATTCGACATGGTTGGCACTATCTGTCGTGGATCCTCAATAAGCAAATGTTGAATCCTTTCCCGCATTACCGTTAAAGAGGATTCTTTCCATGGTACCCTTTCTCGAACCCCATGACCTGCTGCGTCAACTCCGATAACTTGTAGGGGGCACAATGTTTTCCTTCCCTCTATTTCCTGACATTCCAATGGGGTAGTTTGTGAGGTCTCTTTCCCATTACAGCCTACCAGTGAGGGATATAACCCATCCTGTCCTATCGGTGGCGGGAACCCTGCGATGTCGGTCCCGTCATCTATTCCGTTAGCCCCGAGTTGTGCAAACGGTCTTCCCTGGCTCGGGTGGTTCTGGGGTATCTGGGGCGCGATGGTAGCGGGGTTATAGGGAGGTGGTGGCGGGAGCGCAGAAAGGATAGGTGGTGCCTGAAACCCCGGGACAGGGCTTAGGTCTGGGGCTGGGGAGGGTAGATTGGTTACTACCTCCCCTACCGCGGGGTCTGGATTTTCAACGAGCGGCATCAGTCGCACGTTGGCCTGCCTCTCTAATTCTTTAACCGCTTCATCCTGTATTTTAGTCGCCTGTTTCCTCAGACCCTTGAGTTTTGTTACCTCACCGGCCAAGCTGGCCTGTTTTGACTTTGCGTGTCGCTTCATCGCTTCTTCCTTCCACCAACCAAAGACTTTCCAATAGTCAGGCGGGAAGTGTTTCGTGGCCTGTTCCAACTTTTCTAATGCCTCATACAACGCGTCCAATTTTTCCAGCGCAAAAGACCCTCCTTCGGGCCACGGTTCACCTAAATCCTTCGTCAGCGCAACCCATGACTTCCCTGGTCTCGCAGCATCATAGCCATACCTCCGAAACATGAAAAATGCTGGGGTATTTCTAAGCGGTTCACCTGCCTTTACAGTCTTATTACCCATCCTGTTCCCCATCCTAGGAAAATTTAGTTTACCGACGTAGCCTTGTACCCGTGAGGATCGCCCGCCTCGCGGTACAGCCGTCTACCTAACTCTGAGAGGCTCGCAGCCTTGTACCCGTGAGGATCGCCCGCCTCGCGGTACAGCCACGCTACCTACTCTCCTGAGAGGATCGCCCGCCTACTCAGCCGTCTATCCTACCCTTACTGTGCTTTCCTGGCGTCCTACGCCCGTATAATACTTCTAACCTTACTTATAATTCCAAAGTCTCCCGGGTAGGCCTCGGATCGGGACGCCGCCCTTATCCTTACCCTCACAACCCAGAGATCTATTACTCCGTACCCTCAGGCGCCCAACGTGGGGCACTTTCCCTTACGTAACGTTACCCTGACGAGTCCATAAACAGTCAGTTGCTCCGGGACCCAAGCGGGTCCGTATTTAAATTTAGGTTCGTGGATCAGGTTTGAGCAGGGAACGGAACAAACGGCACCCGAGCAAGAGAGTGGGTTACAATTTGGACTGACCCCCAGGCTAAAAAGGAAAAACAAAAGAAAACCACAGCTCACCTGACCCGGATCAATTGCCAGCTGGTCTCACCACTCACTTGCCTGGGACCGCGTCCCGGACTGCACAGACTGATCCCACCGCTGCCACCACTTGTCGGATTGAGACTTAGAACTTGGGACTCAGAAGACTCAGAGAAAGGAGCAACGGATATATTTATTAGAACTCGATTACACAAGCTTGCGGACAGCAAGATGTCGCAGAAGGTTCACATGAAATGACCAACACTACAACAAGATGCTCTGAAATAATTCGATTTAAACTTGCTTTATATAAGGAATATCGGGTGTGGTTTTAGCTCACAAGATACAGAGACAGAATGGGCTCATTGGCCCTCCCACCATAGTCCCATCCTGTTGTTCAGTTAGTTAGAGGAAGCTCATCAAGGCCACTCATAGTTTAACTCAGATAAGGAGATGGTCAGCCATATGTGGCAACATGTTTACAACTTTCTGTATAGAAACCTTGGTTGGGAAAGTACAAAGGGAGGGGACACTCGTAAATGTGTCAGCCCACAGGATATTGGCAAAGTCTAGAGGGAGGCTGAGAGATAACAGTTGCCACCAAGGCCAGGGAAGGGGAACGAGAGATTGTGCCCACACAGGCCAAGAGCTCACAGGCACAGAACTCCTTATTAGGATATTACACATCCTCAATGCACAAGAAAGGACTAAGTATTATAAAGAGTACAGCAATCAGTCAAAACAAAACATATAATTGGTTATACTTGGTAATTGGTAAAGCAGCAAGGATATACAAAGGGGGAGGGGCATTACAGCTCCCTACATATATATATATATATATATATATATATATATGTATATATATATATATATATATATATATATATATATATATATATATATATATATATATATATATATACAGTGGAACCTTGACTTACGAGTTTAATTCGTTCCGTGACCGAGCTCGTAACTCAAATTGCTCGTATCTCAAATCAAATTTCCCCATTGAAATGCATTGAAATGCTATTAATCCGTTCCAGCCCGCCAAAAACCACACCAATTTTTTTTTAAATATACAGTATATATAAAAATATCTCGCGCTTTATATTTCACCTGTATGCAGCATACAAGTTGGCAGGATGGCCTGGACTGGAGGTACGCACACTTGACTCTAAAGTCTAAACTGTCCAGCCTGGGTTTGAATCCCGACCCAGCTATAACCTGTCATGTCGGTGTTTCACAGGCAGGGTGATTCATCAATGTGTGTACCGCTAAACTGGGCGCCCCGTTTGCGTCCCATTAGTTGTTGGATGTTGAGGATCTCACCGTGTTTTCCACAAAGAGAAGGCGAGCTATCGCCGGCATTCTGAACAAGTTGTGGCCTGGCATGCTCTTCTCCTCTGCCGTTATATACGTCCTCCTCGGCACCTCGCTCATGTTTTTCGACGATTGCGTGTTTTATATCCAAGCACATCATCCTCTTCTTCTTCTCAGCACTGCACTTGCCACTCACTTTCTTAGGCCCCATGGTTAAAACTAAGAAATTTTCCGAAATAACCAAAATGCGGAAAAAAAAATGCAGCGCTGTACGACAGAGATACGTACTGTACGTGCACGGCAAGATAACCACGTGACCAGAACCCACCTGGCGGCGTGAACTCGAAATAACCAAAATGCGAAAAAAAAAATGCAGCGCTATACCACAGAGATACGTACTGTACGTGCACGGCAAGATAACCACGTGACCAGAACCCACATGGCGGCGTGAACTCGAAATAACCAAAATGCGAAAAAAAAATGCAGCGCTGTACGACAGAGATACGTACTGTACGTGCACGGCAAGATAACCACGTGACCAGAACCCACCTGGCGGCGTGAACTCGAAATAACCAAAATGCGAAAAAAAAAATGCAGCGCTATACCACAGAGATACGTACTGTACGTGCACGGCAAGATAACCACGTGACCAGAACCCACCTGGCGGCGTGAACTCGAAATAACCGAAATGCGAAAACTAAAATGCAGCGCTATACGATAGAGATACGTACTGTACGTGCACGGCAAGATAACCACGTGACCAGAACCCACCTGGCGGCAAAACTCAAAATAACCGAAATGCGAAAACTAAAATGCAGCGCTATACGACAAAGATACTGTACTTGAACGGCAAGATAACCACGTGACCGGGTGGCGAAAGCTCGTAACTCGGATCTCGGCTCGCATCTCAAAGCAATAAACCGCCGGAGCGACGGCTCGTATCTCGAAAAACTCGTAAGTTGGGGCACTCGTAAGTCAAGGTTCCACTGTATATATATATATATATATATATATATATATATATATATATATATATATATATATATATATATATATATATATATATATATATATATATATACATGTATATATACTGAAACGCAAAAGAAACTTACCACCTTTGAAACCTTTAAATATCAACAATAACACTGCGTGTAGTAAATGTGTGAACTTATTTGTGGACAATAGTGTCCTCGCTGTCAGACAAAACGGTCACGGATGGTCACTTGAACCTTCAATGGTCACTTCATAGCACAGCTGTTGAATAGCCGTTTTGACTGTCAGTGATTAGCCAAGGGGTACGGGATGATTTTAATGAGCTGCACGTGATGTCTTGATATTGGCTTTAAAAAGGTCAGTGCAAAATGGGCATTTTGACCCAAAAATTTGACCATTTTGACCAACTTCAAAAAGACCGAAAACACAAAAGAAACTTACCACCTTTGAAACCTTTAAATATCAACAATAACACTGCGTATAGTAAATGTGTGAACTTATTTGTGGACAATAGTGTCCTCACTGTCAGACAAAACGGTCACGGATGGTCACTTGAACCTTCAATGGTCACTTCATAGCACAGCTGTTGAACAGCCGTTTTGACTGTCAGTGATTAGCCAAGGGGTACGGGATGATTTTAATGAGCTGCACGTGATGTCTTGATATTGGCTTTAAAAAGGCCACTGCAAAATGGGCATTTCAATCAACATGCCACGATTGTCAAGGGATCAACGGCAGCGTGCCCTGGGCATGCTGCAAGGTGGACTGAGCTACCGTGAGGTGGCACGTCGCCTTGGCTGTTCACACCAGACGATATCGGCCCTGGTGGACAGAGACACCCTCCACAACTCTGCAGATGACAGACCTCGATCAGGGAGGCCAAGAGTCACCACTGCAAGGCAGGACAGGCAGATGGTCTGAAGTCACCTGCGGGATCGATTCCGTCCAGCATCCCGCACTGCGGCAGAAACTCCGGGGCGTGCAAACCCACGGATCTCCAATGATACTGCACGAAGACGACTGCATGACTATGGTCTGACTGCCAGAAGACCATACAGAGGCCCCGTGATGACGGCTGTCCATCGCCGCAACCGTCAGAGATGGTGCCAGCAGCATCAGCGGTGGACCTTGGCGCAGTGGAACGAGGTCGCTTTCAGCGATGAGTCAAGGTTCTGTGTGGACAGTCCTGATGGGCGTGAGCCGTGAGTGTGTCTGGAGAAGAACTGGCGAGCGATATGCCGATTGTTGCGTGCGTCAAGCCAACAGGTGGGGTGGCCCAAGTGTGATGGTGTGGGCAGCCATATCAGGCCGGTACAGGACGCCACTGGTGGTTGTGGATGGGAATCTTAACGCCCAGCGGTATGTGGATAACATCCTGCGACCTCATCTGCTGCCATTCCTGCTAGACCACCCAGAACTGAGAACCTTTCAGCATGACAACGCTCGTCCCCATGCTGCTCGCTTTACCACTGCATTTCTCCAAGGCAAGAACATCAACACCATGCAGTGGCCTGCGCTCTCCCCTGACCTGAATCCCATAGAGCACCTGTGGGATGAGCTTGGGAGACGCGTAGTTGGCAGGGCCAGGACACGGGCAGAGCTGCTTCAGACATTGAGGACTGAGTGGGACAGAATCCAGCAGCAATCCATCCAAAGACTGGTAGGCAGTATACGCCGACGATGCACTGCCTGTATCCAAAACAATGGTGGCCATACACGCTATTGAAAGGGGACTGACATTGCACCCTGTGCTGTTCTGTACTGTAGAACAAACTGATGAGATGGTGTATCTTGGTCAAAAACTTGACATGTCATCAATAAAATGCCAATGTTTCAATTAGCAATTGTTGGTTTGTTTTATTTTGAACTGTTACAATTTTATTACATTTCAAACAAGTGGTAAATTTCTTTTGCATTTTCGGTCTTTTTGAAGTTGGTCAAAATGGTCAAAATGGTCAAATTTTTCGGTCAAAATGCCCATTTTGCACTGGCCTTTTTAAAGCCAATATCAAGACATCACGTGCAGCTCATTAAAATCATCCCATACCCCTTGGCTAATCACTGACAGTCAAAACGGCTGTTCAACAGCTGTGCTATGAAGTGACCATTGAAGGTTCAAGTGACTATCCGTGACCGTTTTGTCTGACAGTGAGGACACTATTGTCCACAAATAAGTTCACACATTTACTATACGCAGTGTTATTGTTGATATTTAAAGGTTTCAAAGGTGGTAAGTTTCTTTCGTGTTTTCGGTCTTTTTGAAGTTGGTCAAAATGGTCAAATTTTTGGGTCAAAATGCCCATTTTGCACTGGCCTTTTTAAAGCCAATATCAAGACATCACGTGCAGCTCATTAAAATCATCCCGTACCCCTTGGCTAATCACTGACAGTCAAAACGGCTGTTCAACAGCTGTGCTATGAAGTGACCATTGAAGGTTCAAGTGACCATCCGTGACCGTTTTGTCTGACAGCGAGGACACTATTGTCCACAAATAAGTTCACACATTTACTACACGCAGTGTTATTGTTGATATTTAAAGGTTTCAAAGGTGGTAAGTTTCTTTTGCGTTTCAGTATATATATATATATATATATATATATATATATATATATATATATATATATATATATATATATATATATATATATATATATATATATATATATATATATATATATCAAATGAATCCATTTTTAGTTCTCCAACCTTTAATGAGCAAATAAACATGTTTGTTTAAACAATAATGTTTATTTGCTCATTAAAGATTGGATAACTAAAAATGGATTCATTTCATTTTAATCCCAACCGCAAGTCATTACTTAATATATGTATATATACAGACTTGGCATTTAATATGGAATATATATTTTTTCTTGACTTGGGTTTACTTTCTGAACTCAGTATATCAATTTGGTGAGTTTCTTTTACCCTTCGGTGATGTCTTTGTTGAAAGAACCATGTCACTGATTGTCTTTCGCAGCAAGAAGTCAATAACAGGATTATATCACAGGTGGCGTGACAAAATGTAAGGACAGGTACATTTGACGATTGGCTTCACAATCGGGTATATAAGGGTTGTTGCGTTCTGTATTAGCGGAAAACAACTGCTGCACGTCTACAAAAGTTATTGCCGCTTCCTCTGGAGATGGTCCGTCAACTTGACAATGCTGTTTGTCATGGAGTGGTAGCTTTACGAAATTCTGGCATGAAACAGCGTGCTATTGCTCGGCAGTATGGCGTCACTCAAGGTCAGGTGTCAAAGATCCTGAAACGAAATGCTCAGAGGGGTGTCCCTACTCCAATACCGAGGTCAGGACGTCCCCACAGAACCACAAGGAGGGATGATCGCCAGCTGCACCGGTTAGTCCGCAATGGCCGTACCAAGTCAGCTAATCGGCTTAGGGCTGAGTGGCAGCAACTGACAAATGTGCCTGTATCCAGAAGGCTAGTCAACCAACGACTGGTTCAAGCAGGCTATCGTGCCAGGCGTCCCCTGAGAAAGCCACGTCTGACCAGACAACACCGCCAGCACCGATTGCAGTGGGCCAGAGAGCACCGTCAATGGCAGCCAGGACACTGGAATCACGTGATCTTCAGTGACAAGTCTAGATTTCTGGTCTATCGTCAATATGGCCGTGTCCGAGTGCAGACAAGTGCATGAAGCCTACAACGAAGATTGTATAGTGCCAAGAGTCCAAGCTGGAGGTGGTGGGGTGACCGTTTGGGCTGCTTTTCATGCAGGGGGCAAAACTGACCTGGTTGTTCTGAATGGAAACCTGAACCAGTTCAAGCACAGGGCCATTCTGGAAGAAACATTGCTTCCATTTGTTCGTGCAGCCTTTCGAGGAAACTTTGTCTTCCAAGATGACAATGCACGGCCTCATCGTGCTCGCATGATCCAACACTTTCTTGCTGACCGTGGTGTAGAGCATATGGAGTGGCCTGCCATGTCCCCGGATATGAATCCGATCGAGAACTTGTGGGCAGAATTAATGCGTCAAATCGGCAACTTGGACCAGCAGCCTGCCTCTGTGCGTGAATTGCAGCAGGCTATTGACACTGCATGGCAAGCGATTCCTGTCCAAACCTTGGCAAATCTCGTGAACAGCATGCCTCGACGTGTACGTGCTCTCCTGAATGCTCGTGGGGGTTACACGAAGTACTGAACTGTAATTTTACTGTCCGTAATCCCAGTCGTAATTTAACTTTTGTTTTTGTTAAAAACAATTTTTGGCTAATGTGCAAAATAAAGAGATACTTCTGGAAAACGCACAGAGGTTTAACACAGTACTGTCCGTGAATTGAGTTCGATGTCAGTTTACATCACTTTCAAGGATCAATTTATTTGCTTCAAAATGTCAAATGTGGTTTTTGTTTCTTTTAAAGGTCACATTAACAAAATCTGGAATAATTTCAACATAATTCCAATGAACTTTTGGTTCTAAGTCATCTTGAAAAGTAAGTTCACCCCCACAAAAAAAATATTCCATATTAAATGCCAAGTCTGTATGTACATATACATATATGAGTGGGACATCCGTGAGAAACCCACAGGCATAGACGATTAGACGTGTATGACATTTGGACATCTTGAGTTAGATGCTGCACGTAGAGTTTTACAAAATGGTTACTGGGAACTCGTCAGATACAGAAATGATGTAATCTACACAATTTTATTGCTTCACATAATATTTGAATACATGTATGCACATGGGAATTACAATTGGTAATGTGAAATTCCACGTAATGTAAAATGCGACTTCAAGACCTCAAATCTTACCCCCTCCACCCGCACCTCTCCCCCCTCACTGTGCACATTGCACAGGAGCGAGGAGCAAGGAGAGTGGCGGAGAGGAGGGAGGGGGGGAGGTGACACTTCTTCTCGCTTGACTTGAGAGGCCTGAATTGTCTTGAGAGGGGAGGGGGGAAGAACTTGCCTTGACTGACATACTTCTATTGTTCATTTTTAAACTTGAAAGCATTTAAATCACTTCACTTTACAAATTAAAAATTGCTTGAAAGAAAAGGGTCATTAATAAATATTGGATTTCATAATTAATGGACATATTGTAGTGCGGTGCTCTGCGCACGACTTGTCTTGCCAATAAAGGAAGCAACAACGTACGTAACCAAAAGCGTCTTTATTCGAAGGATCAAACTATAGCACTGCCGTGCTCGGGGCTGTGAGCCCCGTGTATATCCCGAAGCCACGCCTACCCGTCGGGCGTGGCCGACACCCTCTTGGTGCGCGGAATGATGTCATCGCGCCAGCGAGCCATCGTGCCCGCAACACGCGCCCCCCCAGAATTCCCGCGCACCTGAAGGGTCAGTTTGCGGGGAAAACGGATGACCTGGCCGAAGCGCCCTCTGGCGGCTGGCGGCGTCTGGGATGCCGGTGTTACGGACACGACTTAGAATTAGATGTTATGTTGGGCCGAGCGGAATGGCCGCCGTGTTCGCACAAGTTACCCGATTATACTCGAACGTTGGCCGAATCGCGCTACGCTAGATCAATGAAGGAAAGGACACAACGGCTGGGTTAAATGACACGACACCAGGGGTACAGTTCTCAAGACCTCCGGAGGAGGATATAATATTTGTATGCAGAACGTTTTAGATTACACGGCACAAGAGGTACAGCACAGAAAGATAAGCACTTATACACGGTCTTATCTTAGCCCCGACAGACCACAGACAAACGGGACAAGACTGACTCACACAGGGATTGATGGCAAGGTAGGGCAGGTAGTTGATGGCTCAAGGTGCACCTTGGCTCAGGGACAGGATCCACACGGTCCGGTCCAGATATGCGGGGAGGTATCGTCGCGCTGGAGGTGGCGTCTGTTTCTCCTTCGTAGCGGAGGCGCATCTGACGTCACCTCCGGTAAGTGGCTGCGTATATCCAGCGGGGAGTGACACGCCCTCGGCTCGTTAGCTCCGCCCCAGATGGAATCGGTCCGCCGCTTCTTATTGGGTGCGGGGGGGGTTACCGGGCTCCGCCCTTGACGAGGAGCTGACAGTCAGCCCCTGTGTGGTAACCCCGTCGGAGCACATGGGCAATGGCGGCTAACCAAGCCGGAGTGAGGACGCACACTCCCCGCGCCGCCGCCACGCCGCCCCCGCTGTTGTTGTAGTTGTTGTTGTTGTTGTAGTTTCATGAGGAAGATGGGAGGATGCGGAGATGAGATTGTGGGGAGGTATTGGGAGGTCCTAAACTTACTACTGGTGCAATACAATCACATTCTGGTGCAACGAAGAGTCAGAATTAATGGAAACGAGTCCTTAACTGACATAGACTAAGAATAACTAGCAAGATGTCCTATAGTTGTCTACGTGAGATGCGGTGAACCTGGGTACGACATTTAATGGGGGAAAAAGGGGAAGGTCGGTTCTACAGAGTGTTGTTTACAGACAATGGGACTAGGGAATGGGGGATTGGGGATAGTTGGGGAGTATTGGGGAAATAGGGGAATATTTACAAGCGGATATGGATGGAGGCCAAATCCCATATCCGCAACATTGCACCCTTCTCTACCTCGGGGCGTCCCGACCCGATAAATTCTTACCTACGTTAGTGTGGCACTCAGATGTAGTTCCCTCTACTATTAACTCAACCCTGAGTGCGACAGTTTTACAGATGTTCACAAATGAGTAAATATGTCCCCCTGCGACGTTGCACCCTTCTCCTCACAGAAACACACCCACAGGATAACCGAATCGCGGAAAGAATCCTCAAACTAAACATACAGCCGGTAGGGAGCATTATCTACACAAGACTACACTGATATTTACACTACGATCCAGGACCTGTTTTTGGAGGAACACATGCAGATGTTATGCATAGAGAGAGCACGCATGCCAGCATCGATACACCAACCCACGAGTGCTCTGTGGCCCTACGGCCTTTAATAACGTGCAGAGCACCCCATCCAAGCACCAAAAGCACCACCCCATAACACAGTCAGCACCATCCGGTGCACCAATAAAATGTTCAACGTCACCGGTGGTGTCGCAGCCGGCCGATGTTCTGCCGCTGGTCTTGCCTTCCTGTGGTGTACTTGGCCTTCTGGCTTCTTTCAAAAATAAAGAAAGGCGCCAACCGCATCCATTTCTTTATTGTGGCCGTCAGGGGGCCAACTAAAAGTGGTTCACCTGGATGGCATAGGTGCCACGTTGACCCAGAGGTCCATCCACGGGTGGTGCTTGCCCGCAAGAGAACTGCGGTCCATGGTGGGCGGCCACAAAAATTGCGGTCCATATGGTGTATCGATCCCGGCAGCAAGCAGCGAAAGTGCAGGCCCACAACTGCGGAGCCAGCACCTCTCTCTCCTCTCTCTCTGCCCCAAAGCCAGATCCTCGGAGGTGGGAGACAAAAGAAGAAGACAAGTGAGTAAGGTGGTAAGGGCGCAAAAGTGCACGCAATATAAGGTAATGCACACTAGGGGCACATGGGAACCAGGTGAGACAGGTACGTTCCTACCGTACGCCCCCCCCCCCCCCCCACCAGGTAACCTACATTGCCCCTCCCTTACCCCTTACTGTATCCACAAAACACAACACTACCCATAAACATCTACTTTACTAATCAACAAACGTCCCTACTGTCTTCCCCGTTCCTCCCATAAACCAAATTCGTCTTCTCTCCCTCCTAACCAATCAAATTTGCCATTTCCAACTCTCATCACAATTTGCCATCTCCAACTCAACAGCAAAATTTGCCATTACCAATTCATCATCAGTCCCTCCTAAGGAGGGAGAGATGGATTCACCCCAATGTCTCATCCACGTCGTGATGCGTCTCACCAATCCACACAGCAATTCTCATTTCCTGCACACAGAACAAAGAAAACACAGGTGTGGAGTCATCATCATCACCACAGGTAAGTGGCTGCGTATGGTGCGACAGGTTCATCAATCCTAACTATTTCCTAAATGACTTTAACAACTTTACATTACCCGGGGTCTTTCTTCTGCCAAACCATTGGCCCTCTTACACTATGGGTTCTAAAAACCAATTCCCATTGACCAAACTGTGGTGCTTTTCAATTTGGGGTCTCACTCCCCCGATTCAACACTCGGTGCTCTCGCACAATTTCTGGGCTGCGACGTGTAGCTCTCCCAGCAGGTCTACCCACCTGCACACCTCCACCACTGCAGTTGCCTCCGAGCTTACCTGCTCCTTACCCTAACCTAACTACCTGGGGAAGGCCCTCTGGCGCTCTCCCCACTCGGTGCCCTCTCTGGCACTGGGCTACCCGGGTCCGTCCTCCGGATCCTCGGGCCCCACTGACACTAACGGCTCCCAGAGCCCACCTGCGGCCTCACCTGGCCGACATCCTCACAGTGGTGGAGTGCCCAAACCAACTACACACACTAACAGGCTACACGCCCAGCCATCTTCACAACACTAATGCACCCATCCACAATACCATTCTGCAACCGCACCACAGATGCCAATATCCAACCACAATTTACCTGTACCCTCTACCTAACACTTACACTACCCGCCCCGGGTATTCGTGAAAGGGGTCCACTCTTCCCCCATCCACACCTTCGCACCATGCACACCACTCCGTACCACTTACTCCAACTCTCTCCACACCACTCATTCCAATACTCCATGTATTCCACACACCTGCACTTGCACACCTGTGCTCTCACACCTGGTGCCGCCTGCACCCTTCTCTCCCCAAGCGCATTCGCGCTGATCCACAACACTCACTACTCATACACTGCTCCACACTGCTCCACACACCTGTTCAGTTGCACACCTGTGCAATCACACCTGTTCAATTCTCACACAGCATCATCTCATCTAACTACTCCCCTCTGAAACTTGCGCTTCCCAGTCGTCCCTTTAAACTATTGCGCTCCCTCGTCATTATAATCCACACTAATCTACCTGCGTCCCCACTACAGGTATCAGTCACTAACTAAACTTAACGTTACCTAATGTCAATCTCTTCTAGATCCCTACAATATAACCTAACCCACCCGGGCTAGTTTTCACTGCCATACACCCCATACTCTATTGCGCATTTGCCCCACATGGGAAGGGTGGCAGGGATGCCACTCTTACCCACCGGGCACATCGCTCACTACCAATTTTGCACATCAAATTTCAACAAATCAAAAATTTGCCAATCACTACCCATCATCTGCCAATCATTATGCCAATCCTTTGCCAATCATCAAATTTTGTTTTTCTCTAATTTTGGGGCCAAAACACTAACCTCATCACCCAGTCTACTCACTAATGCCTCTCGGTGCGCCAATTCCTGTCCAAAGCCCGGCTTCGTAAAGCCGAGCAATGAATGCGGGTTGTTTGGTGCCAGCGGCTGGATGCGTCCGGCATTCGGTGCAGGGAAGGAGGTTTACCCGGGCCGAGATCCCACGCACCATCTCGGCACGGAGCCATCCCATGGCCCGATCTCGACCTGCCGGAATGCCTCAACAAAAAGTGGTCGCCATGACGACCCTTCCTATCGGGCTGCCAGCTCCGCCTAGTGGAGCACGGACGCGGCCGTTCAAAGCGAGGCCCGGCACGCACCGAGGGCCCGATTCGGCTATAAGTCGTTCTAACCTCTAACCCGGTCACCGTCGATGCTTCACCTGCATGCTTACAAGCATACGCTACCCCTTTCTTGCTCATACCTCCTGCTGTTTCCATGCTCCTCGTCGTACCTTCTCTAACACACCCAGGTACACTCATTCCGCTCACCGACTTGGTCACACACCTGACCACCGAACACCTTGGCACACATTCGTCGCTCGCACACCTCACCAACACACCTCTTCGCGCCCCCGCCTCGGTCACCTCCTCTGTGACAATCACAGGTGTGCCCTCACTCGCACACCCAACCACGTGCCTCACTACCAATTCCAGCGTGCATTCCCACTCACGCTCTACCATTCCAGGTGTGCATCCTTCCATTCCAGGTGTACATCCTCGCTCACCTGTCACAACCAACTCACGCTCCTTGTCACTCTCACTACTCTCACCTCCACTCTTGACAGCGCACTCTTTCCTCATGCACCCGTCCGTTACACACCTTTCTCGCGCACACTCTCCCGTTACACCCTCTGTAACACTCACCACAGGTGTACACTCTTCCTTACTTTTGACAGCGCACTCTTTCCCCATGCACCTGTCCGTCACACATCTTTCTCGCACACCCTCTCCCGTTACATCCTCTGTAACACTCACCACAGGCGTGCATTCTTCCTTGCCTTTGACAGCGCACTCTTTCCCCATGCACCTGTCCGTCACACACCTTTCTCGCGCACACTCTTGCGCACACTCTCCCGTCACACCCTCTGTAACACTTACCACACCGCGCTTCCATGTGCTCCCTCGCACACGCGCTACGACCGACTCACTCTCGCCAGCACCCTCACTCCTTGGCACGCACTTTTTCCTCACACACCCCAGAGTCGGACTTTCTCGCACACCTCCTTTTTCGCACACCAGACCTGTCGCACACTTCACCAACGGCCTCTCACGAACACCCGGGTCCATCCCGACCCCCAAGCTTCTTAAATCACCTGGCGCATCATACGCACGACCATATTGGTCACCACTTACACCGGGTCCTCTTCCTCTTCGCTTCTCCTCCATCACCTGCGAATCCCTCATCCGGTTAATGAGCACATCATCACGATCCAAACACAGACTTTGGACCAATTCTTTTATTTCCTCTTTTATCTCTTTCTTATCCCCTCTCCGTCGCTTCTTAATTTCGCTCACCCCTTCTTCCACTTCTTCTAATTTCTGCTTCACCTCTTTTATTTCCCGGTACGTCTCCTCAAGCTCGTCCTCTAAGGCTACCTTGACCGTTTCCATGTGCGTCCTCACCTGCCGGTCCTTCATCTCCATTACCTCTGTCACCTCGTCCAACCTCGTTGTCAGTCCCTCACGTACCATCTGACATTCCCTCTTCGTCGCTACCAAGTCATTTTTTAGGTCATTTTGTGTCGCTTTTAACCCTCCTATTACCGCTGTGTTCTTCTTTACCTGGTCCGTTAGTTCTTTTTGTCCCTCTGTCAGTTGTTCTACTCCCAGCGTCAACTCCTCTATACCCCCTTGCAATTTTACAGTCCCCTTTCTCACCTCCTTCTCCATGCGCTCCTTACAGTGCCTCACCTCCTTGCGCACTCCTCCGACCTCCTCACTCACACCTCTTCTGATCTCTTCTCCCATCACTTGCATCTCCTGCCCCGATGCCACCCTCATCTGCTCCATTTCCTCCCTGTGAGCATCCAGTTTGGTTTCTACCCCCATTCTAACCCCCTCTATCTGCTGCCCCATTTGTTTAACTTCCCTTTCCGCTTCGTCTCTCATGTCCCTCAATTTGCCTTCCATACTGTTTTCTAACCCCTCTAACCCATTTTTCACTCCCTCTATCTGATTCTCCTGGGCAGCCATTCTATTTTCCACCCCCATTAACCCATGTTTCACCCCTTCTATCCCATTGTCTAACCCCTCTAATTTCTTGTCTAATCCCTCACCGGTACCCCTCGCTTCGTCCCTCATTACCCCCAATTGCTCACTCTGAGCCCTCGCTTCGTCCCTCATTACCCCCATTTGGCCCTCCAATCGCTCACCCAATCGCTCACTATCAGCCCTTATTTCCTCCCTAATTTTCTCGCTATTCTGGGCCATAAGGGCCTTCATTTGTATGAAAAAAAGGTCCAAATCTACCAGTGGCGCTACCACGGTCGCGGGCGCGGTCGCCGTGGCCATGTGCGAGGCGCCATTTTGCGCGCCCGCAACCTCGTGCGCGACGACGCCATTTTGCGACCCTGCTACCCTCACTGCTTCGCTCTCCTCATGTCCCTCAATTTGGTCCTGGATCGACCCTGCCTCACTCTCCTCTACCGGAACCCAGCCGTCTTGGTCTGCCATAGCGCGACTTTCAAAATTCGGGTTTTTTTTTTTTTTTTGTAAAACACAATTAAATTTCGCTGTTATAATTTCGAGCGCGTGAAACGCGCTCCGGGACCGATCCCACTTCCCGACACCAATTGTTACTCTAATAGTACAATTGGTGTTCCAAAATTTGGGCCTAACAAATTTAGTCCCAGGACCGAATCCAACTCCTGACAACCAATTGTTACTGACACGACTTAGAATTAGATGTTATGCTGGGCCGAGCGGAATGGCCGCCGTGTTCGCACAAGTTACCCGATTATACTCGAACGTTGGCCGAATCGCGCTACGCTAGATCAATGAAGGAAAGGACACAACGGCTGGGTTAAATGACACGACACCAGGGGTACAGTTCTCAAGACCTCCGGAGGAGGATATAATATTTGTATGCAGAACGTTTTAGATTACACGGCACAAGAGGTACAGCACAGAAAGATAAGCACTTATACACGGTCTTATCTTAGCCCCGACAGACCACAGACAAACGGGACAAGACTGACTCACACAGGGATTGATGGCAAGGTAGGGCAGGTAGTTGATGGCTCAAGGTGCACCTTGGCTCAGGGACAGGATCCACACGGTCCGGTCCAGATATGCGGGGAGGTATCGTCGCGCTGGAGGTGGCGTCTGTTTCTCCTTCGTAGCGGAGGCGCATCTGACGTCACCTCCGGTAAGTGGCTGCGTATATCCAGCGGGGAGTGACACGCCCTCGGCTCGTTTGCTCCGCCCCAGATGGAATCGGTCCGCCGCTTCTTATTGGGTGCGGGGGGGTTACCGGGCTCCGCCCTTGACGAGGAGCTGACAGTCAGCCCCTGTGTGGTAACCCCGTCGGAGCACATGGGCAATGGCGGCTAACCAAGCCGGAGTGAGGACGCACACTCCCCGCGCCGCCGCCGCGCCGCCCCCGCTGTTGTTGTAGTTGTTGTTGTTGTTGTAGTTTCATGAGGAAGATGGGAGGATGCGGAGATGAGATTGTGGGGAGGTATTGGGAGGTCCTAAACTTACTACTGGTGCCATACAATCACATTCTGGTGCAACGAAGAGTCAGAATTAATGGAAACGAGTCCTTAACTGACATAGACTAAGAATAACTAGCAAGATGTCCTATAGTTGTCTACGTGAGATGCGGTGAACCTGGGTACGACATTTAATGGGGGAAAAAGGGGAAGGTCGGTTCTACAGAGTGTTGTTTACAGACAATGGGACTAGGGAATGGGGGATTGGGGATAGTTGGGGAGTATTGGGGAAATAGGGGAATATTTACAAGCGGATATGGATGGAGGCCAAATCCCATATCCGCAACACCGGGCTGCCACCGGCTGCCCCTGGGATGGGTGCGGGACCAGGGGGCGGCGTGCCGGCGGGGTTGGGCGGTGCCGGGGGTCCGCCCGCCGGGGGGCGGCCCCGATGCGGGGCCTGAGCCACTGGCGAGGGGTGGTCCACGTCGAGGTGGGCCGGTTTGAGGCGGTCCACGGAAACGCGGTCAGGAGTACCGCTGATGTCCAGGGTGAAGTGCTTAGCCCCGGTCTCCAGCACGTGGAAGGGCCCATCGTACGGGGCCTGCAGCGGTGTCCAGTGGGCGTCGTGTCGGACGAACACGTACTCCGCCGTGCGAAGCTCCGGAGCGACGTGCGTGGGCGCGCGCCCGTGGTGCGTTGTCGGCACCGGGGCGAACCTCTGGACGGTCTCCTGCAGCACAGAGCGCTGCTGCACCGCGGACCATGGTGCCGTGGAGTCGGGGAGGAACTCGCCCGGCACCCGCAGCGGTTGTCCGAAGACCAACTCCGCCGCGGATGTGCCCAGGTCGTACTTGGGCGCCGTCCAGAGGCCCAGCAGGACCCAGGGGAGCCTGTCGACCCAGCCACCGTCGTGGAGGGTGGCTCGGAGCGCGGCCTTCAAGGAGCGGTGGAAACGCTCGCACAGGCCGTTGGCCTGGGGGTGATAGGCCGTGGTACGGTGCAGCTGGACACCGAGCCCCCGCGCGACCGCTCCCCAGAGCTCTGAGGTGAACTGGGGGCCGCGGTCGGACGAGATGTCCGAGGGGGCGCCGAACCGGGCAACCCAGGTGGCGATGAACGCCTGCGCGACGTCCGCCGCCGTCGTAGCCACCAAAGGCACGGCCTCCGGCCACCGGGTGGTGCGGTCCACCATGGTGAGGACGTGGGCCACGTGAACGTGGTCGAACCGACGTTCGGGCACCGTAAACGGGGCCAACGGGGCCTGGGTGTGGCGGTGCACCTTCGCGCGCTGGCACGCGAGGCACATCCCGGTCCAATCGTGGACGACCTTCTGGAGGCCATGCCAGACGAACTTGTCGGCGACCAGCCTCTGGGAGGCCTTCGTGCCCGGGTGGGACAGGCCGTGGATGGCGTCAAAAACCCGGCGCTGCCAGCCCGCGGGCACGATGGGCCGAGGCCGCCCGAGGGAGACGTCGCACAAGAGGGCCGTGCCCACGCCGTCGAACGGCACCTCGGTGACGCGGAGGCCCGTGACGGCGGCCCGCAAGGCCTGGACGTCGGGGTCGGTGGTCTGGTCCACCGCCATCCGGGCATAGTCGATGCCGAGGTGGACCGCGTGGGCGACGGACCGGGAAAGGCAATCCGCCACCGGGTTGTCCTTCCCCGCGACGTGCCGGATGTCCGTTGTGTACTCGGACACGGCCGAGAGGTGACCCTGCTGCCGGGCCGACCACGGCTCGGCGACCTTGGCCATCACAAAGACCAGGGGCTTGTGGTCGACGAAGGCCGTGAACGAACGGCCCTCGAGCAGATGGCGAAAGTGCCTGACCGCCAGGTGAAGCCCGAGCAACTCGCGGTCGAAGGTACTGTACCGGCGTTCGTACGGGCGAAGCTGCCGGCTGAAAAATGCCAGCGGTTGCCAAGCTCCACGCACCCATTGCTTGTGCACCGCGCCCACCGCGTAGTCCGACGCGTCGGTGGTGAGGGCGATCGGTGCATCGGGCGCCGGGTGCACGAGCATGGTGGCGTTAACCAGGGCGAGCTTCGCGCCCGCGAACGCCGCGTCCATCTGCTCGGTCCAAACGACGTCACCATTGCCCGGCTTCCCCCGGAGGGCCTCGTGCAGGGGGCGCAGGAGCTGGGCGATGATTTAATTAATACAACGCAGATTCAACTATTGGGAACAGATCCTTACCTGAAACACATCCTAATGAAATCACTAAAGGGGAAGCCTATGGTGTGCTACGTGTTGCTCGTGGCCTAACTAGGGTGCAACCTTTGACCTTTTACACCAAAAATGGGAATATTTACAGGGGATTATTTATAAGGGAATATTACAGATATTTACAAAGTGGAGGGTTCTAAAAACCACAACAATATATATAGATATATAGATATATATATAGATATATAGATATATAGATATATAGACATGGTCAAAGAAGAAATGCGGGCAAGGGGGTTAACAAGGGGAGATGCAGAAAATAGGGCAAAATGGAGAGGATTGTCATGGGGACCGCAAGGCTAACCCCCGCTCTAGCAAGGAAAATGGCCTTAAAATGCCTGTTGTTGTTGTTGTTGTTGTTGTATACTGCTGAGTCTTTTATGTTTCAGTGAAACATGGTTGAACCAAAACATTCCAAGTGACATAATTGGCATTGATGACTTTCGTCCTATTCGTCATGATCGCTCAGTGAATGAAACTGGCAAACAATGTGGAGGTGGTGTATGCATGTACATCACCAAATTGTGATGTAACAATTTTTAAGTGAAAGCTACCATCTCTAACCGCAATGTCGAACTGTTGTGCCTGTCTTGCGGACCGTCCTATGTGCCAAGAGAGTTTAAGCAGGTACACATTATCCTAGTGTATAATGCTCTGGATTTTAATGAATGTGCAGGAGGCTGCTACATGTTTATGATGCAGTACAATCATTCGAGACTTTATCCTCAGACTCACCCAGACTAATTGCCGGATATTTCAATCACTGTAGATTGAAAATGTTCCGCCCAATTAATCAGTGTGTTGATAATGCCACCAGGGGAAGGAACGTTTTGGAGTGCTCTATTGCTCTGTGAAAATGCTTACAAAGCACTCATTCGCCCAGGCATTGGTCTCTCTGATCATAATGTGGTATCCCTGATGTCCAAGTATCTTCAAAAAATGAAGACGGATCAACCCAGCAAGAAATGCGGGAAAATTTGGAATAGCCAAGTCATTTGACAAGTTGCAAACATGCTTTGACATAACAGATTGGAATGCATTATTAGCCTCTCCTGATTTATTTATTTTTTCGTATGCAGTCTGTGGCTGCTTGGCTGCATCATTTTATGGGGGCGTGGCTGTGCCTCTGCTGATAATATTGATGAAGCTACAAACATTGTCAACAGCTATATAACATGTTGTGAGGAGATCCATGTACCCACAAAAGCTGTGAAAGTTTACCCAAATATCAAGCCGTGGTTAACAACATCATTAAAGTCATTACTTGATTAGAAATGACAGGCATTCGATTACGAGACTGCAATATTTAACTAAATTAACTAAAATCTGAACTCTAATTAGCGATCAAGAAAGCAAAGAAAGAAAGAATACAAGGAGAAACTACACAAATGTTTCCATCTTACTATAATTCACCAAATGTCCGTCCGTCTGTCTGTCCGTCCGTCTGTCTGTCCGTCCGTTCGAAGGTACCGCAAAAACGGCTGAACCGATCGCAACGATATTTTGGGTGGGTAATCCGGGGATCTCCTGGAGTAAAATAGGCTATATTGTTTTTCCAATTTCAGCTTTGGCCTCCAGCATTTTCAGGTTTGGACTCGCGCATAACGTTATTTTCCCGGGTGCCACACAAACGGCTGCACCGATCGCTGCACCGATCGCTGCACAGCTGCACCAATCGGCTGCACCGATCGGACTCATTGACCTCGAGCCTTGTACATGTGATTTTATAAGGACATGGGTTGAATCCCTGCTTGAGAGAATGCCAACCCCCTCCCCGCCATCACAGTCATCTCTCCAACTCACAATACCACGAGATATGCGGAAAGGACAACCCAAAACCAATTATCTTCTTTTTGATTCGTATATAAACATCATTAAAAGTAAATAATGACCTCGGCCAAAGTTCAAACGATGTGGGTTTAATCTCTACATGAGATAATTCCACATAGCTATTTGGGCGGTGTATAAGCCAACAGATCGCTGTCTCCATCGATCTTGCTGAGGCCGTAACACCTATCGGCTCAAAAAGTCTTTTAACTGTTGACTTGGTAGTTTTAACAATGAAGGACACATTAACAATGTTGTTAAAAGTTTATTTTGTGATTAATTTGTGATTAGAGTTATGTTGTTTGGAATGAAAAAATATATATCGAGTTCAAGTAAATGACGACATGCCATGATGGTGTCTGCTTTCTGTACGTGAACTTTGCGGATCGCCATATGCAGATTCTCCACGGTCCCACGATTGATGTTTCTATACATGTGACGGTATTCCTCTTTAACTGAAGAGGCAAGTTTGAAGAAGCAAGACTGGTTTAATAAAAATCGAACAACACAATTGTGGAGCGCGTCCGAAGATGCAGAGCTTTGTCACACAAAGCAGTACAAGTTTGAGCCACACTGAAAATATTCTGAAACAAGATCCCTTTTATAATCGAACAAAGTAAAAAAAACTCTCCGCTGAAGTAATGACCTTCAGATAAGGACAATGGGAAGTAAGATATTTCCCAAACTATTATCTCACACAAGCTGGGCCTGCAAGGCCAAGGGATGTGTTCTCACAAGGGAGTTCAATCGTGTTACACTTGGCAGTAATACATATTGGGCCAGGGCGTGAACATGAGCATACAAATTAAAGGATACATATTACATCATACTCTGCTCGAGGTTAACTGAAGGCAAACAAGAATTTCAATGGCAAACTATTCCCATAACTCTTCTCCCTTTGGCAGACGTTGAAAGACATCTCCAAGGCCAGTTCTGACCAAGCCATGAAACAACATGTTTTGCAAGTGAATCTAGCTTTTTTGAAGCAAGCAAAGGAAAGACACAATTATATATATATTTCAGGTGCCCTGGGTCACGTGGTGTGCTCCCCATACCCGACAATTATCTCCCTTTTGTCTCTGAGACAACACATCGAAAGAGTCAATGCATAAACCCCAGCAGGCCAGGGCCCCCCAGTCACATGCCATGCGCACAATGTGTTACGCATGCTCTGGGAGGGATACCGGCCCCTGGTTGTGGCCGTCCAACATTCAACGCATATTGTCAGCCGTAATTCGTGACGAAGACACCTGGTTCAGAGATAGCTGAGGCCCGGCCAGGTTCCGAGCCCACCCTTCCCCCGGCGTAGGTGCAACTCAGTCGCCGGCCTGATGAGGGCGCTCCTTATGCAGGTGCGATCCTCGCGAATCAGGGCAAACAATCGACGTCCAATGCCATCAAGCCTTGTACATGTGATTGTTCTGTGGGAGAGAGGGTGGAATATTCATTATCACAAATCTCCTTCTCCTCATTGTCTGAATCAGTGTCAGTATCCGTGGTGTCGGGTGACTTGCACTGAGGGGGTAACCCGAAAATGTTCTTTACAAATGGTGGTACTCCCGGACATTTATTCGTCTTTTCGTCCTCGCTGTTTGCATAATAGCTCTTAAAGGAACCTTTACTACTAAATTCAAAGTCAGTTTTGAGGCTTTTGTATGCAGTTTTGAGGCTTTTGTATGCAGTTTTGAGGCTTTTGTATGCAGTTTTGAGGCTTTTGTATGCAGTTTTGAGGCTTTTATATGCAGTTTTGAGGCTTTTCGATGCAGTTTTGAGGCTTTTGTGTGCAGTTTTGAGGCTTTTGTATGCAGTTTTGAGGCTTTTGTATGCAGTTTTGAGGCTTTTGTGTGCAGTTCTGAGGCTTTTGTATGCAGTTTTGAGGCTTTTGTATGCAATTTTGAGGCTTTTGTATGCAGTTTTGAGGCTTTTGTATGCAGTTTTGAGGCTTTTGTGTGCAGTTCTGAGGCTTTTGTATGCAGTTTTGAGGCTTTTGTATGCCGTTTTGAGGCTTTTGTATGCAGATTTGAGGCTTTTGTATGCAGATTTGAGGCTTTTGTATGCAGTTTTGAGGCTTTTCGATGCAGTTTTGAGGCTTTTGTATGCAGTTTTGAGGCTTTTGTATGCCGTTTTGAGGCTTTTGTATGCAGTTTTGAGGCTTTTCGATGCAGTTTTGAGGCTTTTATATGCAGTTTTGAGGCTTTTGTATGCCGTTTTGAGGCTTTTGTATGCAGTTTTGAGGCTTTTGTATGCAATTTTGAGGCTTTTGTATGCAGATTTGAGGCTTTTGTATGCAGTTTTGAGGCTTTTCGATGCAGTTTTGAGGCTTTTGTATGCAGTTTTGGGGCTTTTGTATGCAGTTTTGAGGCTTTTGTATGCAGTTTTGAGGCTTTTGTATGCAGATTTGAGGCTTTTGTATGCAGTTTTGAGGCTTTTCGATGCAGTTTTGAGGCTTTTCGATGCAGTTTTGAGGCTTTTGTATGCAGTTTTGAGGCTTTTCGATGCAGTTTTGAGGCTTTTGTATGCAGTTTTGAGGCTTTTGTATGCAGTTTTGAGGCTTTTGTATGCAGTTTTGAGGCTTTTGTATGCAGTTTTGAGGCTTTTGTATGCAGTTTTGAGGCTTTTGTATGCAGTTTTGAGGCTTTTGTATGCAGTTTTGAGGCTTTTGTATGCAGTTTTGAGGGTTTTGTATGCAGTTTTGAGGCTTTTGTATGCAGTTTTGAGGCTTTTGTATGCAGGATCGGCATGGTCATTGGTGCCATGCCAGGAGTCGTAGATCTCCAAAGCCATATCCTCCCGCCATGAGTCGTCTTGGTTGTCGACCCAGTCGAGGGTGTTCGAATCTTGCCACGAAATGACAGAATTGGCTGGTTCGCCGAAGGCCTTTGGGTCCTTTCCATGTAGCGAGAGGACCATCTCGGTAGCAGTGGTTGGTGTGGTCCTTCCTGTGAAACAATTTCTCACACACACCATGATCAAGGCCTTTATTATGACCAGGGTGAGTACGATTCCTGCGATTATCGCCAGGCCTGTCAACAGCCATTTTACAATGATTCCCGTCCATCCCCAGAACCAGGCTGCCATTCCGGACCATACACTATTGGCTTCTTCCTTTCCTTCTGCCCTCTTCCTTACCACTATTGGGGCCCGTGGTGTCACTATGTGTGTGACGCATGGTGGCCGGGAAGTCAATAATTGTATGGTCGTAACTTCACATCTCAATATCAGGGTCGTATTTCTTTCTAGTAAAGCGTGCGTGGTTAAATTGTTCGAGCCTTTTCCCCATTCGAATCCTGCATTGGCGGAACTTGCTGTCGGTCCAAACTTTCCTCCCCGTTGTACTTGCCTCTGACGAGAGAGGGCAACTTGTGTTGACTTCGTTCCGTTTGGATTTGTCATTACAGCCCTCCACATTATTTAAATCCACGGGGGGTCCTTTGGTGGTATTAGACAACATGGTACGTTTATCTTCTGCCCCCAGGTAACGCTTTGATAATGGATGTGAGACTTAGAGGTTAGGTTTTCATATAATCCTTCAACATATGTCACCATGTCCGCCCACTTGGGGTGTGGCGTGGTGGGTGCTGTGCTGGCGAGGTGATATAAACATAGCAGTGCAAGTGTAATTATTCCTATATGTCTACGGCGTATCGGTTGGTGCAGCTCCTGCCCCATCCTGTGTGACGATGGGTGTGGTTGGTGGGACTTCAGTGACCGTGGGTGCGGGGAGGGCGAACTTACAATGCGTGGCATGTACCCAGGACGACTTGTCCTCACAAAACACCGCTGTTGGTGTGGTCAGGAGAACCTGGAACGGTCCCGTCCACCTTGGTTCCAGGGCGTTCTTGTGGGTGAAGTGCTCCACGAGCACCTGGTCATCGGCTTGGAAGGTGTGGATGGCCATGCTTCTATTGGTTCGGGCATAACCTCTTGGGTCAATCAATTGCACAAAATTGTTGCATCCCACAGATGCCATTATTCCCATGATTATTTTTAACAAACCAATTCTCCTAATCCACCTTTTCAATTTTCATTTCAATTTAAATTCAATCCAATGTCCTCTAATGCCTCTCTCAGCATCACATGCACCTGTTGCCTACACCTGTTTTAGCCTCTGGCCCAATAGCTGCCCAATATTTATTATGAATATTCCCAATATCCCAATATCTACATTTAAATTATTTCAACGAGAATTTCAACTGAATTACCACCAACAAACCACCTTCCAACCAACGCAGGTGGACCTGAGCTCCGTGGCACACCCGCAACCCCCCCCCCCCCCCCCCGAAATCAGTGTTCAGAAACATGACTCCATGGACGGCCAGAAAGCCAAACAGACACAGGGACACACACACACACAGGGACAGACACAGGTGGGTTATCGCCGGCATTCTGAACAAATTCCCTATTCCTGCCCTAATGTCTGTTGCAATGGCAACGGCAGCCCATCGAGTGTAACCCTTCCCAAGAAACCGCTTCATATCAACTTTGTCGCATGTCATAGCTTACAACGTCCCTTCGCCTCAATTTCCGTCGAGGCACTGTATCAGCGGCACACATGGCATTGAGCCTGCTTCGTTGCCAGCCCGAGCCGTTTCGTCCCTCCGACTTGGAGGACGACCGTGTCCCTGTCATGCCGTTGAATTAACACCCAGTGGGTTGACTCAGCCTATCATCCTTTTAATTGATTTTGACCCTTACTCCCATGCTAAATCTGGAGAGCTGTTAATGTGGGGATGTAATTAAATACATGTTTTAAAACCCTGTCTACACACGCTCTCCATACAGGCTCATTTTCGCCTGCCATTTTCCACAAGCAGACTGAATAAACATTGAATCTCAATAAAAATCCAAGCTGACACCATCTATTTCTTAGCCCCAAATTAACTCAATTTAATTTTTCCTTTTACATCATTCGCATGGCGTGAACCACATCACATACCGACAGTTGAAAACCCGACCGTTTTTTCCCTCGGATGAGCGTTCGACCAACATTAACTTTTCCAAACTTCCACGTCTCCAATACTTTCCCCCATCCGTCTGTGGGGCAGCTTGTCCCACATTATCTGCCCTCAGAACCACATGCATTTTCATAACCATATCATACCTCCATCACTCGCCAGCAAAATCGTTGTCCGGCGCATTGATCAACACAGATGTACCGATGCATCTTGCGTCTTCCAGCTACCATTCCGCATCACATTCGTACCTTGATCTTGCAACTGCCATTCCCTATTTCATCCGCTCTAGACAACCTCATTCACCTCATTCAGAGAGACCTCATCCACACTGTACATCATTTACTGTAAGATAGGGTTTCCGGTTGGCACCGGAAATTCATTACTGTCTTGAAATCCTCCATTCTACCACGACAATCGCCACATTTTATATACTTCACGTTACTATCAACGTTTATTCAGCATTCCCCTTATAATTACATTATAAGCTCGACATATTTCTTGCAGCATTGCATGGCAGGAGCCACAGGCCCCCACTATACTGACATGGCGCACAGCACACCGCATGAAACACCTTGCTGGCAAGGCACGAACGTCCGACATCCAGCAAAGTCGCAATGGCCCACAATGCATTTGGGCACACATCCTCCAAGCAACCTCATAGCAGGGTTCTCCCCCGTACTCATGCATCTTTGTTCCATAATGCGCCTTTCTCTCCAGACGGCTCTCCCACACTCGTTCGTTTCAATCTCAACTGCACCTGTCCACCGGATTTTTGTGTCTCTCCCAATCTTCTGCTTATCTCGCCGGCCTCCATGCCAGCTGGCCTGCGTCCTTACGCGGCAGCTCCATGCGTTATTCTTTCCCTCATTATGAGGCCTTAACTTCAGTTGTTCACAAAGGTGCAACCACCCGATGCGGCTGGTTGCATCATCTTCTTTTCATATCTCACTCGTTTTAATCATTGTACCTGGCTTGTTATAATCCTCTTTTCACTTGCCTCGGTCACCCGAATGCGTTCATGCCGTGCACAGCATTGAATATACGCATTCCCGTCTCGCCTCTGCCCATTCCCGTCTCGCCTCGCGGTTTCCCTGCGTGGGCCGTTGCCACATCGCCATAGCGACCTGCCTGCACGTCGGGCTTGCGCGTTCACAGCTGGATTCACGCGCCTTGTGCATTAAATTGATCCTCTTACTTCTCCAGATCTGACATCATCTCTTGTCCGAAATAAAGCTAATACTTGTGCTGCCTGCAGCATATTGTCAGAGCTCCCTCCTGCGGGTACACATTTTCTCTCAAATGCCCACCTTGAAACGCACTGGATGTGCATGCCTTTAATCCTGGGACTGGACAAAGGCCTTGGGAGGGGTGGGGATCTGGGTTTTCACCTTCCTCATAAACTTAACTTATTACCTATGCCGGGGCATACTCAACCTATTACTTATCAGCTACGCTGGGGTCTAGCCTATTACCTACGCTGGGGTCACCCACACCGGGGTATTCCTTAACCTGAGGGGTTATCCCTCCTAACCTCGGGCGCCCTCCTTGCTCGATTCGTTAACCCACTGGTGCTCTGCTTAAATTTGGTTCGGGATACATGCCAGGCACAGTCGATAGAGGTTCGCCATATCCAAGGGGAAGGGAAGAGGCTTTCAATTTAGGTGCGCAAATATGCTTACCTCAGCCTATTATTGCCAGCGCTGGCTTTGCCTCTTCACGACCTGAGGAGTCCTCCTCGACCCGTAGCTGGATGTATCCCACTTCTGACACCAGATTTGACGGTATTCCTCTTTAACTGAAGAGGCAAGTTTGAAGAAGCAAGAGTGGTTTAATAAAAATCGAACAACACAATTGTGGAGCGCGTCCGAAGATGCAGAGCTTTGTCACACAAAGCAGTACAAGTTCGAGCCACACTGAAAATACTCTGAAACAAGATCCCTTATACAGTATAATCGAACAAAGTAAAAAAAACTCTCCGCTGAAGTAATGACCTTCAGATAAAGACAGTGGGGAGTAAGATATTTCCCAAGCTATTGTCTCACACAAGCTGGGCCTGCAAGGCCAAGGGATGTGTTCTCACAAGGGAGTTCAATCGTGTTACACTTGGCAGTAAAACATATTGGGCCAGGGCATGAACATGAGCATACAAATCAAAGGATGCATATTACATCATACTCTGCTCGAGGTTAACTGAAGGCAAACAAGAATTAAATGGCAAACTATTCCCATGACTCTTCTCCCTTTGGCAGACGTTGAAAGACATCTCCAAGGCCAGTTCTGACCAAGCCGTGAAACAACATGTTTTGCAAGTGAATCTAGCTTTTTTGAAGCAAGCAAAGGAAAGACACAATTATATTTATATTTCAGGTGCCCTGGGTCACGTGGTGTGCCCCCCATGCCCGACACGTGAACATACCCATTCGCAAACAAACGGGTACGTTTTTCATGGAAGTCCTCAACGAACTTGCTGTCCATGTCTGATGTGCGACTGAAGGTGCTACAAGAATGTGGAATTTATTGGTTTCATGCTTTAGCATTCGCGGTATCTGCATTGCCTGTTTGCTTCTGGCCTCCCACCCATGCGTAGCACGGGTATCTCACTAGTTCCAATAATTCCAGAGATGCGCTGTGTTTAAAAAAAAATCACTTTTATAACAAGCATTCTGAGTATTGCGCTGCAATACATGTTCCCCACCGGCAGTCTGTCGTCCGGAAAACTGTTGGGGAAATTACCAAAGTTCAAAGTGCCATAACTTTGTCAAAAATGATCGAAACGTCGTGAAGTTCGCACTTGATCTGTAACTTATCATGAGGAATGCATGTACCAAGTTTGAAATCATTAGCATTAAGAGTTTAGAAAAAAGTCTGGAAAACTGTTCTTTGCATGACGGGCTGACAGACAGAGGGACAGAGTGCAAACCTATAGTCCCCCCGGTGTACACCGGTAGGGGACTAACAAGCATTCTGAGTATTGCACTGCAATGCATGTCCCCTACCGGCAGTCTGTCGTCCGGAAAACTGTTGGGGAAATTACCAAAGTTCAAAGTGCCATAACTTTGTCAAAAATGATCGAAACGTCGTGAAGTTCGCACTTGATCTGTAACTTATCATGAGGAATCCATGTACCAAGTTTGACATCATTAGCTTTAAGAGTTTAGAAAAAAAGTCCAGAAAACTGTTCTTTGCGTGACGGACGGACAGACTGACAGACTGACAGACGGAGGGACGGAGTGCAAACATATCGTCCCCTCCGGTGTACACCGGTAGGGGACTAAAAAGAAGGCCGATTCATTTTCCAGCTCAGAAAATAATTAAATAATTGTTGATGAACTGAACCGTTTTTCTGCTACTTTATTTTTAATCATCAAAGAGATAAAATCAACGAACAACTATCTGTTCTGTTTGATACACAAGAGCAGCCTATCACCATCAACAAGAGGAAAGTGGAAAAACAACTTGAACGTCTGAATCCACTTAAGGCAACACGTCCAGATTAATCCACGCAAGACAACACGTCCAGATGAATCCACGCAAGACAACACGTCCAGATTAATCCACGCAAGACAACACGTCCAGATGAATCCACGCAAGACAACACGTCCAGATGAATCCACGCAAAACAACACGTCCAGACAGGATCTCTGGCAAGGTGCTGGAAGAATGTGCACAACAACTGGCAGTCCCATTTCCAACACTCTTCCAGCAATTTGTAGACATGCACACAATTCCATCCTGCTGGATGTCGGCCATTAGTGTTCCTGTTCCAAATAAACCTCAAACAAAACAGTTCAATGACTACGAACCTGTTGCACTGACCTCAGTTGTCAATAAATGCTTTGAGAAGATCATTATGAAGCATTTGCTCCACTGAGTCTCAAAGTACATTGACACAAATTTTGGTGTCCGCATCAACAAAACAAATCTGTTCATGATGCAGCTTTGAATTTGGTAAATGGTCTTCTGCAACATACGAACAAGATTGGCTGCTACACACGAGAAACATTCATTGACTTTTCCTCATGGTACAGTATGGTTTAAACACGTTTCCTCATCCCGAAGCTGCAGAATTTAGGTGTTGAATCGTCATTGATTCGGTGGATCAGCGGTTTCAAGTCAAGAACACTTTCAGAATGTTTGATTATTAACACTGGGACACTAGAAGGCTGTGTATCATCTCCTTTGATTTTCATTTTATCCACAAATTATTGCATTTCAGAACTAATCTAGAACTGCCAGCAGTGATGACCAGCTTCCTGGCAAAATGGTTGCCATACCAAGTCACTGATGATGTCATAATTTTCAATGAATTTTCCACATGGGTAGTCGATCATATTTGTAAAGTTTGGTTGGCATCGGTTAAGTGGTTCTGGAGATATAAATTTTCAATTTATTTCCTTAAATCCAAGAAGGCTGCCATACCATGTAACCGATGATGTCATAGTTTGCAAAAAAAAAAAAATATTCATGGAGAGTTGATCATACCGTATATATGAAATTTTGTATTGATCTGTTTAGCAGTTCTCGAGAAACATGTTTAAAGTTTTTCCTTAAATCCAAGATGGTCACCATACCACGTGACTAATGATGTCATAGTTTGCAAATATTTTTCTCACATCAGTAGCTGATCATATGTGTGACATTTCACAATGATCAGTTAAGCGGTACTCTGGAAAAGATTGTTTATTTTTTTGCTTAAATTCAAGATAGCGGCCAATTCACATGACTGATTTTCCCCACATAGTTTTTAAATATTTTCCCCACATCTGTAGATAAACATGTTTCAAGTTTTGTATCGATCTGATAAGCGGTTTTGGAGAGGTAGCTTTTCAAAGTTTTATTTTTAAATCCAATATGGCTGCCAAACAACATGACAGATGACTGGGTTTTTCACATACTTTTATCCACATTGCCAGTCAATCATATTTGTAAAATTTTGCATTAATCCATTCACCGGTTTTGGAGAAGATGTTTAAAGTTTATGATGTCATAGGCAATGGCAGCTGATGTAGATCATAATTGCAAAAAAAATAATCATGATGCACAAAGTTACATTGGTATATATAATGAGTTCAAGTTTCGTAAAGCTAGCTATAATGGTTTTCTCGGAATCGTCTCTATAAATTTGTTGGGAATAATAATTTTTACAAGAACAATAGGCTTAAAGTGGAATTTTTAAAAGAATAGGCTTTCAGTGGAATTTTTACGAGAATAGGCTTTCAGTGGAATTTTTACAAGAACAATAGGCTTTCAGAGGAATTTTTACAAGAACAATAGGCTTTCAGTGGAATTTTTACAAGAACAACAGGCTTTTAGTGGAATTTTTACAAGAATAGGCTTTCAGTGGAATTTTTACAAGAACAATAGGCTTTCAGTGGAATTTTTACAAGAATAGGCTCTCAGTGGAATTTTTACAACGATAGGCTTTCAGTGAAATCTTTACAAGAACAATAGGCTTTCAGTGGAATTTTTACAAGAACAATAGGCTTTCAGTGGAATTTTTACAAGAATAGGCTTTCAGTGGAATTTTTACAAGAACAATAGGCTTTCAGTGAAATCTTTACAAGAACAATAGGCTTTCAGTGAAATCTTTACAAGAACAATAGGCTTTCAGTGGAATTTTTACAAGAACAATAGGCTTTCAGTGGAATTTTTACAAGAATAGGCTTTCAGTGGAATTTTTACGATAGGCTTTCAGTGAAATCTTCACAAGAACAATAGGCTTTCAGTGGAATTTTTACAACAATAGGCTTTCAGTGGAATTTTTACAAGAACAATAGGCTTTCAGTGGAATTTTTACAAGAACAATAGGCTTTCAGTGGAATTTTTACAAGAACAACAGGCTTTCAGTGGAATTTTTACAAGAGCAATAGGCTTTCAGTGGAATTTTTACAAGAACAATAGGCTTTCAGTGGAATTTTTACAAGAACAATAGGCTTTCAGTGGAATTTTTACAAGAACAATAGGCGTTCAGTGGAATTTTTACAAGAACAATAGGCTTTCAGTGGAATTTTTGCAAGAACAACAGGCTTTCGGTGGAATTTTTACAAGAACAATAGGCTTTCAGTGGAATTTTTACAAGAAGAATAGGCTTTCAGTGGAATTTTTACAAGAAGAATAGGCTTTCAGTGGAATTTTTACAAGAACAATAGGCTTTCAGTGGATTTTTTTACAAGAGCAAATGCTTTCAGTGGGAACCTCACTGGAGGCCTAATAATGTCAACACACTGAAATATGCGGATGACACAGTGATTGTTGGGTATCTCAAGGATGGTGAAACAGACTACAGAGAGGCTTTCTTGCATGCTTTACATGGGGTGTACTTACTTTTTCCACATTTCTTTTTCTTGTATGTAAAAATTCTTGCATGCACACCTCGTTCCAAACTTTTGTGTCCTGGTGTAATGACAATTATTTGCAAATAAATGCGAGAAAACCAAGGAACTTGTTATTTTAGAATCAAGAAGGCAAAGCAACCGGTTATTGCTGTTACCATTGCTAATTGTGACATTGGCATTGTCCAATCATACAAGTATCTTGGTAGTGTCGGAGATAAACTCATCTGGGCAGATCAACAGCATTTATGTTAAAGGTCAACAACGAATGTACTTATGATGCTGCTCAATACCTTCGTTATTAGTCCCCTACCGGTGTACACCGGTGGGGACTATAGATTTGCACGCCGTCCCTCCGTCTGTCAGTCCGTCAGTCCGTCAGTCTGTCAGTCTGTAGTCAGTCAGTCAGTCAGTCAGTCTGTCAGTCCGTCATGCAAAGAACAGTTTTCCGGACTTTTTTTCTAAACGCTTAATGCTAACGATTTCAAACTTGGCACATGCTTTCCTCATGATAAGTTACAGATCAAGTTCGAACTTCACGACGTTTCGATCATTTTTGACAAAATTATGGCACTTTGAACTTTGGGAATTCTGATAATTCTGATGATCCTTAACTCAGTGCCATTTTAAGTTTTAATTACCTTTAAAAAAGATTTTCTCTGCAATAAATAGGACCGATTGAGATCAAATTTTCACCGTAGGGGGGACTCGGTCTGTAGAATATTTTAATGGTAATTATGACGTCACAGGTCACGTGGTTCGGCCGCCATATTGTTTTTCGTGAAAACATGAAAACCCCTTTTTTCTCTGCAACGGCTGAACAGATCGAGGCCAAACTTAGCAGACAGAATCGCATACCCATGACGAACAAAAAAGTCAGCCAGCATGACGTCATGCATCACATGGTTTCAGAGTTATGACGTTTTTAAGCATGAACCTTTAAAACCGAGCTCCTCCCTCATTTTTGATCCAATCGAGGGGAAACTTCACAGATCTGTTCAGCATGTCAGTCTACTAAAATGTCCTTTTGGAATTTGCGATAGGGCACGTGGTTTGGCAGATATCGTTAATTAAACGAAAATATTTTAAAAAATGGATATCTCTTGAATCGCTAGTACCTCAGACCGTGAGTTGGTAATTATATAATTCACACAGTGTAATACGTGCAGGCCGCTCCACGGAGCGACCTTGCGGGCTTATCAACGAGGCGAGGCGTGACACACATGTGTCTCAGCATACCTCAGATCAAGTTTGAAAACCAGCATCAACCGTGCATAAATTTGCATATTCGATCATTTTTGACAAAGTTATGGCACTTTGAACTTTGGTAGGGGACTTGTATTGCAGCGCAATACTCAGAATGCTTGTTGAAAGTGTCATTCTTTAAGGATGTAGGCCTATTGTATGGTTTGGAAGTCTCAGAAAAGAAATATGTATAAACGGGAAAGGATGGCTAATCAAGCAGGTAAAATAATGAGAGAACAATTTGATTTAACAGATTGTGTTGTAAGGTTGTGTTGTAAGTAAGGTTAACGACATATATGTCATCCCCTGAATAATCACTATCAATGGATGAGATCAAAGATCAGAGAATCACCGAGAGGCCTACAATGGAGAACAACTCGTTTAAATTCATTTGTGGCACATTCTGTGAGTTTTTTTTAACGAATCAACTAATCAAGGGTTTTGCATGGCTTGGGTGAGGGTGGGGAGGGGGGGGGGCGGTTAGGGGGGGGGATGCTGGTGGTTGGCTGATATTCTATGTGTCAGAGGTTTTGTGTTTCTATGTTTTGTTTTTAGTGTTTCTTGTTGTCCTTTTAATGTTTTTTTGTGTTTGTGTGTAACGTATATTGTACTCTTCACAGTGTGCGGTTTTTTTTATTTGTAATGCAACACATCCCACCGATTCAACAATTCAAAGATCACCTCAGGGAAAGGCTCACCCAGCTGGGCAACCTACCCCTTACCCCCCAACCCTGTGTTTCTCCCCTATCCCCCCCCCCCCCTTCCCGGCTGATAATTTGCAAATATATATATACACTCACCTCTAAGCTGTCTAGCCTGGGTTTGAATCCTAAACCGGCTATAAACTGTCATCCAGGTGTTTCGCAGGTAGGGTATGATATGTATCATCTAATCCAAGGGTGGATCCAGGATTTTTTGAAAGGGGCTTTCCAGAAATGAATGCAACTTGAAGTGCATACTCACCTGGATGCTGCAAGGCCGAAACAATCAAGGCTTGGGGTCCGATCTCCCTTAAGGGGCCTGAAAGCTTTGGGATTTTGGTGCTCTCAGGTAAATGAGCAATGGCTGTCCACATTGGCTACATGTTAGGAGGGGCAGGGAGGAACCGATGTGTCGATTGTAAAATTTAATTGTTTATTTATTTTGACGTTAAATAACGTAACATCATTATTAATTTTGACGTAATTGAGATGGAGCATGTAGATTTGTCAACTTAAAGTGTCAACTTACCATTAGGCACATCACTTACTCAACAATCCTTTTGTAGTTTATTCTGAAACAAAACATGTTTGTTGTAGTAATTAAATCATAGTATCTGAATTCATTCAGGAACTCCAAGGAAGGATTGTTATTGAATATGAGTACTGGAACTTGTGTCGTACGAGAATGAATATTGTTATGTCGGGGGGTTAATGTATATCTAGAGCCAGGTAGATCTGTATAGGTAACATGCTTCGACTGTCGCGATAGGGAATCTACCCTGTAATAAGTTCTGTGTTTTTAGGCGGTTTGTCGGGGTAAGAGTATACCTGTGAACATACAAAGATGTTCGTGTGTGAAATAGTTGTAGGGACTAAGATAAACCCCTGTGTGTCAGACCTGGTCTTTCCATTTTTGTCCCTTAATCATTCCTTTGTCCCTTATGGCAACGCCCTCATATAAACACTTAGATAGGTCCTGAGTGCACACATTAATTAGTTGCCTTCCCTTGCAATGACCTTGGAAGAAGACCGGCAGGAAGCCAGATCGGGGCACCGCCGGATGGCCGCCGCCGGCCGCACCACCAGCTGGCCTAGCGACATCGTGTGAGACGAGCTGTAACCACGCCCAGGAGGACTGAGATTGGTTGGCGCGGAAGGCGCGAACCTGGAGCGAATCAGAGCGGAAGGCGCGAGGAGGTTCGGCAAACGGCGGGAAGCTCCGAGGCTCTGGTTGGTGGCACGCCAGAACTGACGTCACATGGCAAAGTTACAAAAGGGCTCGCTGGACGACATTTTGCTCTCTCTTCGCGCTGGACCCCTTCGTATTGGAGATCTCTCTCTGTGCTTGAAGCTCTTGGTTTCTTCTGGTCTCTGCGCTTCTCTTCTTCGTGCTGGAAGCTTCGCTCTTGGTGTTGTCATGCTGGTCCTTCACTTGTCGTTGTTCATCCTTGGCTCTTGGCTCTTCGTCTTGAGAGGTCCTGGTGGTCGTTGGTTCGCCATCTGCGCGGAGCTTGGAGTGGTGCTGGGGCCTCGTGTGTAATCGACTTGGAGCTTGGAGCGGTGTGGGCCAAGTGGGGCCTGGCGAAGCGTGCAAGCGAGGCGGACGGAGGGTTCCCTCGTGCCGGAGCTTGGAGCCGGACGGGGCCACGTTGGACGACGGACAGATAAGCTCGCACCACATTACACAAACCCACGACGAACGTGTTCTTTTGTTAATTCATTTTCCCTGTCTCGTATTTGGAAATCGGTGTGTGGGATCCCAATTTAAGATCATTATTTATTTACCATCGCGTTCCTTGTTCTTGGGTTCCGTTAAATAAACCCTTATTTTTGTACATTTTACCCCGGATTCCCATTTTGAGTTAATTCCCCTGCAGGATCGGAGTTGCGGTTGGATCACTATCGGTAAGCGCTTCCGCCTCTTCTTCTTCACTTCCTCTTCCTGCAGTTGATAGCCGAATCCGAGTTGGTCGTCGCCTCCATTAAAGCCGTTCGGTCTTCCGCGGTCCCTGGTGTTAACCTTGAGGGATTTGCACGACAATATTAATGAATATTAATGAGAACTATAACTAATGTAGCATTCGGAAACAGTTCCAATTCATACTGTGTATGTTCGTGAATATACGGCGAGTGGTTCTTGTTTGTTCGTACCTCACATTTTGCACTTTGACTTACCATGTACACTTTTTTTCTTTTCTTTTTTACACACGAGCTCAGAACTTGCTCCGAGCCTCTCACCAAGCCTAAGGTTTCATTTGTTCTTAAGTGCCATGACGGCACAAGGCGTGGCAGTGCAACATTTTTTTTTCTTTTTTACCAGTAATGAGGAGAACGACGAGTTTCCAAGTCATTCCATTGGGCACATCATGTGTACTCAAAGGTTGGTGATATCAGAGGCAGCTAAACTCGGCAATTATTTTAAAAAACTCGACAATCCAGTGATGACCAAAAAAATCTGTCTTGACAAAAGTGGCTTGGTGCAGTCTGAGGCAATGCTTTAGTCAGACTTACCTCTGACACATGAGATCGGGGTCGCACTCGCCATGCTACACATGATTAGTGTATGTGTGTATGTATGTATGTATGTATGTATATATATATATATATATATATATATATATATATATATATATATATATATATATACCCCAAAATTATATATATATATATACCCCAAAATCCCCCTACCCCAAAATTCACAATAGTAGATAGTGTGTGTACGTATATACTGTTTGTACATATATAGAGTGTGTACGTATATAGTGTGTGTACGTATATAGTGTGTGTACGTATATAGAGTGTGTACGTATATAGAGTGTGTACGTATATAGAGTGTGTACGTATATAGTGTGTGTACGTATTTAGTGTGTGTATGTATATAGTGTGTGTACGTATATAGTGTGTCTACGTATATAGTGTGTCTACGTATATACTGTGTGTACGTATAGTGTGTGTACGTATATAGAGTGTGTACGTATATAGAGTGTGTACGTATATAGTGTGTGTACGTACGTACTGGCTCCTCTCTTGACCAGTCTGGATGTATTTATTACCCGGCACGCGTAGTCGTGCAAAGCGGTATAAAACAATTGGTGCACTATGTCTGTCTGACGGACGTCATTCTATGATCGTGGAACTGCTTCATTCCAATTGCTCAGGATATTTTAAACACTGTAGGACACGAATCAAAACATGAATTGGTACACGAACCTGCAGTTTAGCAATACTTTGGCTCTGAATTTGACAAATTGTACAGGATATCGTCCCGAATGCACAAGTGCACCCACGGTATAGCAACTGCTTCGGTCTGTCTGGCAGTCAAACAGAATTGAAAACCATTCCAAACAGAAAATTTGCTGAGTATGTCATAAAGATGCCATAAAGGACACAAATTACAAGGAAAAGCACATTATTGTAGGGTGATTGCAAACCCCCCCTCCCCCACCCCTCCCCCCGCCCCCTCCCTCCACCCCTCCCCCGCCCCATCCCCCGACCCTCCCCCCGCCCCCTCCCCCACAGTCATGCACACAAATGCACACACACATATTAACTTTTACTGTGAGTGTACATGCAATTCGCAATTCTGACAACTCTTCAACACAAAAGCCTCAGCCTCCCCTCCCAGCTCTGTCCCATCTTTGCTTCCCCTTCCCTCCCATCCCCCACACCCCCACCCCCTTCTCACCCTCCTCTCCCAACCCCAAGTCCTCAGCCTTCCCCTTCCAGCCCTAAGTTATCAATTCCCTACCCACACTCAATCCCTTAGACTCCCCTCCACCCCCACCCCCAACCAAAAGTCCTCAACTCCCCCAAAGCCTCAACCTCCCCCTTCCAAAGCTGTCCCATCTTCCCTCTAAGAATCCTCCCGCTCATAAAAGCTAATGGACTTTCCCATGTAGAAACAGCAGGATATTTAACGTTTTCTGCTCTCCTATAATGCTATCGCCGACTTTACAGAAACCCGTCATGGTGGCCTGTTCAACTTACAATTTTAAGAGAACATAGTAGGAAATAATAGCAAAGACCTGCGCAACCTCCGCAGTAAAGGCGCTGCTTGAGAGGGAGGGTTCTTCAGGGTAAATTTTAAAGTGTTCTAAAGGGTAATTATAGTGGGTTCTAATGGATAATGCTAAAAGGTAATTCTGAAGGGTAAATTCTAAACGGGTCTAAAGGGTAAATTCTAAACGGGTCTAAAGGGTAAATTCTAAAGGGTTCTAAAGGGTAAATTCTAAAGGGTAAATTCTAAAGGGTAAATTATAAACGGTTCTGAAGGGTAAATTCAAAATGAGTTCTAAAGGGTGAATTATAAAGGTTTCTAAAGGGTAAATTCTGAAAGTTATATAGGGTGAACTATAAAGGATAAATTCCAATACAAAAGGGTTAATTATAAAGGGTTCCAAAGGGTAAATTCTAAGGGATAATTCTAACGTGCCTTCGATACGGTCTGGCACCCCGCTCTGCTCACCAAACTCTCCTCTTTTGGTATCCATGGAAATCTCCACGCATGGCTGGCGGACTTCCTCTCTAGTCGTAGTCAACGTGTGGCCCTGAATGGGTTTCTCTCATCTCCTCTTCCTGTTCAGGCTGGAGTTCCCCAAGGCAGTGTTCTGGGCCCTGTGCTTTTTCTGGTCTTCATCAATGATCTCTCCGACTCTCTTGAAAATCCTCTCTATCTCTTTGCTGATGACTCCACTCTCTGCCGCTCCATTCCTCATCCTTCAGATCGGCAGTCTGCAGCCTCCTCACTCTCTGCAGACCTGGACAAAATCACTGACTGGGCAAACAAGTGGAACATGTCTTTCAATCCTGACAAATGTCACACTCTTACGATGTCTCTCCGAAAAGACCGACTGGACAACCCTCCCATCCACTTTCTGAATAATCCTCTCCAAGAAGTTCTGTCACTCAAGCTTTTGGGTCTCACTATCTGCCATGATCTTTCCTGGGAAAACCACATTTCAAATCTGGCCTCCAAAGCCAGTCGCCGACTGGGCATCCTCCGTCGTGCGAAGTCCTTCCTTGGCACACCTGAGCTCCTCACCACATACAAGGCTTTCATCCGCAGCTCAATGGAATACTGCTCTCCCCTCTGGGCTGGTGCTCCTGCCTCACACCTATCTCGTCTTCATGCTGTTGAAACCAAGGCATTCAAAATCATTGGAATCTCCCGTGATGAAGCTACCTCCGAGGGCCTTTCACTTACTCACCGCAGGCAGGTTAGTGGTCTTTCTGTCTTCTACCGACTCCTCTCCGGCCTTGCTCCTCCAGCTCTCTCTGGGCACTGTCCCCCAAATATTCCTAAAGGTCGCACAAGATCTGCCTGCAACCCTCTTATGGTTAAACTGCCAAAATCAAGACTCTCTGCTCACCTTCACTCTTTCATTCCTCTTTTCTCCCGCCTCTGGAACAAACTCCCACACTCTTTTCAATCCCACTTCTCCATCCAGGTCTTTAAAACAGCTGTTCACCACCATCTCTTATCTTCCCCCATCCAAAACCTTGATCTTTTCTACCCCCGATAATTTCACCCCAAATCCTCTTTTTTGAAATACCAACTTATTTCCTGGAAGTCCTTGGTGTCCTTGTGTTTATACTTCTCCCACCCCCACTCCCCCCTTCCCACGCCGCCTCCCCCCAAGCCCTCTCCCTCCCACACATTCCCGATGTCCCTCACAAATGTTGTGTTTATGTGCTTCCCCTTCTCTCCCCATCTTGTCTTCCGCTCCCCTTTTTATATACTTTGGTGCTTTGTCTGTTTGATTTGTTTGTGTGATAAATGTTAGCTCTTTCACGAGCCTCGATTTATGTATACAAAAAAAAAAAAGGCTAATTAGAAAGGGTAATTCTAGAGGGGAATTCTAACTTCTAAAGGGTTATTCTAAAGGGTTATGCTAAAGAGTGATTCGAAAGGGTTATTCTAAAGGTTTATTCTAAAGGGTTATTCTAAAGGGTTATTCTAAAGGTTTCTAAAGGGTATAAATTCTTAAAGTTCTAAAGGGTGAAAATTTGAAGGGGTTTGAAAGGGTTAATTATAAAGGGTAAATTCTAAAGGATAATTCTAAAGGGTAAATTCTAGGGTAAATTCTCATGGGTAAATTCTCAAGGGTAATTCTAATAGGTAAATTCTAAAGGCTAGCTTTACATGGTTCTAAAGGGTAAATGCTAATGTTCTAAAGAGTTCCTAAATTGGTGGCCATAGTATAGAAATTGTGGGTGGAACAGCGTTGCTTGGACAAAACTGTACGCCGTCCTTGGACCAATAGAATTTGCTGCGTGCTCTGAGGGTGGAGTAACAGCCAGATTCAGACAGCTAAATTCAGATTCGGAGTAACAGCTAAATTCTAAAGGGTTATTCCAAAGGGTTATTCTAAAGGGTAATTCTAAAGGGTAATTCTAAATTGTTATTCTAAAGGGTCATTCTAAAGGGTGAATTATAAAGGTTTCTAAAGGGTATAAATTCTTAAAGTTCTAAAGGGTGAATTTGAAGGGGTTTGAAAGGGTTAATTCTAAAGGGTAAATTCTAAAGGATAATTCTAAAGGGTAAATTCTAGGTTAAATTCTAGGGTAAATTCTAAAGGGTAAATTCTAAAGGGTAAATTCTCAAGGGTAATTATAAAGGGTAATTCTAATGGGTAAATTATAAAGGCTAGCTTTACATGGTTCTAAAGGGTTCTAAAATGTTCTAAAGAGTTCCTAAATTGGTGGCCATAGTATAGAAATTGTGGGTGGAACAGCGTTGCTTGGACAAAACTGTACGCCGTCTCGACCAATAGAATTTGCTGCGTGCTCTGAGGGTGAAGTAACAGCCAGATTCAGACAAAAATGGCGGTGCTAAAAATGTAACCACAGAGCTAACTTTGTCCAAAAAGTTGTTTGTCTCAGTGCATTTTGTTCTCAACGATCGTTCCCAAATTATCAGTTTCTACGAGAAGAGTTGGCAGAAGGTTCACCTTTCACCTTTCACCTTTCACGCATTAGACTGCTCCATTTGACCCAAAGGCTTCGTATGGTTGCCATTGCATCTGTTATTCAAAGGTCATGAACAAAGCTCAAATAGACAATACTCAGAAATGCAAAGCAAGAGTTTAAAAGATCCTTTCCATGTACCTTTGCACAAGACTGCGCAGATAAGGTGTTCTATGAACTCTCTCATTTTCCAAGGGACGTGTCTGCTTGTTGGACTGGTGGGGTGGCCTCGAGGTATGCACAATCTCATCAGAACTGTCTAGCATGGATTTGAATCTTGATCCAGCTATAAACCCTGGTGTTTCAGTAGCAAGGTGAAGCATTGATGTGTGTCCCATCCTTCGGATGGATGCTAAACCGAGCGCCCCTTTTTCTGGCATTATTTGGTGGACGTTAAAGATCCCACGGTGCCTTTTACGAAGAGTAGGTGAGTTATTGCCAAAACCTTGGAGTAGCCTACAGGGCACCCTGCATCCGCGCCAAAAACCACACTCACAGCGAATGTGTAACCACAAACGGACAAACAGACAGGGGTGAAAACATACCCTTCATCCACCTTTGGTGGCGGAGGTAACGAAATCAGGATGAAGGTCCCAATGAAAATCCACCTCATCGCAACTTCATTTAAACCGTCGAATCCTTCCACTGTATCACTCCGCCTCGCCCCGGCTTTATGCTGCGGTCACGACTTTCACGCACGTTTTGGGTGACCTTGAGCTTGACCTTGGGCCTAGAGAGTTAAAAATTGGGCACAGTCTATTCCAGGGCAAGGCAAATATGTGTGTAAAGTATGGCGATGCGATGTGCAACGATGTATACTAGTACTACGCACAAACAGATAGACAGTCAAACAGAATAGAAATCGGTCAGAGACCGAGGACTTGCCGGAATGTACTTTTTTTAATTGACCTCGAGTTTGACCTTTCAAGGTCACTCAAGGTCAAAGGTCATGGTGCCAAATGAAATGTCGTATGTGACTTCCTATATGTCAGTAACAATAAGTGTATGCATATCTCTTGTACTTTTAGAGTCATAGTGGTTTGAAATATATTTTAAATGAAAACTCGACCCCCCTGATTTCACGTTTTGGGTGACCTTGAGCTTGACGTTGGGTCTAAAGAGTTAAAAATTGGGCACAGTCTATTCCAGGGCAAGGCAAATATGTGTGTAAAGTATGGCGATGCTATGTGCAACTATGTAGACCAAGTACTGCGCACAAACAGACAGACAGACAGACGGACAGACAAACCAAACAACATACTTGCTGGAATTCTTTCCGGCAAGTAACAAACCAACCAACCAACATACTTGCCGGTATGTTTTGTTTGTCCGTTTTTGTGTGATTGGTGTTAGCTCTTACAGGAGCCTCGATCTGCATACAAAAAAAAAAAAAGGCACAAATGATGATGCATCGATAATGCGCTCGAGCAGAATGAAGAGCATAATTTGAAGATGGAATTTATTTCCTTGTCTATGGAAGCCAGACCTGATGACTCAGAGATGACCATGTGACTGAGTGGTTCTATCAGACTTTTAGGAGGGTTCTGATGGAATATATTGTACCAACCGCACTAGGATTGCTGGTGCTGCTGTATTTAAACAATTATTGGAATTCAATGGAAATGCTCAACCTACCGAGCCAACATGAAACCCTTATTTTCTCTTTTCTAATCATGTCTAAGGTGAATTATAGTCGAGCATGGCCACACATCACATGCTGGACAAGGACATTACGAGATGTCGATTGGTGTGTTTTACACGAAGTAAAAGGACATTAACAGACAATGCACAAATAAACATAGTATAAGGAATTTTAATCTAGAATCCCGACAGCATGAGTCACCTGTGCTCAGATGGCAACACAAGGAAGACCACCCAGCTCTGGCTGATACCCTGGCCTGCACCTGCTCACTTCCGTGTCTTTACCTACGCCACAACTGAACTTGGATGGTTATGTTTTCACGCCTGTCTGTCTCTCTGTCTCTGAGCGTGATATTTCAAAAAAAAAAAAAATTGTACTGATTCGGAGAACACTTTGTGGATGGGTTGGGTCGGTGACAAGAACAAGCCCACCGAGGTTCAGGTCAGGTCACTGGTCCTAATCCATTTTAACATTTTAGTTCAGGTCCTAATCCAGATCAGGCCCATCAGTGGGGCCTGGTGGAGGAGGCACGCACTCTACCGAGTGCCAGTCTAGTTTATATAACATGTGATAAGTGATTTCTAGTTTTCTTTTGTAGCTGTATAGCTTCAGTCATCTTCTTCAGACATATTTTTCCACCAAGGTCAAGAGTCTCTTCTCCTGGGAGAGGTGCTATCATATTGAAATGTGACTCCATTATGTACCGGTATGTTTTGATTTTGAGTTCTCAGTCCGAGTTTGATCCCCGAGGAAATGGCTTCCGACTATAAGATTGCCTATCTCCTTTGGATCCGATAGAAATGCTGCATCGCAATGGGATTATAATAAGCTGACTGTGGAATCTGCTTTGTTGTATGCCGATGTGTTACGATTACCCAAAAAAGTAATTACATTCCTCGTAACCTGAAGCCGATGCAAGTATTGAAACATAAATGTATAAAGTATCTCAGTAATGTCAGACAAAGTGAATAGGAGACATTGTTGCGCTATCATGAGGAGCCACACTGGGTCATATATTTGTTATCACTAAATTCCAACAGGGAGTGATTCACGAGGGAATAGTTGAAAATGGCAGCCTCTTCAATATTCTTCTTCAAATAACCTTCTCCAATACCAGTGTTGATATAAACTTATGCAAATCCATGTGACAATTCCACACTGCTTATTTTGGGTATGGGTGCAAGGTAATGGCCTGTGGAGATCACTGGAGGAATGGTTGGTGTATATCCCCCCTCTCTTTCTAATGTTCTTTTTGTCTTTTACATCCTGACAGTTTATGCACAAAAGTTGAGGTCATGGAGGAGATAGAACACAGAACAGAGCAGGACCTAACAGAACAAAAAGAACAGTAGAAATAATGGGGGTATGAGGGGAGGGGGAAGGCTGAGACTCCAACAGAATAAAAATGGGACAAAATTGAGGGAGCCCTGGAAAAATAAGGGAAGTGGGGAAGAATAAAATCAAGGCGAGGACAGAGGGGAAGTGAAATATGTATACAGCTGCAAATTCACAGTCACAGAGCCTAGAAAGACCAGAGGGTACGGGACCAGAATGGAGGTGGTAGAAGGCAGAGAGACCACCGAACTGTCTGCGATGTGAAAGTGATAGGCCCAGAGACTCAGCTTCATCATGGGAGATTCCAATCATTTTGAAGGACTTGGTTTCCACGGCATCAAACTGAGCAAGGTATGAGGATGGGGCACCAGACCTAAGGGGATAGTAGTACTCCATGAAGCTGTGGATGAAGGCCTTGTAGGTGAATAAGAGTAACAAGGAAAGACATTGCACAACGTAGTATGCTCATGCAGTCGGCAACTGGATTTGAAGGCCAACTTAGAAATGTGAGGGATGGTATTGTTACGGATCGCGGTTTAGATGTTATGATGGGCCGAGCGGATGGTCCACCGCGACCTAACAGTTCCCCCGATTCTTCCCCAACTCACCCGATTCCACCCGAACGTTGGCCAAATCGCGCTACGCTAAATCAATGATTGGAAAGGACACAACGACTGGGATAAATGAAACGACGCAAGGGGTACAGTTCTCAAGACCTCCGGAGGAGGGTATAATTAGTGGTGGAGAAAAGGGGTAGATTACAAGGTAGAGTGAGGTAAAAGACACAGAAGAGATAGGCACTTAGATACAATCTTATCTAGCCCAGACAGACCACAGACAAACGGAACAAGGCTGACTTACACAGGGATTGATGGCAGGGAAGGACAGGTAGTTCGATAGCACAAGGTGCACCTTGGCTCGGGGACAGGATCAAGCACGGTCCAAGAGATGCAGGGAGGCCTCACAGCGCTCGGAGGTGGCGTCTTTCTTTCTCCAAGCTCAGCGCGCATCTGACGTCACCTCCCTCTTCCTGCGCATGCTCAGCGGGGAGTGACACGCCCTCGGCTGGTTGGCTCCGCCCCAGATGGGACCGGTCCGCCGCTCCCATTGGGTGCGGGGGTTACCGGGCTCCGCCCTTGACGAGGAGCTGACAGGGAGCCCCTATGTGGTAACCCCGTCGAGCACATGTTCGATGGCGGCTCGCTGGGAAGGCCTCATGCCCTCCCAACACCCCCTACCAACCAAGCCGGAGTGAGGACGCGCACTCCCTGTGCACGCCGCCGCCGTGCTGTTGTTGTTGTTGTTGTTGTTGCTGAACCGTGAAGAAGAGCTGCGGGGAGGTATTGGGAGGTCCTAAACTTCCTAACGGTGCCATACAATCACATTCTGGTGCAACGAAGGGTCAGAATTAATGGAAACGAGTCCTTAACTGACATAGACTAAGAATAACTAGCAAGATGTCCTATAGTTGTCTATGTGAGATGCGATGGACCTGGATGCGACATTTAATGGGGGGAAATAGGGGGAGGTCGGGTCTACAGAGTGTTGTTTACAGAAAATGGGACTAGGGAATGGGGGATTGGGGATAGTTGGGAAGTATTGAGGAAATAGGGGAATATTTACAAGCGGATATGGATGGATGCAAATCCCATATCCGCAACATTGCACCCTTCTCTACCTCGGGGCGTCCCGACCCGATAAATTTTTACCTACTTTAGTGTGGCACTCAGATGTAGTTCCCTCTACTATTAACTCAACCCTGAGTGCGACAGTTTTACAGATGTTCACAAATGAGTAAATATGTCCCTCTGCGACGTTGCACCCTTCTCCTAACAGAAACACACCCACAGGATAACCGAATCGCAGAAAGCATCCTCAAACTAAACATACAGCCGGTAGGGAGCATCATTTATACAAGACTGATATTTACACTACGATCCAGGACCTGTTCTTTGAGGAACACATGCATATGTTATGCATAGAGAGAGAGCACGCATGCCAGCATCGATACACCAACCCACGAGTGCCCTGTGGCCCTACGGCCTTTAATAATGTGCAGAGCACCCCGTCCAAGCACCAAAAGCACCACCCCATTATGCACAGTCAGCACCATCCGGTGCACCAATAAAGTGTTCAATAATAAATGCACAATCAAGTGTCCATGGTCACCGGTGGTGTCGCAGCCGGCCGATGTTCTGCCGCTGGTCTTGCCTTCATGGAGTGCACTTGGCCTTCTGGCTTCTTTAGAAATAAAGAAAGGCGCCAACCGCGTCCATTTCTAAATTGTGGCCATCAGGGGGGGCCAACTAAAAGTGGTTCACCTGTATGGCATAGGTGCCACGTTGACCCAGAGGTCCATCCACGGGTGGTGCTTGACCGCAAAAGAACTGCGGTCCATTGTGGGCGGCCACAAAAATTGCGGTCCATATGGTGTATCGATCCAGGCAGCAAGCAGCGGAAGTACAGGCCCACAACTGCGGAGCCAGCACATCTCTCTCCTCTCTCTCTGCCCCAAAGCCAGATCCTCGGAGGTGGGAGACAAAAGAAGACAAGTGAGTAAGGTGGTAAGGGCGCAAAAGTGCACGCAATTCAAGGTAATGCACACTGGGGGCACATGGGAACCAGGTGAGACAGCTACGTTCCTACCGTACGCCCCCCCCCCCCACCAGGTAACCTACATTGCCCCTCCCTTACCCCTTACTGTATCCACAAAACACAACACTACCCATAAACATCTACTTTACACATCAACAAACGTCCCTACTGTCTTCCCCGTTCCTCCCATCAACCAAATTCGTCTTCTCTCCCTCCTAACCAATCAAATTTGCCATTTCCAACTCTCATCAAAATTTGCCATCTCCAACTCAACATCAAAATTTGCCATCACCAATTCATCATCAGTCCCTCCTAAGGAGGGAGAGATGGAATCACCCCAATGTCTCATCCACGTCGTGATGCGTCTCACAAATCCACACAGCAATTCTCCTTTCCTGCAACACAGAACAAAAGAACACAGGTGTGGAGTCATCATCATCACCTCAGGTAAGTGGCTGCGTATGGTGCGACAGGTTCATCAATCCTAACTATTTCCTAAATGACTTTAACAACTTTACATTACCCGGGGTCTTTCCCTGCCAATCCATTGGCCAACTTACACTATGGGTTCTAAAAACCAATTCCCATTGCCCAAACTGTGGTGCTTCTCAAGTTGGGGTCTCACTCCCCCGATTCATCACTCGGTGCCCCCGCACAATTTCGGTGGCTGGGTCGTGTGACGCTCCCAGCTGGTCCGCCCACCTGCACACCTCCACCACTGTTGTTGCCTACCGAGCTCACCTGCTCCTCACCCTAACCTAACTAACTGGGGAAGGCCCTCTCGCACTCTCACCCCCTCAGTGCCCTCTCTGGCACGGGCTGCCCGATCCACACCCGGGATCCTCAGGCACCCACTGACACTAACGGCTCCCAGAGCCCACCTGCGGCCTCACCTGGCCGACATCTAACAGTGGCGGAGTGCCCAACCATTCACACTCATACTAACAGGCCACACGACCAGCCAATTTCACCACACCAATGCACCCATCCACAATACCATTCTGCATCCGCACCACAAATGCCAATATCCAACCACAATTTACCTATACCTTCTAACTATTCTTTAAACTACCCTCCCCGGGTACTCGTGAAAAGGGGTCCACTCTTCCCCCATCCACACCTTCGCACCATGCACACCACTCCGTACCACTTACTCCATGTATTCCACACACCTGTACTTGCACACCTGTGCTCTCATACTTGGTGCCGCCTGCACCCTTCTCTCCCCCAAGCGCATTTGCGCTGATCCACAACACTCACTACTCATACACTGCTCCACACACCTGTCCAGTTCTCACACAGCATCATCTTATCTAACTACTCCCCTCTGAAACTTGCGCTTCCCAGTCGTCCCTTTAAACTATTGCGCTCCCTCGTCATTATCATCCACTAAGCTACTACGTCCCCACTACAGGTATCAGTCACTATCTAACCCTTAACGTTACCTAATGTCATCTTCGCTAGATCCCTACACACAATATAACCTAACCCACCCGGGCTAGTTTTCACTGCCATCAACCCCATAAGCTAGTGCTCATTTGCCCCCCCCATCATGGGAAGGGTGGCAGGGATGCCACCCTTACCCACCATCATACGGCGCGAGTGGGACCTTGTGGGACCACCTCGTATGCGAGTCGTTGCCCGCCTGCCGGACCCCGTGCGTCGCCCCTTGCAGGGTCAGCGCGGGGCCGAACCGGCCGGGCTCCCACAGTACATTACCCCCAAGGGGCTCTCGTGCCTCCCCTGTCCCTCTAAAAACTACCCCTGTTGGTGTCGATGCATGGGTCACACTTCCGCAACCCGCTACCCATTCCATACCACCACAACCTTGCTCACTCACACCTCGCACCTCTCCCATCACCGGACCCTCTCGCTCGCACCCTCGTTCCATACCCTCCGGACCAGCCATACACCTCACTCTTGGCCTCTCACGAACATCCGGGTCCATCTCGACCCCCAAGCTTATTAAATCACCTGGCGCATCATACGCACGACCATATTGGTCACCACTTACACCGGGTCCTCTTTCTCTTCGCTTCTCCTCCATCACCTGCGAATCCCTCATCCGGTTAATGAGCACATCATCACGATCCGAACACAGACTTTGGACCAATTCTTTTACTTCCTCCTTTATCTCTTTCTTATCCTCTCTCCGTCGCTTCTTAATTTCGCTCACCCCTTCTTCCACTTCTTCTAATTTCTGCTTCACCTCCTTCATCTCCTCGTGCACCCCCTTAGGTTCTTCCTCTAACTCCACCTTATTTTTTTCTATGTGCTCCCGCACCTCCCGCTCTTTAACCTCCATCACCTCTACCACCTTGTTCATTTTCCTCGTCAGGTCCTCATGTACCGTCTGACACTCTTTTTTAATTACCCCTACGTCCTTTTTCATCTCCTTCTGTGTCGATTTAAAACCCTCTATTACCGCTGTGTTCCTCTTTACCTGGTCCCCCAACTCCTTTTGTCCCACTGTCAGTTGTTCTACTCCCAGCGTCAACTCCTCTATACCACCTTGCAATTTTACAGTCCCCTTTCTCACCTCCTTCTCCATGCGCTCCTTACAGTGCCTCACCTCCTCGCGCACTCCTCCGACCTCCTCACTCACCCCTCTTCTGATCTCTTCTCCCATCACTTGCATCTCCTGCCCAGATGCCACCCTCATCTGCTCCATTTCCTCCCTGTGAGCATCCAATTTAGTTTCTACCCCCATTCTGACCCCATCTGCTGCCCCATTTTTTTAACTTCCCTTTCCGCTTGGTCCCTCATGTTCCTCAATTTGCCTTCCATACTGTTTTCTAACCCCTCTAACCCCCTTTTCATCCCTTCCATTTGATTCTCTTGAGCGGCCATTCTGTTTTCTACCCCCGTTAACCCATTCTTTACCTCTTTTATCCCATTGTCTAACCCCTCACCGGTACCCCTCGCTTCGTCCCTCATTACCCCCAATTGCTCACTCTGAGCATCCATCCGGTTCCCCATTCCTAAACTTTGGTTTCTCATCCCCCTGTTCTCTTCCCTCTCCTCATCCGCCTTGACCATGAAGGCCTGCATCTGCTGCATGAATAGGCCCCAGTTCATTGGTGCTGCGGCCGCTGCTACGGTCACGGGCGCGGCAAAATTTGGTGCCGCTACACCCACGTGCGCGAGGACGCCATTTTGCGCGCCTGAAGCCTCGTGCGCGAGGCCGCCATTTTGCGAACCTGCCGCCCTCACTGCTTCGCTCACCTCTTGTCCCTCAATTTGGTCCTGGATCGACCCTGCCTCACTCTCCTCTACCGGAACCCAGCCGTCTTGATCTGCCATAGCGCGACCTTCAAAATTCGGTTTTTTTTTCTTGTAAAACAAAACAATTTCCAACTGCTTGTAATTTTGAGCGCGTTAAGCGCGCTTCGGGCCTCGTATCTCACTCCTCGACACCAGTTGTTACGGATCGCGGTTTAGATGTTATGATGGGCCGAGCGGATGGTCCACCGCGACCTAACAGTTCCCCCGATTCTTCCCCAACTCACCCGATTCCACCCGAACGTTGGCCAAATCACGCTACACTAAATCAATGATTGGAAAGGACACAACGACTGGGATAAATGAAACGACGCAAGGGGTACAGTTCTCAAGACCTCCGGAGGAGGGTATAATTAGTGGTGGAGAAAAGGGGTAGATTACAAGGTAGAGTGAGGTAAAAGACACAGAAGAGATAGGCACTTAGATACAATCTTATCTAGCCCAGACAGACCACAGACAAACGGAACAAGGCTGACTTACACAGGGATTGATGGCAGGGAAGGACAGGTAGTTCGATAGCACAAGGTGCACCTTGGCTCGGGGACAGGATCAAGCACAGTCCAAGAGATGCAGGGAGGCCTCACAGCGCTCGGAGGTGGCGTCTTTCTTTCTCCAAGCTCAGCGCGCATCTGACGTCACCTCCCTCTTCCTGCGCATGCTCAGCGGGGAGTGACACGCCCTCGGCTGGTTGGCTCCGCCCCAGATGGGACCGGTCCGCCGCTCCCATTGGGTGCGGGGGTTACTGGGCTCCGCCCTTGACGAGGAGCTGACAGGGAGCCCCTATGTGGTAACCCCGTCGAGCACATGTTCGATGGCGGCTCGCTGGGAAGGCCTCATGCCCTCCCAACACCCCCTACCAACCAAGCCGGAGTGAGGACGCGCACTCCCTGTGCACGCCGCCCCCGTGCTGTTGTTGTTGTTGTTGTTGCTGAACCGTGAGGAAGAGCTGCGGGGAGGTATTGGGAGGTCCTAAACTTCCTAACGGTGCCATACAATCACATTCTGGTGCAATGAAGGGTCAGAATTAATGGAAACGAGTCCTTAACTGACATAGACTAAGAATAACTAGCAAGATGTCCTATAGTTGTCTACGTGAGATGCGGTGGACCTGGACATTTAATGCGACATGCGACATGCGACATTTAATGGGGGGAAATAGGGGGAGGTCGGGTCTACAGAGTGTTGTTTACAGAAAATGGGACTAGGGAATGGGGGATTGGGGATAGTTGGGAAGTATTGAGGAAATAGGGGAATATTTACAAGTGGATATGGATGGATGCAAATCCCATATCCGCAACAGTATTATTGGTGAGACAGAGAGTATGACATTTGTTATGATTGAAAGACATATTCCAAATGTTTTACCAGCTCGTGATTCTATCAAGGTCTACATCGATGTACCTGCCTATCTGAAGGAGGAGGGATGTTACAACAGAAGGTAGAGTCATCAGTCAAGAGAAAAAAGGATTTGCCATTGTCAAAAAGATCATTGATGAAGATTAGGTATAGGACTCAGCTCAAAACACTGCCTTGTGACACTCCAACCATCACAGGAAGAGGGGATACGTGGACGCAATAATGTCGTTGAGCGTCACGCCTCGGCTATGAGTCAAGGAAGTCAATAAGCCATGTGTGGAGATAGCTTTGGCTGCCATAATCAAAATGTTTTGAGAGAAAGGTGGGATGCCATACTATATCAAGTGCTTAATATATGTCCAGAGAGGCAGCCCTGAACTCATGTCTGAGATTGGGGGCCTCCATCTATTGTTGGGATAGAAGAAGCAGCATGTCCAGGGTCGAGTAACTGGTTTCCAATTTGAATTGGTAATCTGAGATGAGCCCCTTGGAGAAAATGAAGGATTTGATGCCAACGGTGATGATGGATTCCATGGCCTTGCTCATGATTGGTTTGTAGTTAAGGCGATCAGATTTTGCACCATGTTTATGTAATGCAGTGATGTCAGCTGACTTCCAAGCAGACAGAAGATGAATTAGGGCGAATTAAAGGGTGAGTAGAGCAGATAGAGGATGTGCAAGAGCAGCATGCAGAACAGGTTTTTAGGACGCGTGAGCTAATGCCGTTTGGGCCGGTTGCAGAATCAGAGTCTAGTGTTGCGAGAAAGTTCTCCACCTTCTCAGGTGAGAACGCAAAACACTCATGGTCCAGCAGCAGTTGGTATGACTGGGTTGGGGGGGGGGGGGTATAGATAGTGATGAGTTGGGGACACGAGATTTGGAAGCAAATTCAGAATTGAGGAATTCGGCCTTCTCAGAGTTGGCTGTGGTGCCATTTGAAGTGAGGAAAGGGATGGACGGGGAGCATACACCAGAGACAGATTTGACAATTGGCTCCACCAGGTTTGAAACTTACTTTGAAAGTACAAATGTGAAACTTCAGCCTTGAGGTTCATCAGATGTTGTTTTCTCGCTCTCCTGAGAGTTGAAACACAGTTGTTACTGTTTGGTTGTGGTTTGATTTGTCTTCCTGGAAAAAGAAGGCAAGTTGTTTCAATGCAACTGCCTCAACACACAATTTGGTGTACCATGTGCTGGAGGTATGATAGCTGAAGACAAGATGGAAAGAATCCTTGTACAAGATGGAGTAGGTTTCTGTATAAGAATTAAAGTTAAAGTTGGTCAATGTTGGCTGAGTGATGTAAATGGAGTCATCACTAAATAAATAAATAAAAATGCATGTGCTTTTATACAGACTTCGATTCCGATATGATGCTGTTTTTACCTGCGACGTGCTGCGGGTCTACAAGAGTTTGGCAATGTTGTTGCTGCTGTGTTGTTGTGGTTGCTCTTGGGGATCGATTTCTTTAAACGTGCATCTATTTGTCTGACAACTGCCAGACCCCACCCACAATTGTCGCTTGACTCCACCCACCATGGTTCCTTTGACAGAATAACATGGCCGCCACTGTGGTTTTCAGGTGGGCCGAAGACATCAGGCCTGTAGGCCTCACTGCTGATTATATACACAGCCCAGATTTGTTGCGTCAGATTTCCATTGGCTTTGTTTGGGTCAAATGTTACTCAAAATGAGGGACGCCGAAAAATCTAATCAATGTCCAATAAAAATTATTAATAAGGTTTAATCAAGCCCATAAGAATGCACATTATGCGTCTCCCTAAAAAATAGCGTTATGTAATTTTTGAACGGCCCCATATTGGGGTTAAACAATCCGTGATGATGTGACAAATCAGCTCGTTCTGATATAACCGTGGTGGAGGCTGACGTGGATGAGAGGTGTCATGTTAATAGTTTAATATCACATTAAATGTGTGTTTCCCAATCACGCTGTTCATCTTTTAAGAGTGCTTTAAATGCGCGTTTCCCAATTGGCCCGTTACCGGATTTTGGCACAGGTTGTGACCACAGTGCGGTCATTCTTGTTGGACCTTGGGAGGCAAACAAGTCTTGTCATTATATGTATGGTGTTATATCGTAGTTTACCTTTGTATTAGTCACTCAAATAATACCATATCGTACTGTGGAGATTATGAGCGGGACATATTCCGGCCTGTCAGATTATGCACGAAGTGGACAATACGGTACTGTTATCATCGAGCCTGAAGGTTTTTGGTGCCGTACATCATTAGGGAATGTTAAGGCTCGTCGAGCCTGCACCAGCACAAAGTACGTTATGCACTCTATCATATTATAGATCTGTCTGCTGTTGAAATAGAAATATTGCGGCCATAAAGCCATTTATTATAACAGTTTTTGCATTTGTACATACAATCTCCATTTTAATTGGGTGATGTGAAATGGTCTTGGTGAAAATTTTTAAGTTCACAATGACATGTCCTTGTTGCAATTAACGAATGGTTTAACTGTTTTACAGTTTAGTTTACTGCTTCAAATGTAATGTTGCTGATCTGTGTCACTTCTCTCAGTATGCTAAGGCCTTCCTTTGATGATGCTGGTGCTTTTTGGTTCACATTTTGTGAGGTGCTGTAGTACATATACTTGCTGCATGATTACCCTCCATTAATTACAGATAACTTAAGGTGGCATTAGATAACCCGCAGGCAGGCTAAGGGCCTTTGAGGCCTGGTTTTTGGCAGGTATCGAATGAAATATTTCTCCCAAAAAGAGTCGTTATTATGAAAAATGCTTTTTCTTATTCATGATGAAAAATGCACTGCCAGTGCAGACACGATCCGTTTTTTTTTTTTTTTTTTTTTTTTTTTTTTTTTTTTTTTTTTTTTTTTTTTTTTTTTTTTTTTTTTTTTTTTTTTTTTTTTTTTTTTTTTTTTTTTTTGTATACAAGATCGAGGCCTCAATCAAGAGAGAGAGAGAGAGAGAGAGAGAGAGAGAGAGATACGCAATGCATCTCCCCGACGGGGGAGAGATTGACTGTTTTATATTTTATTAGAATAAGGAGCTGATATTCTAGGTCCCCTGCCTTTGGGATGGCATGAGGAATATATCTGTATAATATGAAAGCGAAATCTTGAAAGCTTTTTGAAAATATCGTGTGCACAAGTCACGTTAGGAGATGATTGCCATGGCCACATACTTCAGCCAATCACAGCCGTGAGCAAATCAGGTTGAGATACTGTCACATCACGTCCACAAAAGTACATGGATGGATGATCAGTCTCGGACGGATGATAGGCCGGTTGGACGGAGCTCATTTTAATGTCCCCTGTCTTCGACCTTGTCTGACGGGCAGGGGACAAAAAAAAAAAAAAACACACAAGGGAAGTATAAAAACTGCTATGGGGGTAACCAAACCAAAAACAGTTTACAACAGTAACAAAAAAATAGATATCTGCGATCAAAAAGTAATCGCCAAGGGTAAATCTCCCCCGGCTTACCTTTGGCAATTGCCCATGACTTACCCTTGGCTCGCGATCCAATAATGGCCATATTTTTTGGATCGCCATGTGACGTTCACCTTCAGGTTATTGCCTGCAATTATGGGTGAGAGACGTGATTGGGTCTTGCTATTTACGTATGTGTTAACTGCTGTTGGCATTGCACGTGGTACATGCTTGGGAGTCTCGGTGATCCGTGTTTCGAGCTACAGTGTCGCTGATGACTCAACAACAAGTGAAGAAACTGGTCCAGTGGCTGAGGGGATGTGTATCATTGGGACTCTCCTGTATGTACTACCTGTGAATGTCTACGGCTGTAGAGAAACCCAGGTAGGGTTTGAAACAGCAAAGATTTTACCTTGTGTAGCTTTTCCTGGTTACTTTATGCAGATTTATTTGGATGGAGAAGCATGGAGATATATATATATATATATATATATATATATATATATATATATATATATATATATATATATATATATATATATATATATCGCCACAGTCGTGGCCGAAATAAAAAAATCTTTTGGTATCCACAAATATATTTCTTTGGTTTTCAGTGGAGCAAAACAAAAAACCTGAAAAAATTACTAAATCTTTTCTTATGGCATGCAGAAATCATAAAATGCCCCGGACAATATTGTTACGGACGCGGTTAAAGATGTTATTTTACCGAGCGGTGGTATTACCGCGACCGAACAGTTATTCCCCGACTAGAACCCGATTCGACCCAAACGTTGGCCATATCGCACCGCAGCTGCTCAATCTGGAAAACTCTAAAGCGACCGAATGCAAAGAGGAAGAAGACGTACAGCAGAGTAATTGGATTTATTATTTACACATATAAGCAGGAAGAAAGCAGTCACGTTTATTTACAGGCACATCAGACGCAGGTGACACAGTGAAATCCTTAGCTTATACAAGCTTAATTAACCCAGGGACAGAACAAACAAGGACAGACTCACGCGGGGAATGATGATAGGACTGGCGGGAGATGGATGGCTGGCGGGATAGGGAGGTCCAACTGGTCCTGCAGCCGATCGACTCATTGGGCAGCCGCCGCTCCTTCGCGGCCCTGCTCCAAACTGCCGTCCAGGCCTCACGCTGCTGTGGCTGCAGTTTCGGTGGCTCCAGCTGCAGTAAATGCAGTTTCGGTGGCTCGAGCTGCAGTAAATGCAGTTTCGGTGGCTCGAGCTGCAGTAAGTGCAGTTTCGGTGGCTCGAGCTGCAGCTCAACTCTGGACTTCTCCCGGACTCAACTCAAAGCGCCTCTCTTGGACCCAACTGCTTGGACTCCCTCTCGTCTCTCTGTAAAAGCTCATCTCCTCGGGAAACGCCCTGCCGTGGGTTATATAGGCCCCGCCCCTCAACCTTTGCGAACCTCCCCGATCGCTCTTCCTCCGCCCTCTCTAGCCAAACCCCTGGCTCATGGTTGGTCGAGTGGGGCTGGCTCACTCCTCCCCTCTATGAAGAGGTGGAGACACGCCTTTATTCTCCGACCCTGCCTCGTGGTCAATGGCGGCAATTGGAGGGGAGGTTCTTGGCAATGGCACTCGAGGCCTGGCAATGACGAAAGGGGAAATGAAAGTTTTGGGAATGGGAATGAAGGGAATCTATCTCTTTCACTGGTGCAATGGAGTATTTCAATTAATGGGAGACACAGCCTTACCCTAAAACACATAATAAGATATAACTATCGAACAGGGGTATTCTATGATGGGCTGACGTGCATGCTCTTGGACTAATTATGGGATGCCCTTTGACCTTTACACAGCTCCGGAGGCAGGAGGCGCAGAATAAACAATATTCATCACCAATTTACCACAATACAACACAATCAAAAAAATGCAATCCTCATATCCGCAACAATATTATTGGCACCTTTTAGAAGTTGTTAGTAATAATTAGATTTCAAGCAGGTGATTCTTCTTAACTTTGGTATTGAACTCACCTGTGGTGAGTTGCAGGTGCCCGCAATATAAAAATCACTCATTCTGCCAGTTTGAATGGGGAAAAGGAGTCATTCTGCTGTTTTGCGTCACTGTGTGTACCGCATTGAGCATGGAGAAAAGAAAGAAAACCAGAGAACTGTCTGAGGAGGTCAGACACAAGATTGGAGCCAAGCATGGACAATCTCAAGGCTACAAGTCCATCTCCAGAAACCTTGATGTTCCTGGGTCCACCGTACGCAATGTTATCAGGAAGTTTAAGGCCCATGACACTGTAGCCAACTTCCCTCGACATGGCTGCAAGATAAAACTTGATCGAAGATTGCAGCGAAGGATTGTTAGAATGGTGGAGAAAGCACCTCGATCAACTGCCAAACAGGTTCAAGCTGACCTTCAGACACAAGGTACGACAGTTTCAACTCGCACCATCCATCACCAACTCAATGAAAGGGGGTTCTATGGTAGGAGACCCAGGAGGACCCCACTGCTGAGAAAGCCTGACTGTAGTTTGCCAAAACACACCAGAACAAGCCAAAATGCTTCTGGGAGAATGTCATGTTGACAGATGAGACCAAATTAGAGCTTTTTTGTAAAGCACATCATCTCCATGTTTACAAAAAACAAAATGAAGCCTTCAAAGAAAAGAACACCTTCCCTCCAGTCAAACATGGAGGAGGTTCAGTGATGTTTTGGGGTTGCTGTGCTGCCTCTGCCACTGGGTGCCTTGAATGTGTGCATGACATCATGAAATCAGGAGATTACCAAGGCATTTTGGAGCGCAATGTTCAACCCAGTGTCAGAAAGCTGGGTCTCTGTCGAAGGTCATGGGTCTGGCAGCAGGATAATGACCTCAAGCACACTTCAAAAAGCATCCAGAAATGGTTCAAGACAAAACGCTGGACTGTTCTGAAGTGGCCAGCAATGAGTCCAAAAAAACTCAACTTAAATCCCATTTAACTCCTGTAGGGAGATCTAAAAACAGCAGTTGGGAGAAGTCAGCCTTCAAATCTGGGAGAACTGGAGCAGTTTGCACAAGAAGAGTGGGTCAAACTGCCAGTAGAGACGTGTAGGAAGCTCATTCATGGCTATAGGAAGCGCTTGACTGCAGTTATGTTGTCCAAAGGCCATGCTACCAAATATTAAGTCGATGGTGTCAATAATTTTGTCAATGCCATTTCTTTTTATTTTCTGATTTAAAAGGATATAATAAGTTCTGAATGAAAAAAAGGTTCTGTAATATTAACAGTGAAATAAAGAATTGTGGAGACCAAATACTTTTATCAATTTCAACTTATTTTTGGAGAAAATTGCAAGTTATTTTAAAAAAGTGCAAGGGTGCCAATATTTTTGGTCACGACTGTATATGTATCGTCGTGACCGTCGAGATCAGACCCCATTGCATTATGCCATGCAGCAGTTGCTTCACCGCACCTCGGTGGAAGGACATGGTCATGCTGACCTGGTCAACTCGGCATTGACCTCTTTTTTCTTGGGTAAGGCTCACAGCACCAAGTCGAACCTGGTTCTTGTCGCTCCAGAAGAAGTAGACCAGTATTTTTTGCACGGTTTTACAAGCCCTTGTCGGGGAGTGTACAGCCTTGAAACGGTGCCAAAGCATCAATGCCAGCCGCTTCACCAGTCTGTATTCGAGAGCAATTACAAAACCCTCCTATTTCTTCTTTATAACATTCTTGTTTCTTAGAAAAAACCCCAGGTACTTACAGCCTTCAATGTCCCAGGTAAGCAGAGCTCCATGAGCTTGACCAATATTGGGTTGTTTTTTCCCCGCTAGTTGATGACAGCCAATGAAGCATCATTAAACTGGTCCAACCCATTAATAACATTCAATATCATCAGAATCCTCAATCAAAATGCAAATATCATCCGCATTAGCAGATAGCTATGGTCGAGTGCAGACACCTTCAAACTGGAGTTGAGAATCTATGGAACCTTGAGTTTCCTCAATTAAAGCGATACCCAACTTAATTATTCTCACCAAAGACCCAACGTGAAGTTTACGTGCCAACATTGCACCTCCACTGATACTGAAACTCCTCATTTGCACTTCAGACATTTGAAAGAAGAAGAAGGAAGGAACAGGTCAAATCCTCAATTCTGGACTTTTTCTGGAATCTTCAAAATCTGGACTTTTCTCAACCAATTTTTTTTAGATCAAAAATCATTTCTTGATCCGAAAGCTTAATGACCGGATAAAACGTGTGGTGATATCATAATGTAATGATTAAGATGCAATGGCGTTACCACCAGTAAACTGGCACTGTAATTGTGCTTTTGGTTTTCCTTTTCAGTAGTAGAATTCTTGAGAAAACATTTTTCTTTTGATGAGTCATTATATTAATCAACAGTTCAAGCAGTTTTTCTCGAGACAGGTGAGGGGGAACACGGCAGAAGCTTGGGTTTGCGGGCGGATACAGCGATAGGCTCTGGTTGACTCGGAGAAAACTATCATGTTGCAAATTTCAGTGGAAACTGTTGAAAGCGTCAAGTTAATGAGACACACATTGCCTGTTTTGAAGACGCAGAATCATGAACACACATATATTCGCCGTCTCTCCTGTGTTTACTGACTTTCAATGGCGTTCAAAACAAGTTCCTCGATTTACTTATAAAGAAGCTTTGTGTATATTCATAGCATCTGTTGTCTTGATTTATACATCTGTCGATGTAATCAAAGTATTTTAGGTACCGATGCCTCTCAAGCCACAGACGCCTGTTCCAAAATGAAAGCAGATGAACTTTTTTGCGATGATTTTTAGCTCACCTGGAACGAGGTTCAGGGGAGCTCATGCGATGGCGCGTTGTCCGTCTGTCCGTCCGTCCGTAAACACCTGAAACTTCTTTTCCGAAACCGCTGATGGGATTGCGACCAAATTTGCCACAAATTATATTTGTTGTGTTTTGACTAGAGTTTGTAAACGGCATTTAAGGAATCGGGGTCTAAGGGGGTCTACCGGGGTCAAAGTGGACTTTGAAAAGTCCACTTTGTTTTTTCCAAAATAGGAATTTGCTTTTTCCTCTGAAACTAAAAACACTATTTCGATGAAACTTCACCACAACCTTCACCACCTGTGTTATACCGAAGTTTGTTCACGGCATTAAAAAAAATCTACCCCTTTGGGGTTTTACGGGGGCGTTGCCCCCCACAATAGGTATTTGCTTTATTCTCAGAAATTACACACGCAATTTCGATGAAACTTCACCACAACCTTAATCACCCATGATCGACCAATGCTTGTTCAAGGCGTTAGAAAAATTGGGGTCTTTGGAGGTATATGAGGTTGGGGGAGAGGGGGTTGCCCCACAAAATAGGTATTTTTTGGTTTGTTTGTTTAAAGTCTTATGATTATGTTAGTATGATTCCACATGCTGCCCTGTGTTCTAGCAACCATTGAAATTGGTTTAAAATACCTTTAGTCGGTGCAATATACTGTTTATTCTACCAGTTGAGTGCCAGGGGTATTGCCCCTATGTTTTTTATTATTGATTCTCTGCATGACAAATATTGCTGAGATGCCAGTCACAATGCATCAAGAAGCACGCGTGTAGTAATGTCACATAAATTTTATATCGATAAAAAAAAAAAGTTGAGTGACCGATATAATATAATAATACTTTGTCACGTCTCTCAAATCCAGGAATGGTGAACAATTCTGTGTTTAAGTCCTATGTCATTGGTCTACAACGAAGCATGTTTGACAACTCGTTTGAGTCATCAAACAGCATGATGGCTTTCTTGCTCTTGCAGGTGGGATTTGCATTGCCAGGTCATTGAAGATTCCCAGAGATCCGATGCCTGGAGAGTTTCAGAAACTCATTGAGGAACTCCACGACACGTCCAACGCTCGTGCTGTCATTATCTTCGCAGGCGAAGATGATATCTGGTGATGAATTGATTTTTCTTTATTGGGGGACATAAGAAAAGAAGAGAGAGGGAGTTAGACTGCCTTCTTTTTCTTTTATATTAATCTTTAACTTGTCTGCAATTGTCATCCATGAAGGATGACCACAGTTAATGTACAAGAGTTGTATTTCAAGCAGAAGTTATAATTCCTTCCCTGTTGCCTTGAATTCATATGTCGTACACCTATTAATACCCATCTTCACCCTTCCTTTTGTACTGACACACCGCTGCAGCAATCGCACCTTACACTCCCTTTTTCAATCTTGCATTGACCCCTATAACCATAAGCTGTTCAATTTCCTAACCTTCTCTTATTTACACAGGCACGTCCTGGAGACAGCCAAACAGGCTAATCAGTCAGGCTACTTTCTGTGGGTCGGTTCTGACAGTTGGGGTGCCAAGGTATCCCCCATCGTAGGCCAGGATGAAGTGGCGGAGGGTGCAATCACCATACTGCCAAAACGGACCTCCATAGAAGGTCGGATATATGTCCTAAAGCCTTCAGCAATCTCATTCATCTTTATTGCTTGCACATATTGTGTCCTCAATTCTTCTGGCTTCCTCGTTTTTTCTTGTACCATCGTAATTCATGTGTTTGGCTGTCTTCTTTCTAGTGATAACCCATCACTCTTTTCTTCCATTGTTTTCCCATACTCACTGATTCCTGTCAACGCTCTTTCATTTCCTAGTGCTGCTCCTGCTTTACTCCATGTCACTCTCCAATCCTGTGTCACGCACGATGGGTTCCTGTCATCTGCATTAGCCCAAACTTCCTACTTTACCGCCACGATTCTTATTCTTATTGCAATCCCACTGTCACTCAACACTCCCTCGACTCCCACATCGGGTTGCCTTCTGCATCATCCACATTAACATTGGGGGCCTAAAGGTTCTATTTGCATTTGCAAACCTTCTCTCCAGATCCAAACATAATCTGTCAACAGCGCTCGTCCAATAATAAATCGTGTTATTCCATGCATACTGTCATGATGAGAGCATCATCCAAGTTTCTCCACCCCAGCATCCTACCTGCTCCCACTCCCTCAACCCCCTCCAAAATAATAACAAAATTATTGGGCTGGACAGGCAGCAAATTGACAGATGTAAACATAGCTTTGGCATCAGCTCTTTAGTTGATCTTTGCTGATCTGTCAACTTAACAGCTTTAGTGATTGGAGGCGGTTTGAAACAAATTAAGGCATCTATAACAGAGCAAGAGTAATGTAATGCAAGCTAAAACAATCCTAATTAATTTTTCTCCTTGATTACTAGTTTGTTTGGTTTTTTTTACACCTGTTTAAGTCAATAGTGAGAAGATGCATTTGCAATTGTTGTCAGGAATGTGAACTAACAATTTGGGCTAAATAATCCAGATATTGCCGCACCATCGTTCATGCTTTTTTGAAACAGCAAAATAGAAATGACTTGCACAACAAATGCTCAAACTAATGGTTAGAGAGGATGTGGCTGGAGATTTACAATTTACAAAATGAATTACAAAATTTACAAATGAATGAAAATTTACAATTAAATTTACAATGAAAATTAAATCGTACAAAATTTACAAAATAATGGTTAGAGAGGATGTGACTGGAAATTTACATGGTACAAAATGAATTACAAAATTTACAAATGAATGAAAATTTACAATTAAATTTACAATGAAAATTAAATTGAACAGTTTACAAATGAATGAAATGCATGAAATGAAAATTTACAATTTAGAAATTAATTTACAAATTTACAATGTGAACTTACAATTTGGGCTAAATAACCCAGATATCGCACCATCATTCACACTTTTTTGAAACAGTAAAATAGAAATGATTTGCACAACAAATACTCAAAATAATGGTTAGAGAGGATGTGGCTGGAAATTTACAATTTACAAAATGAATTACAAACTTTACAATGAAATTCATAATGAAAATTAAATTTTACAACATTTACAAACTAATGGTTAGAGAGGATGTGGCTGGAAATTTACAATTTACAAAATGAATTACAAAATTTACAAATGAATGGAAATTTACAATTAAATTTAAAATGAAAATTAAATCGTACAAAATTTACAAAATAATGGTTCGAGAGGATGTGACTGGAAATTTACAATTTACAAAATGAATTACAAAATTTACAAAGAAATGAAAATTTACAATTAAATTTACAATGAAAATTAAATTGTACAGTTTACAAATGAATGAAATGAAAACTTACAATTTAGAAATTAATTTACAATGTGAACTTACAATTTGGGCTAAATAACCTAGATATCGCACCATCGTTCACGCTTTTTTGAAACAGCAAAATAGAAATGATTTGCACAACAAATACTCAAAATAATGGTTAGAGGATGTGGCTGGAAATACATAGAGGATACATATGCATAGAGATACATCATATACATATGCATATACATAGAGGAGAGGATGTGAAATGGATACATCATATTATAAGTAAGGAATTGTGAGTGGTTGGGTGTTTGGTACCTGAGTGTGTGTAGCACGTGGAAAGGTGTGTACGGGGTCACATGATGGGGCAACTGAGTAGGTGATGGGTGGGAAAGTACGTGGGAGTTGCTGGTATGTGGAACAAAGACGGTGATAGGAAGATGAGGGCGAAAGGGATGGCATCGAAATAGAAGGTTCTGGAAAGCATGGGATAATGGGAGTCATATTTGTGAGCGCATTGCATGTGGAATCCGGTCGGGAGGGGTGATCATTGAGGTTTGAGGGTGCGTAGGCGGTAAGGGGGAAATTGGGTTGTTGGGGAGATTGAGGGTAACATTAACTGATGAAATGTGGTGAAGGCTCAAAAGCAATTTGCCACAGTGAGAAATAGAGGAAAAACGACGTGAAAATCACCATGTATGGATTGCAATATATCAGGGATTTGACAGGAAAAGGGAGTCAACATATCGTTTACCCTCATCTCATTGTTGTCTCACATAAGTTATGATTGTTTAAATAGATATAAAGGAAGCTAAGCATTTAGATTAACGTACAAAAACGTGTTTATCTTCCCAATTGGGTCGAGATGTTTTGGCATGCCTATCCAGCTCGATACTAACATCACAATTTTGAATCCTGTGCCGTGTACCTTGGCGATTTGTGCAATACTAATGTTCTTAAATTTTAAATAAAAGTGCAATGATGTCTCCTAATATTAAATCCTAATCTTGCATTTGATGTAAAAACTCCTCCGTGAGCCTTGCAATACCTTCAGAAAGTATTCACACTCCTTCACTTTTTCACATTTTGTTGTTACAGCCTGAATTTAAAATGCATTAAATTGAGATTTTTTTGGCAATAATCTACACAAAATACCCCATAATGTCAAAGTGGATTTCTTTTTTTTAGAAACTTTTACAAAATAATTAAAAATGAAATATAGAAATATCTAATTTACATAAATATTCAACCCCCTAGGACAATACTTTGTAAAAGTGCATTTGGCAGTGATTACAGTTTCACATTTTCTTGGATATGTCTGTATCAGCTTTGCACATCTGGATTGGTGGAGTTTCTCCCTTTTTTCCTTGTAGGTTTGCTCAAGCTTTGTCAAGTTGGATGGGTCAGCGTCGGTGAACAGCATCATCAAGTCTATCCACAGATTCTCAATTGGATTCAAGTCCTTGCTTTGGCTGGGCCACTCTTGTTCTGAACATTCAGGACTTTCAGTTCTTGTTTTGAAGCGATTCCAGTGTTGCTTTGGCTGTATGCTCGGGGTCATTGTTCTGTTGGAATGTAAATCTTCACCGCAGTCTAAGGTCTTTTGCACTGTGAAGCAGGTTCTCCTCAAGAATTTGCCTGTACAGTCATACCCCGTTTTACGCCATTTCGACCTACATCAAAGCCGACTTTACGCCACTCTTCTAGAGTAAATTTCAGTTCAGCGAACGTCATTATGTGCGACTTTATGTCACTCCTACGGACGTGAAAAAAATTAAATTTTTCCTTAAAAATATATTTAAAATAAATAAAATAGTACATAAATTAACAATAAAAGAAGCTAAAAAACAATTTAAAATACAATAAAAAGCACATTAAAAATATTTTAAAATGTACGTACAGTATACTGTACGTACGCGTAGCTGCTAGTTCTCATTCAAAACAAAGGTGACGCCATATGCATTTTGTCCTGTGCTGCGGTCGCGTGCTTGCTTTGCCTTTCGCTGGTATTTTTGTGATTATTCCTTTACTGTGTAAAGGTTCCTTTACTGTGTAAAACAACCAACGTAACGTGGCAACGGCGAAACATGACGATGCCGGCTCGGACGACCGTCCGTGGCAGACGTCACGTCACCATGCAGAGTGTGCAATGTCCGCGACGAGGTCAGGCCCCATGGCCCATGTGAAACGAACGACCGTGTCATGCCTCGAGCCGGGGTGCCTCGTCGGGCACCTCGCCGGCATCCGGCGTCGACGAACCGATCGACGTGTGCATGTGCACATGTGCATGGATTTGCAAATTTGCAATTTGCTGCGAAGCCGCAGCCTCCTCCAGTTATTTACGCTAGTTTTACGGTGTTTGTCTTCATTTTAAGGCATTTTAAAGACATTACGCCCGGTTTACGTCAAAAACCGAGTTATGTCACGGCTTATGGAACCAATTAATGACGTAGGCTGGAGTATTACTGTATTTGGCTCCTTTCATTGTTCCGTCTATCCTTACAAGTCTCACAGTCCTTGCCACTGAAAAGCATCCCCATAGAATAATGCTGCCACCACTATGCTTCACAGTATGAACCTCCTTTAGAGGCCATTTTTCCCCACAGAGCAGGGGTTGGCCTTTTTCGGGCACCGTGGTCCCCTTTTTGAAGCAATGTTTTATGGCCGGATGCCCTTCCTGCCACCAACCCTGTTAGTCGCCTCTTGCGACACACGGGGAATTACCAGTGAACTGGTACTCAATTTTCCGACCTCAGACGGATTATGCTTCACAGTAGGGATGCTGTTAGATGGGTGATGAGCTGTGCTCAGTTTTCCGCCAGATGTAGCGCTTTGCATTCAGGCCAAAGAGTTCAATTTTCGTTCGATAAGACCACGGAATATTTTACCTCTTGGTCTCGGTCTTTCACATTCCTTTTTGCAAACTCCAGGCGTACTGTCATGTGCCTTTTTCTCAGAAGTTGCTTCCATTTGGCCACTCTCCCATAAAGCCTAGATTTGTGAAGTGCTACAGAGACTGTTGTCCTTCCAGCAGGTTCTCCCATCTCAGCCAGGGAACTCTGGTGCTGTCAGAGTGGTCATTGGGTTCTTGGACACCTGCCTGACCAAGGTGCTTCCTCCCCAGTTGCTCAATTTGGTCAGACAGCCAGCTCTAGTAAGAGTCTGTGTAGTTCCTTCTTCTTTCAATTTCCTAATGATGGAGCTCACTCTGCTCTTGGGAACTTTCAATACTCTAAAAATTGTTTTACACCCTTTCCCCAGATCAATGCCTCCTCACAATTCTATCTCGGAGTTCTGCGGACAGTTCTTTGGACTCTATGGTCGAGTTTCTGCTCTGACATGCACTGTCAACTGCGGGACCTTATATGGAAAGAAGTGTTTCTTTTTTTATATAATGTGCAATCAATTGAATTGGCCACAGGTGGACTCCAATCAAGTTGTCGAGACATCTCAAGGATGATCAAATTAAATTGGATGCATCTGAGCTCAATTTGGAGTGTCATAGCAACGGGGTTGAATACTTATTGACTGAAGACATTTCATCTTTTCATTTTTAATTGATTTGTAAAAAAAAAAATCCCAAAAATAATTCCACTTTTACATTATGGGATATTATGTGTAGATGAATGACAAAAAAAAATCTCAATTTAATCGATTTTAAATTCAGGTTGTAACACAACAAATTGTGGAAAAAGTCCAGGGATGTGAATGCTTGTCTGAAGGTACTGTTTGTGACCGCGAACACTCAACATTGTAAGTGTCTATGAGAGGAACGAGAGACTAGGGCCATTGCTGTTTTCCCGAAATTTAATAATAAATGGTGTCGAGAAGAAATTACCAGAGAGCAAACATCTTCCCTGTACCAAGAAACGAGTGTCATGCAACTTTCCACCAATCGAGGTCACAGAAATAGGCAAAGGATTTACTGTACTGTTGCCTATAAAATATCAATGATTAAATTAACTGTATTTCTAATGATTCGGATCATCTTTTCGGGTTGCATACACAACACAGATATTCATTACAGCCTTCCATATATTCATGTCGAACTATCGTGCTATTACACAATTGTTACATTGTTATTCCATCCATATTTGCACTTTTTCCATGAACAGCGTATTTGCATGGCTACAACATATTAACATTGGAAACAACAAACAATTCACACTTGTGGATCTATGTTGTACGGATTTGGGCTTACAGCCCGCACATCAGCCATGCGGCTCATAGAGGACCCATGCTTGGGTCAACCGACTGTCATTTCCAACCATTGTGATTTCATAACAATTTCTCCCCAAGATACAAAAAGAATGACATCTACTTATGCCGCATCTCGGTACACAGGTGTGATGTCAGTCCAACCAAAAAGATGCCAAATGTGAACCCCACACTGGGGTGGAAACCACATCACTACCTTAAATGTGGCAGAAGCCACGTCACAACAACAACAATTTGGCCAACCTCATTACACCCCTCCCTTCTTTATCAGAAAGTTGGCTCCAGACAACTGCTCTAGTGGGAAATCATCAACCCAAGTCAAAACCTGCACTAACTACTTTGGTAAATGTCTCTAGTTTATTTTACCTGCGACATGTCACACGTCTACAAGGGCTTCACATTGCTGCTGCTGTTCTTGTTGCTGCTGTTCTTGTTGTTGTTGTTGGGGTTCTTGTTAGGGGTCGATTTTTAAAATGTGCACTCATTGGTTGGACAACTGCCGGACCACACCCACATCTGTCGCTTAGGTCCACCCAGACGAAATGATATGGCCTCCATTTTGGTTTTCTGGTGGGCCTAACACATTAGGACTGTAGGCCTCTGCTGATTTATACACTGCCTGGGTTTGTTGCATCAGATTTCCTTCGGCTTTGTTTGAGTCGAGTGTTTTTCACAATGAGGAACCCCGAACAATCTAATCGCATGTCGAATAATAGTAAGGTTTAATCAAGCCTATCAAAATGCACGGTACGTCAGAACGCACGGTAATCAAGCGTTACATTACGTTATGTAATCAAGCGTTAAGTTACGCAAATTACTAAAAAAAAAAGCGTTCCATAATTTTTGAACAGCCCTATATTGGGGTTAAGCAATCCATGACCGTGTGACAAATCAGCTCTTTCTGATATAACCGTGGGGAGGGTGACATGGATGAGAGATGTCGAGTTAATTATTTAATAGTGCATTAAATGTCTGTTTCCCAATTGGCCCGTTACCCGATTTTGTGGCAGGTTGTGACCACAGTGTGGTCATTCTTGTTTTAATACAATTCCATACCCCACCTCCATCCAGCATTTGCCAAATTTAACACACACCCTTCATATTGAATGCATCAAGTCAGCATCGTATTGAGAAATTGTAATTCTGATGAATTTCATGAAATAAGGAAAAACTTGCAGAGTTTCCCAATCGCTATCCCAGTCCACCCAATATGGATACTGTTTCAAACACACATCAACGTGCACAATGTATGAGGGGTTATTTTTTTTCTACATTGATAATTACGATAATACATTAAACTTTTAACAAGAACGGTAAACATCTATAGGTGTAAAGTATGAATAGTGAGTTTGCGTTGCTGGGTTGACCGACTTTCTGGACAGAGCTGAGGCCGTGGATGGATCTACTGATGTAGACACAGGGCCAAGGTTGGAGACCCACTCTTCTGGGCTGGAAGGGTTGAAACCTCGAGGAACAATTGAGGACAGATGATCAGGGCAGTCAGAAAATCTATCAATTGCTTCCGGATTAATAAGGTTTTAACTTGAGGGTAAATAAAACCCCGCACCACCTTGTGGGTAAATTGCTTCCGGACTTGAGGTAAACAGCCATTTTGAGGTTTGTGAAGAAGATAAAATGAAGTATAGGATGTTTTAGAATTAGTATCAGTTACAACATCCTTTAAGTGTTAATATAATACTTTATCCGTTACTGTTCAATAAATGATTTCATTTGTGAGGAACATGTTGATGGAAATTAGATGTGTATATGTGTGTCTGTGTCTCATCCCAATGTTTGCCCTATTATAACTCCATAATGTACCTCCAAATCGATGGTGAAATCTGACGTCATCACTCACCACCCAACCTTGTGTGTGTGTGTGTGTGTGTCCTAATCATGACTTTCTTCGACCATGCCTCTCTTCTAATGGGTTTTAAACATGAAGTGATCAATTCTTTTTGTGACATTTCTTCCAACTCTCTCAGGCTTTGACAGGTACCTGCAGAGCCGCAAGTTGGAAAACAACCGCAGGAATGTCTGGTTTGCCGAATTCTGGGAGCAGAACTTCCACTGTAAGCTGGGGAAAATGAGTAACCGTCGAGGATCCAAGGTGTCAAAGTGCACAGGTCAGTATCGATGATTGGAGAGGATATCTTGGGGAAATTTGCATGTAGAATCCTAATATTTTCCAAAAAAATGGATAAATGAAGTTGCTAGTACGTCATAACTGACCTTCACTGGATGAACTAGAACGCCACTCAGTAGAGCGCATACTCCCGCCGTGGGTCAAGTTGGAATAGTACGATTTCACAAAAGTTTGAGGGAGTAGTTCAGTGACAACACAAGACAAGACAACACAAGACAGACACTGCACAGATATATATTTAGAATATATAGAAGATAATGTTAAAAAAAACACAAGGCAATTTCACTTACATTTTCGGATTCAGCGTTCAATTCCATATGTGAGTGTATTTTGAGGCATCTGTGACTTCAAATAAAAGTGTAAGCCAAGAAAAACGTTTGTTTCATTCCTTAGGGATACAACATGTAAAACTGGCCCAAACGTCAAAACAAAATTCGCTCATTTTAAGTCGTACAGGCTAATGCGACCACTCATTCTTCTGGGAAGAATCCCGTGCACATGCTGGTCAAACTTATAACTCACCTAAGTCTTTATAAGTTCATCAAATACTGACACCGCGATTGACATTCGCTGAGGTAAATTTTGATATCTCTTCTGAGGTAAAAAAACAAAAACAAAACAAAAACAGTTTTAAAGCATTATACGTATCAAACGATACATTTTATGAAACGAGGAAACCTAATACACACTTTGGTGGTTTTAAAATGACAGAATATGTCTTTATTATAAATAAAAAAATGAACATTGAAGACGACGCTGCTAACAAAATACATCGCTCTAACGCATAACCACGAGTTTAAACTACATTTACAACAAATATGAAAACTATTTTCATGTCACAATGTTAAATATAGAATATATAGAAGATAATGTAAAAAAAAAAAAAATGACCCCTATCTTCCAATGGTAAAGAAATCCTTCAAAAAATTCCTGGATCCGGAATAATATCCTGAGCTTCACCAAAAACTAATCAATTCTTCCTTATCCCAAGGGCAATCATCCCACCAACTTTCATCCAAATCCGTTCAGAACTTTACCAGATATCTTGTTCACAAACACACGAACACACACACACGAACACACACACACACACACACACACACACACACACACACACACACACACACGGACGGACACGATCGAACGCATTACTCCCTGGCGGGAGTAATAAAGTGCAAAAGCAACGAGAAACTCGAGTTCATTTTAATTATAATTTGTCAAAGTGCATCACTGAAGCCTTTCAACACTGAGGCACTGAAGGGCTCAAGAGTTCAGTGGAATCATGGAACAATTGACCACAGTTCAGGGAATAATGGGGTTTGCATTATTGGGGTAGGCCTACCTCCAGACCACTCCCTCAACACGTTGAGCATTGTTCACATGCTACGCACGACAGAACACCAGGTGATGTACAAACCATCTCCACCACTACAAAAACTAGGGAGTTCATAGACATGATGCCACCAGTGTTCAAGTATATACTTAAATAATAATGAAAAAATTAGCAATTTTAAAGATCGTTAAAAAATTCTGGAAGTTTATCACAGTTTTGAAGTTTACTTTACACATGTTTACACATGTCCAAGTACTGCAAAACTGGAGGGTTTTGAAAATGCCAACAAGGTGATTTATGTTCTGGTGTTTTTTTAAATTTTTTGTTTATACTTGGGTTGAGGCCCGTAATAGAGCACACACGCACGCACACACACACACACACACACACACACACACACACACACACACACACACACACACACACACACACACACACTGCATTCAGAAAGTATTCAGACCCCTTCACTTTTTTTACATTTTGTTATGTTGCAGCCTTATGCTGAAATCGTTTAAATTCATTTTTTCCCTCATCAATCTACACCCAATACCCCATAATGACAAAGAGAAAAACAGGATTTTAGAAAGTTTTGCAAATTTATTAAAAAGAAAAACTGAAATATCACATTTACGTAAGTATTCAGACCCTTTGCTATGACACTTGAAATTTAGCTCATGTGCCTCCCATTTCTCTTGATCATCTTTGAGATGTTTCTACACCTTGATTGGAGTCCACGTGTGGTAAATTCAATTGATTGGACATTATTTGGAAAGGCACACACCTGTCTATATAAGGTCTCACAGCTGACAATGCATATCAGAGCAAAAACCAAACCATGAAGTCGAAGGAACTGCCTGCAGAGCTCAGAGACAGGATTGTGTCGAGGCACAGATCTGGGGAAGCCTACAAAAAAAAATTCTGCTGCATTGAAGGTTCCCAAGAGCACAGTGGCCTCCATAATTCTTAAATGGAAGAAGTTTGGAACAACCAGGACTCTTCCTAGAGCTGGCCGCCTGGCCAAACTGAGCAATCGGGGGAGAAGGGCCTTGATAAGAGAGGTGACCAAGAACCCGATGGTCACTCTGACTGAGCTCCAGAGATCCTGTGGAGATGGGAGAAACTTCCAGAAGGACAACCATCACTGCAACAAAAAAAGCACCTAAAGGACTCTTAGACCGTGAGAAACAAGATTCTGTGGTCTGATGAAACCAAGATTGAACTGTTTGGCTTCCGTCTGGCCACTCTGCCATGAAGCCCAGATCTCCACCGATTTGGGAGATCTAAAGTTGATTCAAGTCATAAAGACACTCGACACTTGATATCATGGTTCCGTTAAACGAAAATCGCAAAGTTTATGGGTTATATTCATAATTTTCCAGTCGGTTTATTTCTCAATTTTTATAATTGAGTTTTGATGCCATGTAGAGTCTATCAGAGAAGTTTGGCAATTGAAGTGTTTAATTTGAAGTTGCTGATTGGCTGGTGACCTATCTGGGCTGTCGTGCATACTAGCAACTAATACCTGCAGTGTGAGATATACCTGCAGCTGTTGTACGTAATTAGGGCTAGGGTTAGGGTTAGAATTAGGGTTAGGGTTTGGGTTAGTGTTAGGGTTGTTGAATCCCCATTCATGAATATTGTTGTCGCACAACAGGCAACGAGCTCCTTGGTCGAGATTCCGAGTATGAGCAAGAAGGAAAGGTGCAGTTTGTCATGGACGCCGTGTACGCCATTGCTCATGCGCTGCACCGTATGCACAAAGACCTGTGCCCCAACGAGACGAACCTCTGTGCGCGCATGAAACCCATCAATGGATCCATGCTTCTGCACTACATCCGATCGGTAAACTTCACCGGTACGTGCTGTTGCACCTCGCATCATCACACGGACATTCGCTTCAACCGGATGCTCCGTAGTCTTATCATAATCATCTTGTCAAATTGCAAATACTAGGGCATGCCCGTACTATATATATGCCCGTACTATATATCTATCTAAAATTATATCCCCCCCCTCTATTTACATGAAATGGTTTGGTCCATTCGCAACGCCAAAGCGAACGGCGAACGGCTTGCGAGTACAGTGACAATCCCCCCCCTCTATTTACATGAATGGTTTGGTCCATTCGCAACGACCACAGAACCCCCCCCCCTCTATTTACATGCAATGGTTTGGTCCAAAGCGAACGGCTTCCGGAGTTTGGTAAAGAAATCGCCATCGCGTGCACAAACGCGCAGGAAAGCGAATGAATCGCAAATTCGTTTTTATTAGTTTTAAAACGTAGTTTAACGCCAACATAGTTTGCAAACGTGAAATAAATGAATACGCTCTCAAATGTGCCATCCGAGGCAGAGTGTGTCCTCCACGTTCGGCACACGCGATCGTTCGCTGCTCTCTGATTGGTTGAATCGTTTTTTGGACATAGCTCGGGAAGTAATTGTCCGATTAATATGAAACCTTGAAAAGGCACATCCTCGGGTCCCCAGCAATATACCTGGCAAGTTAAAAGTATATCGGACCCGTGGTTGTCGAGAAACAGCGGTCACAGACAAACGTACAGACAGACAGACAGAGATTACTGGAATTATAGATAGATGCACATGGATGAAGCATAGGCTTGACCGCACATCCTCAATAGCACACACTTCCTGGCCTGTAATAATCTTGGCTTCATGAAATTCTGAAGATTTCGATGCAAGATTCCAATGCAAAAATGAATGAATGTGCAAATGGCACCAAGTATGAAAAAAAATGATCTGTGTATTTTTTATCCGGTTGTCGAGGCTTCCGGAAGTGCAGAACACCAGGGAGTGAAAAGTTGACAGATGCAAAATGTGTCAAAGGAGAAACAAGTGGATGAGAATGCTCCTGCTCATTTGCCTGTAATGCTTCAGTCACATTTGGCTCGGCGGCCGTAGGGTCTAAATAATCTACGGCCACTAGCAATTATAGGGCGGCCGCAGTATTTCCACGGTCACACAATGTAGCAGTCACATATGTTTTTATTTTTCGGGTAGCCGCACGGGGTATTTAGAAATTGTGGAGACCGAAAACGTGGGGGTGCCGTACGGTCTTTGATTTGATGTCGCACGGTGACCTTAGGGCGTCCCTGCGGCGGCCATATAATTTTCAAGGCAGACGCAAGGTAGCCTCAAGGTGCCCGCAAGGCGACCGCAGGGCAGCCCTAAGGCGAACGTGCGGCCAGACGGACGGTAACGAGTGGGTATATATACCAGTTATTTTTCATATGTATAACAGCACTTACAGTTGTCATGGCTACGGCTTGTCGAATTGCTACGGCCAACCTAGAAATGAAAAAAGTTATAACTCCGCGCTATAATTCCACGGCGACCCCTACGGCCTGTAAAAGATAGCCATACGCCCTAGGGCCACCCTGAGGCCACCTCAGAAACTCTGCGGCCGCCGCACGTTTCTGTCAATTTAGGGGGGGTACGGCCGCCGTATCCTAGCCGTAGAGCAAATGTGACTTATGCTTAAGGAGGGACTTTTCAGTAAAAGGTGCAGAGGGGCTCAGTGGGTGTGAAAAAACCTTAGAGGGAGAAACGGGAGTGATTGAGATAGAAGTGGGTATCAGAATTGAAGGTCCGGAAGGAATAGCGCAAGAAAACTGATTAAGGAAGATGGTTTCACATGTGAGAGAATGTGCAGGACAAAAGAATGTAGGGGAGCATGAAGCTTAGACTTTGGGAGAGTGACAAAGTTGTGTCGCTGATGGAGTACATGTGACCCGCAGGTGATCAGAGAGGCAATAGGGCAGGAGGAGCAAGACAAAAAGGCAGACTATACCATATTGAAAGGTCACCAAAGTGCATGCAGTAAGAGATAATCCGAACCTAAGACTCCTCGGCCTCCTGTCATGAGATGCCAATAGCACCGAGAGCTTTAGACGCCATGGCTTCGAGGGTGTAATATGGGATGTGGATGCAGCGTCGTCCACCCATAGGGCAAATAGTTCTCATTTTCACCAATGAAAGACGATCCACCCTCTAATGGCTAATTAAAATTCACCTGTCACGAACAACCTTCCCCATGGTGCCAAATTGTACTGACACAATGACATAAAAGTCATTCGTTTTGCATCTACCTTCATGTCTGTCCTTCTCTCCTCTTCTCCCCCTCCCACTCTCAACTTTAGCACTCATGGTATTACAAACACCAACTCTTCTTCGTTTATGCAGAACAAGGCTGTGGGGTGGCATCATGTGACGTTGATGCAATGCCCTCTGCTAGTTAGGGAAGGAATTTGGGATTTGTTCAGGGTGCTGGCGAAAGATCGCCGACTCTTCGCGAAGGACACCGTGGGGTCTTAGGCATCCACCAAACGAGCGCTGGCAGGTAGGACGACAGACACCGCTATCCGAGGGACGGCGCACGCATTGATGAATCACCCTGATGTGAAACACCGGGATGACGGTTTTTTAGCTGGGCCAGGATCAAACTCAGGCTAGACGCCTTAGAGACGAGTGTGCTTACTTCGATACCATTCTGTCGGGCCATAAAAAATACCAATGTAAATACTGTACAAAAGATGGACGCTTCAAATGTTAAGAACCATTTTTAGAGTCCATTTTTGCACCGCAGAGCAGGGGTTGGCCTTTTTCGGGCACTGTAGTCCCCTTTTTGAAGCAATGTTTTTATGGCCGGATGCCCTTCCTGTCGCCAACCCTTTTTGTCACCTCTTGCGACAAGCAGGGAATTACCAGTGAACTGGTACTCAATTTGCCGACCTCGGAAGGCGTGACAGGCTGAGTCAACCCCCTGGTGTTAATTCAGTGATTGACCGGGATTCGGAACCTAGGATCCCAAGCCGGCATGCTAACCGAAACCGCTAAGTTCCCTTACAAGTGTTAACAATACGGGTTCCCTTACAAGTGTTAACAATACGAGTTCCCTTACAAGTGTTAACAATACGAGTTCCCTTACAAGCGTTAACAATACGGGTTCCCTTACAAGTGTTAACAATACGAGTTCCCTTACAAGTGTTAACAATACGGGTTCCCTTACAAGCGTTAATAATACGAGTTCCCTTACAAGTGTTAACAATACGAGTTCCCTTACAAGTGTTAACAATACGGGTTCCCTTACAAGCGTTAACAATACGAGTTCCCTTACAAGTGTTAACAATACGAGTTCCCTTACAAGTGTTAACAATACGGGTTCCCTTACAAGCGTTAACAATACGAGTTCCCTTACAAGTGTTAACAATACGAGTTCCCTTACAAGCGTTAACAATACGGGTTCCCTTACAAGCGTTAACAATACGAGTTCCCTTACAAGTGTTAACAATACGGGTTCCCTTACAAGCGTTAACAATACGGGTTCCCTTACAAGCGTTAACAATACGAGTTCCCTTACAAGTGTTAACAATACGGGTTCCCTTACAAGCGTTAAGAATACGGGTTCCCTTACAAGTGTTAACAATACGGGTTCCCTTACAAGCGTTAACAATACGGGTTCCCTTACAAGTGTTAACAATACGGGTTCCCTTACAAGTGTTAACAATACGAGTTCCCTTACAAGTGTTAACAATACGGGTTCCCTTACAAGCGTTAACAATACGGGTTCCCTTACAAGCGTTAAGAATACGGGTTCCCTTACAAGTGTTAACAATACGGGTTCCCTTACAAGTGTTAACAATACGGGTTCCCTTACAAGTGTTAACAATACGGGTTCCCTTACAAGCGTTAAGAATACGGGTTCCCTTACAAGTGTTAACAATACGAGTTCCCTTACAAGCGTTAAGAATACGGGTTCCCTTACAAGTGTTAACAATACAAGTTCCCTTACAAGCGTTAACAATACGGGTTCCCTTACAAGTGTTAACAATACGGGTTCCCTTACTAGTGTTAACAATACGAGTTCCCTTACAAGTGTTAACAATACGGGTTCCCTTACAAGCGTTAACAATACGGGTTCCCTTACAAGCGTTAACAATACGAGTTCCCTTACAAGTGTTAACAATACGAGTTCCCTTACAAGCGTTAACAATACGGGTTCCCTTACAAGCGTTAAGAATACGGGTTCCCTTACAAGTGTTAACAATACGGGTTCCCTTACAAGTGTTAACAATACGGGTTCCCTTACAAGTGTTAACAATACGGGTTCCCTTACAAGCGTTAAGAATACGGGTTCCCTTACAAGTGTTAACAATACGAGTTCCCTTACAAGCGTTAACAATACGGGTTCCCTTACAAGCGTTAACAATACGGGTTCCCTTACAAGCGTTAACAATACGGGTTCCCTTACAAGCGTTAAGAATACGGGTTCCCTTACAAGTGTTAACAATACGAGTTCCCTTACAAGTGTTAACAATACGGGTTCCCTTACAAGTGTTAACAATACGGGTTCCCTTACAAGTGTTAACAATACGGGTTCCCTTACAAGTGTTAACAATACGGGTTCCCTTACAAGCGTTAAGAATACGGGTTCCCTTACAAGTGTTAACAATACGAGTTCCCTTACAAGCGTTAACAATACGGGTTCCCTTACAAGCGTTAACAATACGGGTTCCCTTACAAGCGTTAACAATACGGGTTCCCTTACAAGCGTTAAGAATACGGGTTCCCTTACAAGTGTTAACAATACGAGTTCCCTTACAAGCGTTAACAATACGGGTTCCCTTACAAGTGTTAACAATACAAGTTCCCTTACAAGTGTTAACAATACGAGCCTGTGATGTGTGATAATCACCGACTCAATACAACGAACGATCTTTAACGTCCACCAATAATGCTAGTAGCTGGGACACCGAGTTTAAAGACCAATCTGGCATTGGACAGTTGGGTCAGCAATTGACAACTCAAAGGTAATTGGCTAAATCTGCAACAAACTATCAGAACAAGCTCGGCGTGATACTAAATAAATCTCCAATCAGAGTAAATCGCCATGCTTTCATTCTACAACCAGGTCAAGGTTCACCATAGCCATGGGAAATCTGCAAAGGATGAACACTATCAATGTTTTTTTGAATTTTTTTCAAACAATTATCATTAATGACTGTCAGAAACTTCACAATTCTGTTATAAGCCTTAGGGAATGTATGTTATTATGCAGTGGAGATTATGCTAAGGTATATACATATGTATATATACACAATACACACAGATTTATATATACACAGGTATACAGAATATACACAGATTGCTAACACACTTGTTGCTAACAGGTTGTGCAGCAATTGCTGGGGTGAGACTCAATTTCTGCCTTACTTCCCAGTCAGGTTAGGGGGTTCAACCTGTGTATATTAAAGGCTTAGATTGGTCACAACTAAACCATTTGCAGTCTGTTGTCCTGATGAAGGAAAAACAAGCCCTCTTCGGGACGGCATGGTGTTGAAGTCGTGGGGACTCACTCCTATGGGGGAGGGGTGCAATTGTATGACCATGCACTCTGGCCCTTCGGGGTCAGGATGCATGTGTTTTGATTGACCATGTGCTTCAGCCTTTGGGTTGAGGTGCATGTGTATGCCAATGGGACAGTCTTGATAGACGGTGTGCCTTGGCTGTAGGGTGTATGTATGTATGTAGGTAGGTATAGCAAAGTGTATGTATTGTATGTATGGCCGTGGGGTCCAAGGCTGTTTAAATGTTTGATTTTTTTACCTTTTTTATTATAAAAAAAGGTAGGCCACATGTTACCACATGTTAGCACAGAGATAATGTTACCGTGTGGCAGGCGGTGCTTATCCCTCCCAGTAAGGTGCAGCAGCAGCTGTATGTGACACCTTACTGGCGGTTCCCCACTGATGGTATGAAGTCGCATAATAACTGATATTATATAACCGAAAGGTTTTCAGTTACAAGTGTATGGAAGACTCACTGTGCTGCCCTGATGAAGCCCCAACAAGGGTGAAACCAGGTCGGTAACTGTGAGTTTTGCATACACTTGTGACAGTATCTGAATTTAACATTCATAATAACGCACTGCTCGATGGCCCCTCCGGAGCTTGGCAGGCAAGGCGTACTTTCGTGATGGTGACGTCACGGCATGCGCTCATTAGGTTGGAGAACTGAAATTATAGATTCCGATTGGTTACTCCCAGCCGCATCCAGGCGACTCCATATAATGAGTGGATACCAGAGGTAATGTACCGTGTGGCAGGCGGTGATTATCGCTCCCATTAAGGTACAGTGACAGCTGGATGGGATACCTTAATGGTGGTTCACCAATGATGGCATGAAATCGCATAATGACTGATATATATATACAGTATATATATGTATGTATGTATATATATATATATATATATATATATATATATATATATATATATATATAGATATATATATATATATATATATATATATATATATATGTAATTGATTATATATATATATGTATATATATATATATATATATGTAACACAAATTGATTTATTCAAAAAGCCAACAAGATAGAACAGCATTGAGCAACACCAGGTACCCCTGATATTATGTACAGTGCCATCATAAAGTATTGACACCCCTTGACTATTTAACATTTTGTTGTGTTTCAGCCTGAATGAAAAATTGAGTTTGTTTTTTTTTGTCACCAATCTGCACATAATGCATAATGCACACATAATCTGTCAAGGTGGAATTCTTATTTTCGAATTTTTCACAAATTAATTAAAAATGAAAAGCTGAAAGGTCTTGAGTCAATCAGTATTCAACTCCTTTGCAAAGACCCTCAAATTGAGCTCAGGTGCATCCAATTTCCTTTAATCATACTTGAGATGTCCCTACAACTTGATTGGAGTACATCTGTGGCCAATTCAATTGATTGGACATTATTTAAAAAGAAACACATTTATATATAAGGTCCAACAGTTGACAGTGTATGTCAGTGCAGAAACGCTACCATGAAGTCCAAGAAACTGTCTGTAGTTTCACAGTGCCGAGATATAATTGTGAGGAGGCATAGATCTGAGGAAGGGTAAAAAAAACAATTTCTAGAATGTTGAATGTTCCGAAGAGCACAGTGAGCTCCATCATTAGGAAATGGAAAGAATGTGGAACTACCCAGACCCTTCATAGAGCTGGCTGTCCGACCAAAGTGAGCAACCGGGCAAGAAGGACCTTGGTCAGGGAGGTAACCAATAACCCAATGACCACTCTGGCTGAACTTTAGAGATCATTGGCTGGGATTGAAGAACCTGCCATAATGACAACAGTCTCTGCAACACTTTGCAAAAAGGCACGTGAAAGACTCTGAGAGCATGAGGCAAAACATTGTGTGGTCTGCTGAGACGAAAATTGAACTCTTTGAGTGCAAAGCACCACATCTGGCAGAAACCGTGCACAGCTCATCACCCATCTAACCCCATCCATATCCTGAAGCATGGTCATGGCAGCATCATGTTATGGGGGTGCTTTTCAGTGGCAGAGATTGGGAGACTTGAGCTCAGGTGCATCTGGGGCCGCGATACCCGACCTTTATCAATAAACCTTTATCTTTATCAATCAATAAACAACCACTCCTGTTCTGTTATGCGGGCTTCCAACCCCTTTACCTCTTCAGCCAATTCACCCCCTTGTTGTTTGAAGCATCCCCATTCCTCACACTGTTGCCGCATTCTGGCATCCACCCGACCCCGATAGCCTTCCAGGTCTTCATTGACTTTATCAATTCTGGTGTTAGTGGCCCCTATTCTCTCTTCCAACTTTTCCCCCATTCGGACAGCCTGGGTCGTGCCCTCTTCTATTTTTAATGTTCATTCCTCCCGTTTAAGCTCAATTTCTACCCCCATGGACTTTTCCATTTCCCCTAATTTAGTCTCTACTTTGACCTCGAATTCACCCAGTCTGTCCGCAGTTTGATTCTGCACTTTCCCCTCTATGTTAGCAATTCGTTCCCCCAATTGTTGTGTTATTTCCTCCATTTTATCAAATTTGTTTTCCATCCCATCCATTTGTTCCTTTAATTCCCCCTTCAATTCCTCGATTTGCCCCTCCAATCCATCAATTTTGTTTTCCATTCCCTTAATCTGTCCCCTAATCGATCACTCATTCCCTTCATTTCATTCTTAATTTCTCCCATCTGTTCCCCATTTCTATTGATATCCCCTTTTATTTCCCTCATTTCGTTACTCTGGGCATCCATATTGTTATTCTGGGCATTCATTTTATTATTTATTTGCTTACTCATTTCCCTCAATAATTGAGCCAGGGCCTGGTCGGGTATGGCGGCCATTCCCATTGTTCCCCGCTCCCCAATGAGGGAGGGGGGTGAGCTATAACGCGGGACGGGGGAGGTTTCACTCCTATTATCCAATTCCCCTATATCCGGCTCACTTCCAGAGCCTTCAGCATCCCGTACCCGTTCTTCCATATTACTCACCCACTCTATCTGCTGTGAGGAAGCAGTTCTCCCGCACGAGTATTTATTTTACCTCAGAAAAGAAAATTTATATTTTTCGAAAACGCGATGTTGCATCTCGCACCCAAATAAACTACAATTTTTGACACCCCGGTACGATTAAAATTTAAAATCCGAATTCTGGGCGCAATTTGCACCCAGGCGGTGTCGATCTCGCAACCCTCGGACACTGAGTGTCCGCCGAGTCCGTATCCCACACTCCTGGCACCTGTTGTCGTGTGACTACCCTTGGTGAATACTGTAGGGCAGCACGGATGGCAATCGAGCGTTACTCCTGGGCGTTCAGTTCAAATAGCGGAATATATACATATATACATATATATATATACATACATATATATATATACATATATATATATACATATATATACATATGTGTGGTTTATATATATACATATATATATATATATATATATATACATACATACATATATATATGCCGCTCTATCTCACCCTCTCTCTGTTCTTTTCACCCTATCTTTTGCTCAAGGTCATCTGCCAGCATCCTGGAAATCAGCTAACATTACCGCTTTACACAAAAAAGGTGCAAAAACAGATCCTTGCAACTACAGACCAATCAGCCTGCTCCCAATTATCAGCAAAGTCATGGAATCCATCATTGCTTCGGATATGAAATCTTTCCTCTTCTCCAATGGCTTGATCTCTGATCATCAATTTGGTTTCAGACCAGGTCACTCTACTCTGGACATGCTGCTTCTGCTGTCTCAACAATGGATGGAGGTCCTGAATGCCAAACAGGAAATCAGAGCTGTCTCCCTTGACATATCAAGGGCCTTTGATACGGTCTGGCACCCAGCTCTGCTCACCAAACTCTCCTCCTATGGTATCCATGGAAATCTCCATGCATGGCTTGCGGACTTCCTCTCTGGTCGTAGTCAACGTGTGGCCCTGAATGGATTTCTCTCATCTCCCCTTCCTGTTCAGGCTGGAGTTCCCCAAGGAAGTGTGCTGGGCCCTGTGCTTTTTCTGGTCTTTATCAATGATCTCTCTGACTCTCTGGAAAATCCTCTCTATCTCTTTGCTGATGACTCCACTCTCTGCCGCTCCATTCCTCTTCCCTCAGATAGGCAGTCTGCAGCCTCCTCACTCTCTGAAGACCTGGACAAAATCACAGACTGGTCAAACAAGTGGAACATGTCTTTCAATCCTGCCAAATCTCACTCTCTTACTATGTCTCTCCGAAAAGATCGACTGGACAACCCTCCCATCTACTTTCTCAACAATCCTCTCCAAGAAGTTCTGTCACTCAAGCTTTTGGGTCTCACTATCTGCCATGATCTTTCTTGGGAAAACCACATTTCCAAGCTGGCCTCCAAAGCCAGTCGCCGACTGGGCATCCTCCGTCGTGCGAAGTCCTTCCTCGGCACACCTGAGCTCCTCACCACATACAAGGCTTTCATCCGCAGCTCAATGGAATACTGTTCTCCCCTATGGGCTGGTGCTCCTGCCTCACACCTGGCTCGGCTTCACGCTGTTGAATCCAAAGCTTTCAAAATCATTGGAATCTCCCGCGATGAAGCTATCTCTGAGGGCCTTTCACTCACTCACCGCAGGCAGGTAGGTGGTCTTTCTGTCTTCTACCGACTCCTCTCTGGCTTTGCTCCCCCAGCTCTCTCCGTGCTCTGTCCCCCAAATATTCCTACAGGTCGCACAAGATCTGCCAGCAACCCTCTGATGGTTAAACTGCCGAAATCTCGGCTCTCTGCTCACCTTCACTCTTTCATTCCTCTTTTCTCCCGCCTGTGGAACAAACTCCCACACTCCCTTCAATCCCTCTCCTCCCTCCAGGTCTTTAAAACAGCTGTTCACCACCATCTCTTATCTTCCCCCATCCATAACCTTGATCTTTTCTACCCCCACTAATTCACCCCAGATCCACCTTGTTTGAAATTCCAACTTATTTCCTGGATATCCTGGCAGTGTCCATATGTTTATACCTCTCCCACCCCCCCCCGCTTCACATGCCTCCCCCCCAAAGCCCTCTCCCTCCCACAGATCTCTCGATGTCTCCATGTCTCTCGGTCCCTGCTCTCAAATGTTGTGTTTGTGTCCTTCCCCCTCTCTCCCCATCTTGTCTACCGCTCCCGATGTTATTTGTTTTATGTGTCTGTTTGTCTTTCTGTGTGATTAATTTTCGCTCTTTCACGAGCCTCGATCTTGTATACAAACAAAAAAAAAAAAAAAAAAAAAAAAAAAAAAAAAATATATATATATATATACATATATATATATATATATATATATATATATATATATATATATATATATATATATATATATATATATATATATATATCTATATATATATATATATATATATATATATATCTATATATATATATATATATATATATATATATAGATATATATATATATATATACACACACACGCGGGAGGAAGAAAGAAGAAGAGGAAGCTGAAGAGCTTACCTGTGGTCCCGCCAGCAATCCCCAAACGTGCGGAAAATAACTCAAACAAACACGGATTTAGAAATATACAAAAATAACAAAAGGGTTCATTAAAACAAATGCCGATAACAAGAAAACGCGTCGACAAAACTAAATTCCTATAGGATCCTTCACACCAGACTTATAACACGGACAAATGGGGAATAAAATAACTGGAAAATAATGGTGTGTGGTTTAATTGTGCACTAGGTCAATCAGCTGTCCCGGCACCTCGTCAAGACCTGTCTCAGGCCTGCATTCCTGCGTGGGAAGAAGGCCGCAGTCCGCTCGTCCATGCGCTGCATCTCCCGTCAACTGCACCTCTCAATCCCAGACGCCAGACGAACAGGGGGGACGAGGAGATGATGCCGGCACACAACCGCTTGCACCGAGGTCCAGAATGAAGACAAAGGGGGAGAATCGTCAGCGCCCAAGCGTCTCCACAACCAGCACAAGAAGCAGAAGAGGAAGAAAAAGGCCAAAGAGAGAGCCGGTCAGCACGTTCTTTTAACGGCCGTCTCGTGACATCATCGGCGCTTCTCCACCAATCTCTGCAGGCCACCACTACCTGGTTCAGTTCTCCACCTATCAGAGCGCAGTCCGCCTCTGACGTCATCAGTGGTACCTTGCCAATCATCGAGTTGCTTTCTTGCTCCGGCCTTCCTGTTGGCCAACTCCCGCCCAATCACTGTCCTTCTGGGCGTGGCTCTCAGCCTGAGGTGTCCTGTGTCCTCTACCAAGTCGGGGTTGTTAGTGGTAGTGGTTGATGTCTGGCTTCCGGTTGGGTTTATTGTTATTTATTTGAATGTGCTTTTAATGAGCACTTCCTGCGCTGTTGTCTATGGTGCGGTGCCATAAGGGACAAAGGATAAATCACCAAGGGTAAGACGTACAAGGGATAATTTATCCTTATTCCCTAAGCTAGTTAACATGCCCCGCCCCCTCGTGATGGGGACAGATATACAACTTATCCGACATCCGGGCTAAACAGGACCTCTACTTATTACATGGTGGTGGTTCTTCTTCTTCTTCTTGATGACAGTCGGAGCATGTTACCTACACAACTATACCTGGTCTAAAATATCTCTACCCCACCGACATAACAATATATATATATATCCTCATGAAGCCCTCTTATACTGTGGCTCATAGGAGGGTTTAATGACAAAGGGCAGCAGGTTTACCGATTACGGTTTACAGCAGGATTGGGATTGGGGGTGCATATTCAAAAGGAGGAAGGTGAAATAATAGAAAAAAATTGTGTAGCAATGGCCCAGGAAAGAACAGAATGGGAAAGAATCAGTGTGTGTGGATGTGCACAGGTGGGTGCATGAGGTCGTGATGGGAGGCAAATTTGAAAGGTTGAAGTTGTGAGGATGAGACAACGGGCACCAGGAAACAATTGAACAATTAGAGGAATAAGGGAAACACTGGAGGCATTGCTGATTAAAGCAGGTCTCTAATGAATTATGTTCCTATGAGCACCATCCAACAAGCCCTCCTTGTTCTTTTTCCTTTGCTTCAGTGTTCAAAGCACTGAAGCCGAGCAATTGGAAAATATCAACGCAATTAAGGGCGCCGCACTACCAGAGCTCTCTGGGTGTCAGGGCTCATCGCACAAACTCGGTATGGTGGCCAACTCATCAGAGCAAGGGAATGGGCATTCCCGGTTAGGGTTGCACTTTTTATGCCTCCACCGACGAAGTCGCCGGAGGCATTATGTTTTCAGGTTGTCCGTCCGGCTGTCCGTCTGTCCGTCAGTCCGTCCATGATAGGTTTTCGTTACCGCGATAGCTTGAGAACGGCTGAAGGGATCTTAGTCAAACTTGGTGCAGGTATGTATAACGAGGTAAAGATGAACTGATTGGATTTTGGGGTCACGAGGTCAAATGCCAAAGGTCAGAGGTCATGTTAGGTAAAAATCCTGTTACCGCGATAACTTGTGAACCAGTGATAGGATTCTGACCAAATTTGGTACACTTATGTAAAATTATGTGACGATGCACTGATTCGATTTTGGGGGCAAAGGTCAAAGGTCAAAGTCGGTAATATGTCTATAACTTGAGAACAGCTGAAGTGATCTAATTCAAACTTGGTACAGGTATGTATAATGTTGTAAAGATTAAATGATTAGATTTTGGGGGCAAAGGTTAAAGGTCAAAGGACAAAGTTTGTAATAGGTCTATAACTTGATAACGGCTAAAGTGATCGAATTCAAACTTGGTACAGGTATGTATAATATTGGTCAGATTAAGTGATTAGATTTTGGGGTCAAAGGTCAAATCTGTAATAGGTCTATACATTGAGAATGGCTGAAGTGATCTAATTCAAACTTGGTACAGGTATGTATAATATTGTAAAGATTAAGTGATTAGATTTTGGGGTCAAAGGACAAAGTTTGTAATGGGTCTATAACTTGACAACGGCTAAAGGGATCTAATTCAAATTTGGTACAGATATGTATAATGATGTAAAGATTAAATGATTCGATTTTGGGGTCTGAGGGTCAAAGGCCAAATGTCAGAGGTCATGACAGGTAAAAATGTTATCACTGGTGAGCAGCTGAAGGGATTTAAATTAAAACGTGGTGCAGGTATGTATAATAATGTAAAAATGAACTGTTTAAAATTTGGGGTCAAGAGGTAAAAGGTCAGAGGTGATGTTAGGTTGAAATGTGATAACTTGAGAACAGCTGAATGGATTTAACTCAAACTTGGTACAAGTATTGTAATGATGTAATAATGTGGGCGGAGGCATATCAGTCGACGTCCTGACATCGAAGACTGCCGTTCTAATCTTCTCATGAAATGGTTATAACACCTGAAACATCAGATTCTCTTTCATTCCCATAAAGGTCACATGTCAGAATACCTCAGTCAACATCCTGTTGATTTTACCATTCCTCCACCTGACCTGCAATGCAGATCGACGTCAGCCTTCTCCAGCGACACTAACCTGTCCACCAAGTTACGTCCGAGTCCATCCACAAATCTTTGAGATATCGTACGTGCTATATATTGTCGCGCAACTCCGATTAACTTCAGAGTCGTGGATAGCCTAAACGGTCTTATTCGGAGGCAACTACCCAAACACGGATTCGGGTATGGCCGTGCGGGAGGAAGAAGGGAAATGGAGGCTGCAGCGAAAGCACTTAACTGCAGCACGCCGGCGTAGCTCCGGTCCTGTGAGAGGAAATTAACTCAAGCGGCACAGGTTTGAATGGGGATGCAAAATAATACAAGGGTTTATTCAATAACAGGCAGGGACAGGAAAATGTGACGATAAACCTAAGGTAACTAAATTGGGATCCCACGCACAACAGATTTCAAACACGAGACGAGGGAGATGAATACGAAAATAACACGTCTTTTATGTAAAGTGTATTCGCGGATACGGCCTTATCTCGTCCTTGTCGTCTTGGTGGCTGCCGTCCAACACCCGGCTCCTTTCGTCCCACGGCACGCCTCGCTCCAAGTTCCAAAGGCCCGAGCACCGAGCACCAAGCACCGATCACCACGAGGTCCCACAGCAGGCTAGCGCGAATCCACTCAGCAAAAAGGAGCGAGCTCCAACCACCTCGACGGCGATCTTCCACACGACAGCCAACTCAACCAGGGCCAGTACTCTGCTCACAAGCCAACTCAGGATCGCACCGGGACTCTCTCAAGCTGTGAACTGTGAATCATGAACTCAAAAATCTTCTCACTGCCAGGAATGTCACTCAACTGCCAGTCCTACTCCATCTGCCTGAAATGGCGTCCGGCCCCCGTTAATATCCCCAGCCGATGACGTCAGCTTTGGCGCAATGTCCTGCCAATCAGAGCCTCCACCGACTCGCCAGCTCACCCCGGTGCATGCCCACTGCATCACTCTCACTCCCGTCCCCTATTCCTTGGTCACAGCACATACTATGCGAGGCGGGTAGGCCTCGCGGAGGTGCAAATGGTGGCGGCCATTATCGGCGGTGTCCTAGCCCGATTTCTTCCTAAGTCATGTCAGGGGGGAAGGGCGTCATTAATGTTGTACAGAGACCAAGTGTCTATGTGGTCTGTAGTGCCATAAGGGACAAAGGTTTGACTACCAGGTGAGACATACAAGGGCTCTACTCATTAACCCCTACACTACCTGTTGTGAAAATCAACCAGATCCACAACTTTGTCCCATAGGTAGGTTTAATCTCAATTAGATCTTTGGCATCATCCTGTAAAAATACAATCATGCAATAGATATCAGGATCTCGGTATCATACAGAGAGGACCGATAATAATAGTCAAAGCAAGCGAGTCTAGTATATATGTGTGAGTCTAGCATATACGTACCATTCAAGACTACATGTAAAGTAAATGTCACAGGAGTGGCTAGGCGTCGCGGACATCCCAGGTTTTATAGACGCCCTTCAGTGGCTGAAGTGAGTAACTCTCCTGGGTTCAACCTTGGTATAATTTCACTACATTCTCCCCGCCGTTAGAACTATACTGCCGCTAGGCAGATCGCAAGCGTGCGTCAGCATTAATTGATTGGGGTTCGTCATTCCATGTCAGTCGGTCCACCCGTAGCGGTCGGGGTGGCGAACTACCCTGCCAGCCCGCATCCGGAAACTACCGGGTACGGCGTCCCCAAGCCCGGAGTCCCCGTCGGAGTAGCCGCTGGAGGCAGGTGTCGGAGGGGGCACCTCAGAGCCTTCAGGCAGGGGTGTAGGTGACGACAGAGGTGACGGCAAAGGTTCCATAGAGGAAGCTTCAGTAGAGTCCATAGACTCGTAGATCGGTTCGTCGATATCCCTATAAGGGTCGATGACCCCACAAGGGGCGAGATGGTGTACGGAGACAGTGGACTCACGTCCATCTGCCATCAGCACACGAGCATGCTCGGGATTAGCCTGGAGTACCTGCACCTTATCCACAAAGGGTCGTACTTGCTCGTGCGCACCGCTCATTTGAGATAAGCCGGCCCCGGCTCAGCGAGCCAGCCTGGTAAAGATCGGATACTACCCGAGCTTCTAGGGTGGTGGAACAGTCTTTCGTGAGGAGTCTGGTTGGTGGCCGTACATAGGAGAGCCCGGATCGAGTTCAGAGCTGCAGGTAGCGACCAAGCCCATTCATCGAGACCCCGGCTGAGGGTCCGGAGGCTTAGCGTGATGGCCCTCCATATAATTCCATTGAAGCGTTCGATCAGCCCATTCGCCTGGGGTCTGTACGGTGTAGTGTAACTCGAAGCAACATTATTTTGGAGCAAATAACCTCTCACCTCCTGCGACAGGAACACCGCACCCCGATCGGTATGCACGTAGGCCGGATACCCAAACATAGAAAACAAATTCTGCAGGCACCGTATGACCGTGGCAGCCGTCATATCCCCACATGTGTAAGCAAAGGGGAATCGCGAGTACTCATCAACGATAGTGAGCAGATAACGAGAGTTGCTCGACACCGGCAGCGGTCCTTTGAAATCCATTGCCAATCTCTCCCACGGTCTGGTAGCCCTAACCAGCGTCCCCATGGGAGGGTTGTAAAAACGCGGTTTGAGTTCCGCACATATAGCGCAGTCACGGCAGATCCGGCGGATGTCCTCGATCGAGTACGGCAGATTACCACTACACACAAAATGAGCGAAACGCGTCACCCCTGGATGACACATAGTGTCGTGCAACGTACGCAGCCCCTCCAAAGTTACGATCCCCGCGTACGTAGCCGGCCTCGATAAGGCGTCGGCGACCAGGTTATCCTTCCCCGGGCGGTATTTGATGGTGTAGCAGAAGTCGGCGAGTTCGATACGCCAGCGAGTGATTTTCTCATTCTTAATACGTTGAGCATGTAAGGTGTCGTACATGAACGCAACGCTTTGTTAGTCCGTGATGATTTGGAAGCATCGCCCGAGTAAGTACGGTCGCCATCGCCGAATCGACTCGACGATTGCGTATGCTTCCTTTTCGACAGACGAATGCCTCCGCTCAGCGGAGGTGAGAGTCCGCGAAAAGAAAGCCACAGGGCGCCCCCCTTGGGAGAGAGTCACCGCTATCGCATGATCCGAGGCATCACTTTCTACGACGAAAGATTCGCTCTCGTCGAATGTCGCCACAGTGGCGCCAGCGATGTCGGCCTTAAGGCCCCCGAAGGCCGCCAAGGCGGCCGGGCTCATGGGGAACGTGTCGCAGGCCACGAGAGGGTGGAGCTTCGCGGAGAAATTTTGCACCCACTTTGAATAGTGGGCGAACAGCCCGAGAGCACGCTTCAGCGAAGCTCAATCGCCGGGCGGGGCCATATCGAGCAAAGGTCGCAGACGCTCCTTATCCGGAGAGACAGAGCCATGGGTCACGGTGTACCCCAGAAGATCTATCGTGCATTGAGAGTAACGATACGTAGCCTCATTCATGGTTAGGCGATACCTATTCACGACCTCGTGGAAGCGCTTCAGATTAGCATCGTGATGCTCCTGGTCATACCCACAAACCGTAAGATTGTCCAGATAGACAAAGACATCTGTCAAGTTCTCCTTAGTAACGAGGTCGCCCATAGCCCTCTGAAAATAGGCGACCCCGTTCGTTACCCCAAAAGGTAATCGGGTGAACTGGTATAACCATTGACCCGATTCAAAGGCGGTGTAGATGCGATCAGCCCTAGAGATGGGGATCTGATGATACGCACTACGCAGATCGAGAGTGCTGTAGACGGAGTACTAGGCCACCAGTCGTACTAGCGCGTCCATCCCCAGTAAGGGGTAGGCGTCCAGCTGTGTAAAGCGATTAACCGTCTGTGAGTAGTCGATTACCATGCGCCGGCGATGGGCCTCACTTCGCACCACTAAGACCTGGGCCCGCCACGGCGACCGGCTAGGTTCGATAACACCGTCCTTTAAGAGTTGGGCCGTTTCTTCCGCAATGAATTGCGCGTCCGCTCGTGAGTAGCGCCGCGATTTTACCGCTACAGGAGCGCAGTCAGTGGTCAGGTTGGGGAACAGCGAAAGAGGCTCAATTTCCATTTTCGCGAGTGCACACACAGCAAGCGTGTCCATCCCACCGAATTCAATTTCCAAACGTCCATGTCGCTTAAGGAAATCGTGTCCTAACAGGATGTCAGCACATAAGGCAGGCAAGACCATGAGATGTACATCGGAAAACATGCGTCCCTTTATCACAAGTTTCAATCGACATTCCCCCTTCGTGCTGAGCCGAATTCCCTGGGAGGCCATGAAGACCCGTCGTGTAGTCCCGATGACCGGCCAACCATGTTGACGCACCAGCCGCTGATCGATGAAACTATCCGTAGATCCTGTGTGGACTAGGGCCCGTGCAAAAATGCCTTCGACCAAGAGTGGGATAATGGCCTGATCAAGGTCAGAAGATCCGGCAGGTATTGCGCCGTCCGAGCGAGAAGATCGCGCCTCACGCGTGGATCCCACACCGGCTGCAGTTTTCCGGTCGTTTGAGGAGCCTCCGGAGGGCCCCCGTGCCAAACGCATAGTTGGTCATGCCGATCCAAGAGCGTGTAGTTCGTACGAGCCGCCGTCAGATGGCGCTCGTGTCACGTGCGAAAGATCGCAGTCAACATGTGCTCGATCAAGAGCGTGTAGGTCGTACGAGCTGCCGTCAGAGGACGCTCGTGTCACGTGCGAAAGATCGCAGTCAATTGTACTTTCACTGCCGTCAGATGGCGCATGCGCATGCACATCAGGAGGAGCTTTCAAAGCCGGAACTTTTTGTTTGTTTGAGGAAGGTGTTCGAATGCCAGTCAAGGTCGGTCGCTCCGCGGCCGGTCGCGTTCGCGCCATTTGTTGTGGTGGCCCTATGTATTTCACCAAGGACATGCGTGCAGCCAGGGGCCCGGGAGGAGGAGGACAGCTCATCAAGGCCGGGTGAGGCGCCCGCTCTGTGCTCGGTCCGCTGGCTCGGCGATAAGCCCATTCAAGGTCATGCGTGCTCGTGTGCCCCACGCGGCCTTCTGGCAGACTTTAGCAAAGTGTCCTTTTGTAGAACACAAATGGCATATGGCTTCCCGAGCAGGACACGCTGACCTGGGATGCTGTCGGTTGCCACAGAAGTAACACGTCGCGTTCTGGTCAGGCCTGGGCCTGGCTGCTGTAGCTGCTGCTAGGCCGGAATCCGAGTCCACCTCGGGAGCGGTCAGGGGCTCGGCCGCAGCCGAGCCCGCACCCGTATCCTCGGCGGTAGCCCTCTCTGGTCGCGCGAGTTGAGAAGTCCCCGCGACGATCCGTGCGTGGTCATAAGCGGTGGATTGTTTCCGGGCCTCAGTGTAAACGTTGGCCAACCGTAGGGCCTCCGCGAACGTCAGGTCAGCTGTCTCCAAGAGCCTGAGTCTCAGATCTGTAGAGCTGATTCCAGAGATGAAAGCGTCTCGGACAAGATCGTCTTGGACTTGCTCGTGTGTCCGTACCTCTTGAGTACTGTCCGCGAGGAGGTGCCGCAGCTCCTGAGCGAAGCGGTTGATCGACTCAGTGGGCTGTTGACGTCGCGTGGCGAGCAGATGCCTGTTGTACACCACGCTCCGTTTCTTAATGTAAAGTCGCTTTAGTTCCACCACGGCGGCATCGTACGTCGTACATCGAACGATGCTCCTGTACACGTTGTGGTCGACTTTGGTCTGTAGCACAGACAGCTTCGTTTCAGCGGTGGGTACGGCATCCTGGGCGCCAAACTGGTTCTCCAGCGTTTTGAGCCAGTGAGCGAACACCGAGCCCGAATCCTCAGCTTGTGGGTCGGAGCCGAGTGTCGGTACATTGATCATCTTGTGTCCCGCCATTTCCGTAGATCTTAATTGAGATTAAGTGTTGTGAAAATCAACCAGATCCACAACTTTGTCCCATAGGTAGGTTTAATCTCAATTAGATCTTTGGCATCATCCTGTAAAAATACAATCATGCAATAGATATCAGGATCTCGGTATCATACAGAGAGGACCGATAATAATAGTCAAAGCAAGCGAGTCTAGTATATATGTGTGAGTCTAGCATATACGTACCATTCAAGACTACATGTAAAGTAAATGTCACAGGAGTGGCTAGGCGTCGCGGACGTTCCAGGTTTTATAGACGCCCTTCAGTGGCTGAAGCGAGTAACTCTCCTGGGTTCAACCTTGGTATAATTTCACTACACTACCTATCACTCGAATCTCCTGGTAGATCCACAGTTTAACCACAATACACCTTAACCGACAAAACGCCTACACATGGACTTATTACAGGTAGTGTTCCTTACCGCGACACACGAAGCATGGTACCTACTCAGATCTACTCTGCTCTACATATATCACTACCCAAATTCGTAACAATATAGACTTTTTCCCTATCACTCAAAAGTGAATAATCACTTTTTACAAATTCTCTGATCCGGATCCGAATTCGAATCTTCAGCTAAACTAAAGTAATCCTTCCTTGTCACACAACCAACCTCTCCACCAAGATTCGTTCAAATCCATCCATAACGTTTTGAGATTCCCTGCTCGCAGACGGACAAACTGGGGTGAAAACATAACCTCCACCAACCTTTAGTTGCAGTGGTAAAAATGGTTTATATCTCTCACTTTAATTGAACACAGCATTGCTTTTTAGCTCACCTGGGACGAAGTTCAGGGGAGCTTATGCGATGGTGCCTTGTCTGTCCGTCCATCCGTAAACACTTGAAACTTCTTCTCCGAAACCACTGATGGGAATGCGACAAAATTTGGCACAAATTATATTTGTTGTCTTGTGACTAAAGTTTGTTCACGGCATTAAAAACAATCGGGGTTTAATGGGGTCTACCGGGGTCAAAGTGGATCTAGGTTTGACCCCCAAAATAGATATTTGCTTTCTTCTCAGAAACTACACACAATATTTCGATGAAACTTCACCACAACCTTAATCACCCGTGATGTACCAACGTTTGTTCATGGCATTAAAATAAATCTGCTCCTTCGGGGATCTACGTGGGTGGGGGGAGGAGGGGGTTGCCCTCCAAAATAGGTAGTTGCTTTCTTCTCAGAAACTACATATGCAATTCTGATGAAACTTGATCACAACCTCAATCACCTGTGTTGTACCAAAGTTTGTTCCTGGCATTTTAAAAATCGGGGTCTAAGGTGGTCTATGGGGGAGCTTGCCCCCCAAAATAGGTATTTGCTTTTTTCTCAGAACCTACACACACAATTTTGATGAAACGTCACCACATCCTTCATCATCCGTGATGTACCAATGTTTGTTCAAGGTAATGGAAAAATTGGGGTCTGAGGAGGTACACGGGGTGGGAGGGGGGGTTGCCCCCCAAAATGGATATTTTTTGTTTAAAGTCTCATAATTATGTTAGGTTGATTCTACATGCTGCCCTGTCTTCAAGCAACCATTGAAATTGGTTTAAAATACCTTTAGTCGGTGCAGTGCACTGTTTATTCTACGAGGTGAGCGCCAGGGATATTGCCCCTATGTTTTATGTTGAAGGCTTCAGTCACGGACTATATAGTCCTCATCGAGACCAGTCCTTAAAGGAAATCACCGCATAAAGACAAATAAAAGAGAGAGAATGTAAAGGTGAGGAGTGAAAATGAGTAAGAAAATTGTATGATGAAAAGTGTATGATGTTTGTTTGTGAGAAAGACAGATTAAAGGTAGTTTGTGTAAGACAGAAAGTAAGACCAGCAATCCTGACACGGAGAATGTAACATGGTTCCGGGCACCACTTTAACGCTCCTCAAGTCCGAACGGTAGTACTACCCCGAGCGGTTGCTGTTTACAATCTACGACCTAAAAAATTATATTTTCTTGCTCTACTCATCGCCTGTTACCGATGTCCTCCTACCTCTCTCACTCTGAAACCTGCTTGAACATTCACTGATTAGCTTCTCAGCAGGAATATAATGTACAAACTTGTGTTAATAACTCATTCAGTTAGCAATGTTGTCATACAGAAAATGGTGATGGAAGAGAAGCAGCAAATCATGATTGAATATCATTTGCCTCACACTTTGCAGCAGCAGATTGTTTCAACAATGCCACGGCAGAGCAGCTCACCCACTATAGAAAAGGCTCACCCACTATGGAAAAGGCTCACCCACTATGGAAAAGGCTCACCCACTATGGAAAAGGCTCACCCACTATGGAAAAGGCTCACCCACTATGGAAAAGGCTCACCCAATATGGAAAAGGCTCACCCACTATGGAAAAGGCTCACCCACTATGGAAAAGGCTCACCCACTATGGAAAAGGCTCACCCACTATGGAAAAGGCTCACCAACTATGGAAAAGGCTCACCCACTATGGAAAAGGCTCACCCACTATGGAAAAGGCTCACCCACTATGGAAAAGGCTCACCCACTATGGAAAAGGCTCACCAACTATGGAAAAGGCTCACCCACTATGGAAAAGGCTCACCCACTATGGAAAAGGCTCACCCAATATGGAAAAGGCTCACCCACTATGGAAAAGGCTCACCCACTATGGAAAAGGCTCACCCACTATGGAAAAGGCTCACCCAATATGGAAAAGGCTCACCCACTATGGAAAAGGCTCACCCACTATGGAAAAGGCTCACCCACTATGGAAAAGGCTCACCCACTATGGAAAAGGCTCACCCACTATGGAAAAGGCTCACCCACTATGGAAAAGGCTCACCACTATGGAAAAGGCTCACCACTATGGAAAAGGCTCACCCACTATGGAAAGGGCTCACCCACTATGGAAAAGTCTCACCAACTATGGAAAAGGCTCACCAACTATGGAAAAGGCTCACCCACTATGGAAAAGGCTCACCCAATATGGAAAAGGCTCACCCACTATGGAAAAGGCTCACCCACTATAGAAAAGGCTCACCCACTATGGAAAAGGCTCACCCAATATGGAAAAGGCTCACCCACTATGGAAAAGGCTCACCCACTATGGAAAAGGCTCACCAACTATGGAAAAGGCTCACCCACTATGGAAAAGGCTCACCCACTATGGAAAAGGCTGCTAAATGAATCAGGAAGAGGATGTATGTGTTCCCTCTGCACTGGCTTGTCTCTACCCTCTAGAGGAAAAGCAGCTAAACCGATAAGGCATGTTTCACGAGATTTCTGAAATATGAAGCCATGTTGCTTTTGGCGTTTAGCAGGTAGGACTTTGCCGCAAGCCTCGCAATCCCTGGCTCTGCAACATGGTCAGCCACCTCGAGACACACAACCTTTTCATTATCTTCCAGCACTCAACCTGTCAGAGAAATGGCTCATTCTGAAAGATATGTGATGTGAAACCAGGGGGCGTGAAAATGGGATGGCACCGACAGTGCAGCTAATGCCTATATAATACGAATGAACAATCTCGCCAAGATTCTTAGTCATGTGGTTCACCTGCATAGGGCTCGTCCACATTGTACATCAAAGTGACAGGGAGCTTGGCAATTCGAGGAGCACGCCATTAAGTCCCCGCTTTCATCTCTCGACCATCTCATCAGCAGCAAACACACTTAAATCAACGAGGAACATTTGAGCTATCCTGGATGAGGGAATGCTTATTGTGCCCTTGAATGAAATTTTCCTCAATTCCTTAAATTGTCGACAGCACTTTTGGAATGGCGGAGTTCAGAAAGATGGTTGGTTAGTCCAGTCCCTGCAGTTCCAGCAGAATTCGAGAAAGTTCTTGTTTTACATTGAAATGCAATTTTTCAGGCATAACAAGCATCGATCAGTGATGCAGCATTTGCTCTGTGTTATAGGCACAGGGAGGCCTATTACCCCTGAAAAGAGCCAACAAGGACCACTAGGAAATGTCAGCAAAAGGATTTACAAACCCAACTTCCGATGCACCAGGGATATTGAGTGGTCATGAATTGCGCCGAGAGTGAGAAGGGCCATTTCCAATAGCCAGAAAGAAAAATAAGTGGGAAGAGGTTCAGAATTTATTTGGATTAATTTTGATAAATGCTTCGGGAAGGTCAGGAAAGGTTTTGGCATTCCCAACTTTTCCAAATGAGAGCTGGGATTATTTGATCGTTTAATCGGCCTCCAGACTGTTGGGAAATTACGGGAGCGAAATGCTGCTCCGCTATCGATCAGTTGCCCTTTGCCTTTGGGCCTTTCCTGACTTGAGCGCACACCTAAGTACAAGGGCCGCAGGGATTTCACTTTGGCAGTAACTCGAACGTGATTAGCACTACAATGCTGATATAAAATTGATGTTCACCTCAACCTGTAACAAATAAGGGAGCTGCTTTTTAGCGCACTTATATGCGACATTTGTGCTTACCTTTTATTTCATCTGGGAATGGATTGCTTTCCCACCAATGAAAGTGGACGAAATTGTTCCTTCGTCCTAAAGTAGACTGTCACTTTGCGTGAGTCATTATCAAATCGACTTTGCTACAGAATGTTTCAGCATGAGAGCCAATCTTAGAGAAGATTGGCCTGTGCCCACGCACACGACAATATCAGTTTTCTAAATGAACACGACAAAATTAACACTGCTTCCCAGAAAATGGAAGTTCTTCTGTTGGTGAAAGTAATTTTGGTACCTTCGTGCTGTGGTGGTGGATTTGGGAAGAAATAGCTAATGTGTGACTTTCAAAATGATGTATGAATGTTAACAAGGCGTTTTGCACATGTGCTGTGTGTGTGCGCTTTCAGGGACCCGTTTCTGCTCGTCCAGACACATTTAACCTGCCGTTGCTAGGGAGATATCTGTAAATTAAATAGTCTTTATGACATAATTTTCATCAATTGAACAAAAGAGTGGCAATTTCAAAATGGAGAACCATAATTATTGTGTTCCTGAATGTAAATATGACTCGCGAAAATATAGGAAATACGAGAAGGATCCATGGATGAGAGGTGTTGAGTTCCTACCATTTCCTGTTCATACAGTACAAGCGATGCATATATATATATATATATATATATATATATATATATGTATATATTGGCACCCTTGCACGTTTTTCCAAGAACTCACAATTTTCCGAAAAATAAGTTGAAATTGACAAAAGTATTTGGTCTCCACAATTCTTTATTTCACTGTTAACATTACAGAACCTTTCTTTTTGATTGAGAACTGAATATATCCTTTAAAATCAGAAAATAAAAAGAAATGGCATTGACAAAATGATTGACACCCGAGACTTAATATTTGGTAGCACAGAATTTGGACAAAATAACTGCAGTCAAGCATTTCCTATAGCCATGAATGAGCTTCCTACTCCTCTCTACTGGCAGTTTGGCCCACTCTTCTTGTGCAAACTGCTCCATTTCTCCCAGATTTGAAGGGTGTCTTCTCCCGACTGCTGTTTTCAGATCTCCCCACAGGCGTTCAATGGGATATAGATCTGGAGTCATTGCTGGCCACTTCAGAACAGACCAGCGTTTTAGCTTGAACCATTCCTGGGTGCTTTTTGAAGTGTGTTTGGGGCCATTGTCCTGCTGCAAGATCCATGACCTTCGACGGAGACCCAGCTTTCTAACACTGGGTTGAACATTGTGCTCCAAAATACCTTGGTAATCTCCTGATTTCATGATGCCATGCACACATTCAAGGCACCCAGTGCCAGAGGTAGCACAACAAACCCAAAATATCACTGAAACTCCTCCATGTTTGACTGTGGGGAAGGTGTTATTTTCTTTGAAGGCTTCATTTTGTTTTCTGTAAACATAGAGATGATGTGCTTTACCAGAAAAGCTCGAATTTGGTCGCATCTGACCACAGAACATTCTCCCAGAAGGATTTTGGATTGTTCAGGTGTGTTTTGGAAAACTCCAGTCGGGCTTCCTCAGTAGGGGGATCCTCCTGGGTCTCCTACCATAGAACCCCCTTTCATTGAGTTGGCAACGGTTGGTGCGAGTTGAAACTGTCGTACCTTGTGTCTGAAGGTCAGCTTGAATTTGTTTGGCAGTTCATTGAGGTGCTTTCTCCACCATTCGAACAATCCTTCACTGCATTCTTCGAACAAGTTTTCTCTTGTGGCCACGTCCAGGGAGGTTGGCTACAGTGCCATGGGGCTTATACTTCCTGATAACATTGCGTATGGTGGACACAGGAACATCAAGGTCTCTGGAGATTGACTTGTAGCCTTGAGATTGTCCATGCTTGGCTAAAATTTTGTGTCTGACATCCTCAGACAATTCTCTGGTTTTCTTTCTTTTCTCCATGCTCATTATGGTACACACAGTGACACAAAACAGCAGAATGATTCCTTTTCTCTATTCAAACTGGTGGAATCAGTGATTTTTATATTGCAGGCACCTGCAACTCACCACAGGTCAGTTCATTTTCAATGTAAAGGAGAATCACCTGCTTGAAATGTAATTATTTCCAACAGCTTCTAAAAGGTGCGAATAATATTGTCCGGGCCATTTTAGGATTTCTGTGTGGAATAAGCTAAGATTTAGTAATTTTTTTCTGTCTTCTTATTTGTTCCACTGCAAACCAAAGAAATACACATGTGGATTCCAAAATATTTTTTAATTTCAACAATTTTCTGGAAGAAATGGTGCATTATTTCAAAAAGGTGCAAGGGTGCCAATATGTTTAGCCACGACTGTACATACATATATATATATATATATATATATATATATATATATATATATATATATATATATATATATATATATATATATATATATATATATATATGTATATATATATATATATATATATATATATATATATATATTTATTTATTTATTTATTTATTTATTTATTTATATGTTAAGTAATGACTTGCGGTTGGGATTAAAATCAAATGAATCCATCTTGAGTTTTAAATTTGAATGGCACGAGTTTGTTCCAGAATGGCATTGATTGGTGGTTTCGGTGTTCCCACCACCCTTTTTCCCTTGATATAAGGGGGGTGTATAATTGTTTTTCTTTACCTTTGAGAAAGGTCAGTGGATGCACGGTTGTCCGTGTTGCTGTTCGAAACGTCGAGCAGTTATTTATTTTGCTCATTAAAGGTTGGAGGACTCAAGATGGATTAATTTGATTATATATATATTTATGCATACACGACACACACACACACACACACACACACACACACACACACACACACACACACACACACACACACACACACACACACACACACACACACACACACGTATATGTATATATGTGTATATATTATGTCTTTCGGTTGCTAATTATACTCATGTGGTCGCAAGTTCTGCATGAGCACGCAGTATTCTTTTTGTCAGAATTAATGATCTTCATCGTTGAAATGCCGGATAACAAGTCGATCTGCCTGTGCCATTAAAACTACTGAGGCCCTGCCGCCGACATCAGGATATTTGGCATTGAGGTTTACTCCTCAAGATTTTGACTATACTTCGTCTGGATCTGTCCCCTTCCCTCTGACCCACCTTGTTTGGATAGATCTGTGCAGTATAGCTCATCGGGTCATCGGGGCGCACAAGCCGCTCCACGATCGTCAACGTGATAGTCAATTGGAGCGGAATCGAGATCGACTCGATGATGATGTATATATTTCCGATCGAAATCGACCCGATGACCCGATGATGATCCAATTGAGATATGTCCAATATGTATGGTATGTCCGATCGAGATCGACCCGATGATGATGTATATATTATATATGTGTATATATGTGTATATATGTGTATATATGATATATATATAATCAGACTTACCCGCTTCTTCTTCTTCTTTTATTTTTATTTTATTATTTATATGCACGCACACATTATTTTTACTGTAGTCGTGGCTCGTGGGAAAGCTAGTACGAGTACACTGAACGGATCAGGAAGGAACAGAACCAAATGAAGAGTAGAGTAGAGGGGGAAAAGGAACAGTTTAGAGAGGGGGCGTGGAAATACCAACAGCAGAGTTGAAGGCCAAGATAAAGGCAGACTTGAACAAATAAAGGGTGTGGGGAGGAATGGGGGGCAGGAGAGGATGCATGGGGTGGATTGAAAACTGGAAATTTGGAAAGAGGAGGGCTTCGGGTAAGGTGAGCGGTTGGGGGAGGGGACGGGTTTAACGAGGGTAGAAAAGATAATAGTTTTCTATTGTGGTGGGGAGTGGGGGGGGGGGGGAAGCACAGAAAGAGCAGAGTGTATAAGACTATAAAGGAGACGGTGGAACACAGAGACCACCAAACTGGCGGTGATGGCAACGTGATAGACCCATATATTCAGCTTCATTGTGGGGCCACGACAGAGTGAGAGAGTGAGAGAGTGAGAGAGAGAGAGAGAGAGAGAGAGAGAGAGAGAGAGAGGTCCATGGAGACCGATCGGCAGTCTGACCGTGAGCGCTCGGCCCTGACAAATCCAGGCAACAGGGAAGAATGGGGAATATTTGGCCCCCGACTTGCATTGGGGGTACAATCACCGCGAAGAGGCGTCCCCGATAGTTGCTCTTCCTTTTGTTATTTTGCATGCTGATCTGTTCAGTGTCCCTTGACCCTGTATCCAAATAAAATTGGCATTAGGATAAAAACATAACAGGACAGTTTTAAGGCGGGGGTCTTTCAGTCGGAAGTGGTTAACGCATGGAATAGTTTACCCAGAAAGTTAGTGGCGACGGAGGGTTCAGATAAGTTTAAATTGGATTTTGATAGGTACCTGGAAGCATTGGAGCTCGGAGGAGTATGGGGGTATTAGTTTGTATGTGGATGGGTGACGATACTGCGGTTGGTGCAGCTCAGGCATGTTGGGCCGAATGTCCTCCTCCTGCGTCAAAGTTTGTTGTGTGTATTAGTCAGTGGACATGGAAGATCCCATGATGTATTTCGATGAAGAGAAGGCGAATTATCATCGACACGTTCCAAACAAGTTCCAAATTCCTGCTAAAATCGGCTTTTTTTGGTTTGTTTGTTTTTTGTATACAAGATCGAGGCTCGTGTAAGAGCTAACATCAACCACACAAAAAACAACAAACGGACACACAAAACATACAAAAAAGGGAGCGGGAGACAAGATGGGGAGAGAGAGGGAAGCACAAAAGTACAACAGCAGAGAACAGGGACAACGGGAGATCTGTGGGGGGGAGAGGGCTTGGGGGGAGGAGGCATGGGAAGGCGGGGGTGGGAAAGTATCAAACACATGGACACTGCTGGAACTTCCAGGAAAGAAAAAAGTCAGTGTTTCAAAAAACAAAAAGTGGATTTGGGGTGAATTAATGGGGGTCGAAGAGATCAAGGTTTTGGATGGGGGAAGATACGAGATGGTGGTGAACAGCTGTTTTAAAGACTTGGAGGGAGGAGTGGGATTGAAGAGAGTGAGGGAGTTTGTTCCATAGGTGAGAGAAAAGAGGACTGAAGGAGTGAAGATGAACAGAGAGTCTTGATTTTGGCAGTTTGACCATAAGAGGGTTGCTGGCAGATCTTGTGCGACCTGTAGGGATATTTGGGGGACAGAGCCCAGAGAGAGCTGGGGGAGCAAGGCCGGAGAGGAGTCGGTAGAAGACGGAAAGACCACCAACCTGCCTGCGGTGAGTGAGTGAGAGGCCCTTGGAGTTAGCTTCATCGCGGGAGATTCCAATGATTCTGAACGCTTTGGTTTCAACAGCGTGAAGACGAGCTAGGTGTGAGGCAGGAGCACCGGCCCAGAGGGGAGAACAGTATTCCATTGAGCTGCGGATGAAAGTCAGGTTTGACCAACCGACGCTTGTGAAAAACTTGAAAGACCAATCTTCCTCAGCCGCCAACCCCACAAGAACTTGGGATAAAATGGTGCCTTTTAAAAAGGAGAGTAGTCAACACTCACCAATGATCCACGATGGCGCACCGGATAGAAGGGAAGTTTTGAGCTCAGGGGGAAGATTAAACTCGTCGGTTTTTCAGGTTCAACATTTGCTAGGTTACTATAGATTAGTGTTAAAAGCTTGTCGGTCACTCGGTTAGTGCTAAAGGTTCATTTGTTGTAAGTTCCTGGTGATCAATCTATGATGAGGGAAGCAAAAGCAAGCAAGGCAGTCTGCAGATGTAGAGGAACCCAAGTATGGTGTGAAACAGCAAAGGGCATACATTGTGTACCTTTTATTGGTTGTTTTACACAGCTTTATTTGCATGGAAGAGCAGGGGTTAATTACCAACGATCTTAGCCACATGCGGATAATTGACTAGGTGAGAGCTGATTGGTTTGTACCTACAATTACAGATGAGAGATGTGATTGGGTCGTGATAGTTATATGAAGACTACTGTCGGCATGTGGTACATGTTTGGGAGCCTCCGTGGTGCACGTGTCACGCTGATGCTGATGACACCAATAAGCGATGAAATCAAATCAGTCCGGCGATTGATGGGGGCATGTAGAGTTGGGTTTCTGATGTATCTGCTACTCGTGAATGTCTGCAGCTGTAGAGAAACCCTATTAGGGTTTGAAACAGCAAAGGGATTACTTTTTGCAGCATTTCTTTGTTGCTCCATGCAGCTTTCTTTAGGTGGAGGAGCAGGGGGTTAATTATAAGGAGGGATAATTGATTTCATGCGAGTGCGAGCCACCTGGGGATAATTGATTGGGTGCGATTCGATTGGTTGTTCCCTCCAATTATGGGTGGGAGACATGGTTGGGTCTTCATATTCACATAAGTGTGTATATACTTGTACTGGCAGTGTGGCCTTGAGTTACGTACACTCGCCTCTAAGCTGGATAGCCTGGGTTTGAATCCCGGCCCAGCTATAAACTGCCGTGCTGGTGTTTCACATTGAGGGCAAGGCATGTTAAACTGGGTGTGCCATCTTCTGGTGATTCGTTGGTGGAAATTAAAGATCTCATGGTGTCCTTCGCGAAGAGTCGGTGAGTTATCACAGGCACATTGAACAAATTACAAATTCCTGTTCTAACCTAGAGCAGGCACTAGATCATCGCTACTGGCGCATCCCGGCAAGAACTGATGCAAACCAGCAGCCATGAGCTGCATAAGAACGAATGAACCAACGACTGTCACTTCCAGCAGAAATATGGCGGAAATGAGTCAGCACTAACGAAAATCACAAATTACAAAATAATTGATCATCATGCAATTGAGCTCGTCGTTGATGAAAAAAACCCAGCTAGACATGTCCACGACATTGACCTCAGACAGAAGCGGTGCTCACTGAGGAGGAAGATGCAGAAGTCCTTGGAAATTTTGTAACGTCCACTAAAAGTTAGAAGGGTGGGAATCGTTGCAGCTGAACATATCAAACATCTCAGTTAACAGGCTTTTGAAACAAGCAAAGTTGAATCCTTGCAGGCTTTGCATTGTCCACGAGTTTACCCTGAGGATCTAGCTTGCTCACATGCCATTTGCAAAAAAACATTTTGGGGATAATCAAACAATATGATATATTTCTTAATATCTTGCTCAATGATGAGACATATTTTCATTTGGATGTCTACACATGATCAAGCTTTTTTTGTTGGTGTACTGCAGTAAGTCGAGGCTTGTATAAGACTTAACATGTAGAAACATAAAATAAAGGGAGCAGAAGATGGAGGGAAGCGCAACAACAGTAGAGAACAGGGACATTGGGAGATTTGTGGAAGGGAGAAGGTTGGGCGGGGTCCACGGTATGAACAAGATGGACACGACAGGGGCTTTCAGGAAATAAAACGGAATTTGAAGTATGTGGATTTAGGGTGGATTAACGGGGGTAGAAAAGATCAAGGTTTTGGATGGGGGAAGATAAGAGATGGTGGTGAACAGCTGTTTTAAAGACCTGAAGGGAGGAGAGGGATTGAAGAGAGTGAGGGAGTTTGTTCCAGAGGTGGGAAAAAAGTGGAATGAAAGAGTGAAGGTGAGTAGAGAGTCTTGATTTTGGAAGTTTCACCAGAATAGGGTTTCTGGCAGATCTTGTGCGTCCTGCAGAAATATTTGTGGGACAGAGCACAGACAGAGCAGGGGGAGCTAGGCCGGAGAGGAGTCGGTAGAAGACAGAAAGACCACCAACCTGCCTGCGGTGAGTGAGTGAAAGGCCCTCGGAGTTAGCATCATCGCGGGAGATTCCAATGATTCTGAAAGCTTTGGTTTCAACAGCGTGAAGCCGAGCTAGGTGTGAGGCAGGAGCACCAGCCTAGAACGGAGAGCAGTACTCCATCAAGCTGCGGACGAAAGCTTTGTATGTAGTGAGTAGGTCAGGTGTGCCAAGGAAGGACTTTGCAGGATGGAGGATGCTCAGTCAGCGACTGGCTTTGGAAGCCAGCTTGGAAATGTGGCTTTCCCAGAAAAGATCATGGCAGATAGTGAGACCCAAAAGCTTGAGTGACAGAACTTTTTTTTCTTCAGAGAATTGTTGAGAAGGTAGATGGGAGGGTTGTCTTTTCAGAGAGACCCAATGAGAGGAAACACAACCAAATGCGCTTTCAGACTTTCCACAATGCTCGAGAAGACATCCAAGAAAATGTGGATCACATTGAATGAACATGCAAACTTTCAAATTATTCTTCGTTTGTGTGCAGCACATGGCTGTGGAGTAGCATCAATGGCTGAGGACATGACTCTACCCATGATGCAGTGTCCTATGCTGGTTAGAGCAGGAATTTGTAATTTGTTCAGGGTGCTGGCGATAGTTCGCCGACTCTTTGCGAAGGACACCATTGCATCTGCAACGTCCACCAATGAATGCCGGCAGATGGGATGCCCTTTAACATCCAACTGAGAGACGGCACACGCATTGATGAAACACGTTACATGTGAAACATTGGGATGGGATGACAGTTTATAGCTATGTCAGGATTCAAAACCAGGCTAGACTACTTTGGAGGTGAGTGTGCGTTCCTCTAGGCCATCCTGTCATCCCGAGCTTTGAAATGATTTCATAGCACACAATTAAATGGTAAAGCCTGTTCTTGGCTGCTGCCGATTCTCAGTGGAATCCTTTAACGTCTATTTGTATTATCTTTCCTGTACATAATGGTTCAGTTTTAAGTGATGCCCTGCATGACCTATCAGAATGGATTTTTCTCAATATCTGGTAAAGACAAGAAAAGTTAAGTTAATTCTCCTTTGTTTTACCAGCAATGTTGTTTGCCAAGAGTTGGATGTTTCACCTGAACAAATATGTTGAGCCAAAGTAAGTGTGTTATGTTGTTGGGATCTTATCTGCGGCTAGGGCTGATAGCATTTGTCAGTAACCAAAATGTTGTACAATATAACTTGACGAGGCATGACCGTCTGGCACCATTGGGGCTCACCACATTGTAGTGGAAAATGAACACAAGGGGCTTTGTGTGCCCGGAGTGATGAAGCGACAACGACGGCTTTTGTTCCTGGAGGAATAAATGGCTTCTCGCTATATTTCACAGACCTCTGAAATTGAACGTAAGGTAATCCTGCGATTCTCCAATATTAGGTGTTCAACGCATTTAATTTCTGCTGGAGAAAGAGCAGTTGGTTGCGTGTGAGAATTCTCAAAGTCACTGATCAATTCACAGCCATTTTTGAACCTGCTGCAACATTCAAGTATGACTACAGGAAAGACATGCCACCAAATTTCAACGGCTTTGATCACAAGGCACTTGCCCTCGTCCAAAAATATGGGGAAAATAGGGGAAAAAATGCATATGCAAATGTATTTTTCTGCATATTAAAAAAAGGTATTTTAAATAGCGAGTTTTGGAACAAAAAAATGAAAATAATAGGAGAAAAATCCATTTAACTAGCCAGTTTTTGCACGAAAAAAAATAGGGAAGAAATAGGAGAAAATATATTTTAAATAGCTAGTTTTGGAACAAAAAAAGGAAAAATTAGAAGATAAATATATTTTAAATAGCGAGTTTTGGAACAAAAAATGGGAAAAATAGCAACAAATTTGATGTAAAACGAGAGCAATGCGACTTTGTCACCAATATGCCTTCGCGTAGTCCGGCACACGGCACATGTACACACCTGAATGCTTAACCCCGCTTTTTGCTTCGCGAGTGCAGGGTAACTAGAAAGAGCAATCAGAGATTGCAGACCCATGCCAGGACGTGTTTTCAGTGTTTTTTAAGGCTTTTGTGTTAAAACAAATATGGCGGCCGAACCACGTGACAGGTGACGTCATCATTTCTTTCTCCACCAATTTATCCCGAGATGATGCTCATGAAATTTCATCTTGATCAGATGAAGTTTTGTACTTGTCGAATTATGACGTCTTAATGGAAGCACCTATGACAGACAGTATGACATTATCATTATCATATGTTATTTCACATGGTGAGTTCTTTACAATGAGCCATGTCTCAATTCCTTCTATGCAGCGCTTTCAGAGATATATGCTTTAGGCTTTTCCAAGATGGCGCCAATACCACGTGACCTATGGCGTCATAATTATCATTAAAAAATTATACAGGTGGAGTTGCACCTACAGTGAAAAATAACTGTCAATCAGACCAACGGTTGCAGAGAAAATCATATTTATTCTGTGCGGACAAACAAACAAACAAGAAGATATCGAGCACAATACTTGCAGAATCCAACCCCCCCCCCCCACCCCCCATGCCCCCCCCCCAAAAAGGTTGCACTTGATCCAGCAAGTTGTCAATTTCATCAAGATCAAAATTGACGATATTCATCAAACCTCGGGTCAATCGGATGAAAAGTGATGATTTTTAGATGAAAATTGATGATTTTCGAAGTTTGACCTTGAGTAGACTTTTGACCTTTTGACCTCAAAAACAGTCGATTTCCCAATTCAGTAAGGTGCTATGCAAATGCTGTGAAATTTTCAAGTCAATCGAATGAAAATTGATGATTTGGGAAGTTTGACCTTGACCTGACCTTTGACGTTTTGACCTCAAAAATAGTTGGTTTCCCAATCAAGTGACTCGATATACAAATGCTGTTCAATTTTCAAGTCAATCGGATTAAAAATGGCGATTTTAGAAATTCGACCTCCAGATGACCTTTGACCTTTGATCTCAAAATCAATAGGCTTCTCAAATGTGATGACCTCTACAACTTGGTGAAGTTTCGTGAAGATCGGTTGAAAATTGTGACCTGTAGGCGAGTGACAAACACAGAAAAACAGACAAACAGACAGACAGAATAACGCACAAGACCAACCAATATACTTGAAAAATCTTCGATTTTGCAAGTAACAAACAGACTCAAATGCAGTACCCTCTCCTCTGGCAAGGGTAACAATAGGAAAGGATAACATATTTGTATTCAATTTTTTGGAGAAAAATAGTTCATAAATAGTGCTGAAATACAACAACAAACAACAACAGGCATTTTAAGACCATTTCCCTGCTAGAACGGGGATTATCCTTGTGCGAGTGCTGAAATACCAAAAATAGAATAAAAATAGCCAAAAAGTAGTGGGGGAAATATATTTTTGCTTTGCTGCAAATTGACCAGGGTATTTTCACACAGACTGCTATGACCAGCTTTGGTCATACAACTTGGTGAAGTTTTGGAGGGTCACCTCCATTGATCTGGAGGTCGAATTTCTAAAATCGCCACTTCCTTTATTACTTGCTCAGTGTAAACAATATCATTGCACTAAATTTCATCAATTAACTATTGCAATCGACAACGAAAACTCCAGATCAAGCAACCACGATCACGCATTCCTGTTATATCCATTCATGATTTGTTATATAATTGTTTATACGGAAAATGAGTGTATGAATGAACAGGGAGAACATCGTTGTGGCTATATGTGGGCCATGTTTCCTCTGGCCTTTGTCCCCACAGCAGAGCAGACATTGTCTTTCGCATCACGGTATGTGTCCAGTACTTTTGTGACCTCTGTGTCGATCAGTGGCTGTTTTCATATCTCGCAAACAGCCAACTACACTTAGCTTTGAGCAAGCAACATCTGGGAAATCTAGCAACTGCGGTCATTTCAATTTGTCTAATCCCAGCAACGAAGTGCACCTGCATTTTCTCCTGGTTGCTTATTTCTCTTCAATAATCTGAATCTAAGTAGGCATTCCACTTAATCTCTTCCTTTTTATTTTTGCTTTTGCCTTTCTCTAAGGCTGTCTGAACGATTTTACTCATCTTTGCCAATCTTGCCAAGGAAATCGGGGGAGGAAAATGGCAATGACTCTTCAAAGAAAAATGAACAAAGTCCTCCAAACTCCCTCGGAAATTGAGGTACAATGGTGTGCCACCACCATATTATACAGGACAAATTCTGTGGCTTTGCCATGATGAAATGTTATATTTTTTCCTATTCCATCGTGGTTAAAACTAAAAGTAGGGCAGGCTGTTTTGGGAATAACACAAAAGAGTGTTTCAAAAGAGATCTGGCCTTTAGTTTCATTCTGTATTCACAAATCATTTATAATTATAATAATAATAATAATAATGCATTTATTTTATATAGCGCTTTTCAGGAAGCCCAAAGACGCTTTGACAGAGTGCAAAACATAATGCATAGCAAAACATAAAAACAATTGCAAAAAAAGAAGAATCAATAGGGAAATATTCAAAGCACAAAGGAGGGAGAAGGAGAGGAGATAGTCAGGGGTTAGATGCTGTGGGTTAAATGTTGAATGCAGTGTTGAACAGGTGGGTCTTGAGTGATGTTTTGAATGTGGTGAGTGAGGAGGAGTCTCTGATGGTGTGAGGTAGCGAGTTCCAGAGGGTGGGAGCAGCGATGGAGAAGGCCCTGTCCCCCCAGGATCTAAATTTGGTCCGGATGGGGGGGGTCAGGAGGTTGGTACCAGCAGAGTGGAGGTTGCGGGTGGGAGTGTGTCTGGAGAGGAGGTCAGCCAGGTAGGATGGGGCCAGGTTATGGAGGGCTTTGTAGGTCAAGAGGAGGATTTTGTACTGGATTCTCTGGGAGATGGGGAGCCAGTGAAGCTTGTAAAGGACGGGGGTGATGTGGTCACGGGTCCGGGAATGGGTGAGTAGACGGGCAGCGGAGTTCTGAATGTATTGGAATTTATTGGTGATTGTTGAGGGTGAACCATAAAGGAGGCTATTGCAGTAGTCCAGACGGGAAGTGATGAAGGCGTGGATGAGGGTTTCTGCAGCCACGGAGGAGAGGGATGGACGGAGACGGGCGATGTTTTTCAGGTGAAAGAAGGCTGTCTTTGTGATCTGTTTAGTGTATTTGTCGAAGGAGAGGGTTTGGTCAAAGATGATGCCAAGATTCCGGATGTGAGGGGAGGTGGATACTGGGAAACCGTCGATGTTGAGGGCAAAGTTATGGGTGGACTTGGTGAGCGTTTTTGGGCCAATGATGATTATTTCAGATTTATCACAGTTAAGTTTGAGGAAGTTGATTTGAAGCCAGGATTTTATTTCAGTGATGCAGTTTTTCAGGATAGAGTGGGTGGCGGTGGAGATGGACTTGGTGGAGATGAAAAGCTGGATGTCATCGGCGAAGCAGTGGAATTGGAGACCATGACGGCGGATGAAGTGACCGAGGGGAGACAGGTAAAGGATGAAGAGGAGGGGGCCAAGAACTGAACCTTGGGGGACACCTTGGGGTAGGGGAGCAGTAGGGGATTTGCAGTTATTGATGGAGATGAACTGACGTCTGTCAGAGAGGTATGATTTAATCCAAGAGAGGGCAGTGCCGGTAATGTTAAAGGTGGTTTCAAGTCGGGTGAGGAGGATGGTGTGATCGATGGTGTCAAAGGCGGCGCTGAGGTCGAGGAGGATGAGAATGTTGAGGTTGCCAGCGTCAGAGGAGAGGAGAAGGTCGTTGGTGATTTTGAGGAGAGCAGTTTCAGTACTGTGGTTGGAGCGGAATCCGGATTGGAATGTTTCATACAGGTTATTGGCAGAGAGGTGATGTTTGAGTTGAGTGGCTACAGCGCATTCCAAAACCTTTGACAGAAAGGGTAGGTTGGAGATGGGTCTGAAGTTGTTTAGGGTGTCAGGGTTTAGTCCAGGTTTTTTCAGAATGGGGGTAACAGCAGCAATTTTGAGGGATGGTGGGACGATGCCTGTAGACAGGGAGGAGTTTATTGTTGCAATGATAAGTGGAGAGAGAGCAGGAAGGGAGGCCTTGACAAAGCTGGAGGGGATGGGGTCAAGAGTGCAGGTGGCAGTTTTCATTCCGATGAGGAGTTCAGAGAGGTCAGTAGGGGAGACTGGGGAGAATTGAGACAGGGGATGGCAGGATAAGGGGGGGCAGGTGGTTTGAGGGGGAGCGGGTGCGGCGGTGGTCAAGCTGTTGTAGATGTTTTCAATTTTGCGTTGGAAGAATGAAAGGAAGGAGATGCAGTTGTCTATTGTGAATGACTGGGTGGTGGTGTTCAGGGGGCTGAGGAGTTTGTTTATTGTAGAGAAGAGTGCTTTTGGGTTTCCGGAGCCAGAGTGGATAATTTGAGAGTAGTAGGCGGAGCGGGCGCGGGAGAGGGCATCTTTATAGTGTTGTATGTGGTCCTTGTAGGCCTGGGAGTGAACTGTGAGACCTGTTTTATTGCGGAGTCTTTCAAGTTGGCGAGCACGAGTTTTCATCAGGCGGAGTTCAGGGGTAAACCAGGGAGCAGAATGGGTGAAAGAAACTGTTTTGGTTTTTATAGGCACAAGTTGGTTTTATAGGTAGGTTGGTATAGGTTTTGCACTCTGTCAAAGCGTCTTTGGGCTTCCTGAAAAGCGCTATATAAAATAAATGCATTATTATTATTATTATTATTAATGTATCCGGTTCCATTAAAGACACTCACGTACTCTGGGAATGGATGCTTTCTCTATTAAGTGATCTCGAATGAATTCGTTTGTGAGAGCTCCAAAATTACACCCAACTACCAGTTCATGCAATGCGGCGACGTACTCACGAGTTGTCTCCCCTGGTCTCTGCCCACACTGAAACGGAAACTTACAGAAACTTAATCCCACCAACCTCGTCGCCAAAATGTTGTGTCCCGACGAATAAACCACACTAACGCAGAATAGGAGCTAACTGTGATCCACTGGGGTGTGTTCCATCACCAACTAGAATAGCACTCGGTAGAGCACATATCTCCGCAAGGCTGAACAGTTTTTGTTTTGTATCCCAATGATAGGCCGGATCTGGATTCAGACATGAACCAAAATCTAATCGCCTTGTTCTTGTTATCTAACCAACTCATTCACCTAGTTTAGTCATAACTCGACCATAACTTTTTTAAATATCATGTTATATATCACTTTTCGCCGGATCTCTCAATGGTGAAGAATCATATAAAAATGAAATAATTCTCATATCCGAATCCATATTCAGATCTTCACCAAAAACTAATGATTTGGTCCTTGTCACATACATTAACTTTCTGCCAAATTTCGTCCGAATCCATCCACAACTTTTTGAGATGTCTTGTTCACAGGCAGACAGACAGACAGACAGACAGATGAAAAATCGGTCAGAGACCGAGGACTTACCGGAATGTACTTTTTTTAAATCGGCCACTTTGGACAAATATGGCGGCCGAACCACATGACCGATGACGTCATCATTATTTTTTCTCTCCACCAGTTTATAACTGTATAATAGAACTGTAAGTATAATAGAACCACATCACCAGTCTCTCCACCACCAGTCTCCACCGACATGGCGCTCAAGAAATTGCATCTTGATTGGATGAAGTTTTGTACTTGTCTAATTATGACGTCATAATGGAGGCTTTGGGCCGAGAGAGTTAAAAATTGGGCACAGTCTAATCCAGGGCAAGACGAATATGTGTGTAAAGTATGGCGATTCTATGTGCAACGATGTAAACGTAGTACTGCGCACAAACAGACAGACAGACAAACCAACCAACATACTTGCCGGAATCTTTTCCGGCAAGTAACAAGAAATATGTCGTGCATAGCATGACACTTGCAAAATCCCTAAAATATGTTGTTGGCCTATGACGACCTCAAAAAGAATTGGTGGTTGATTTCAGTGACCTGATATGAAAATCCTCTTCAAATTTCAAGTCAATCAGATGAAAATTGAAGATTTTGAAATTTGGCCTATGTTGACCTTTTGGCCTATGTTGACCTCAAAAATACTTGATGGATGAATTTAGTAACCAGATATGCAAATCCTCTTTAAATTTCAAGTTCATTGGATGGAAGTTGAGGATTTTAGAAATCTGGCCTATGTTGACCTTTTAGCCTATGTTGACCTCAGAAATAGTTGGGGGTTGAATTCAGTGCCCAGATATGCAAATCCTCTGCAAATTCAAAGTTAATTGGATGAAAATTGAGAATTTTAGAAACTTGGCCGAGGTTGACCTCAGCAATACTTGGTGGTTGAATTCAGTGACCTGGTATGCAAATCCTCTGCAAATTCCAAGTCAATCAGATGAAAATTTAGCATTTTAGAAATTTGGCCTATGTTGACATTTTAGCTATGTTGACCTCAAAAATACTTGGTGGTTGAACTTTATGTCCAGATATGCAAATCCTCTTAACATTTCAAGTCAATCAGATGAAAATTTAGGATTTTAGAAATTTGTCCTATGTTGACATTTTAGCTATGTTGACCTCAAAAATACTTGGTGGTTGAACTTAGTGTCCAGATATGCAAATTCTCTTAACATTTCAAGTCAATCGGATGAAAATTGAGAATTTTAGAAATCTGGCATATGATGACCTCAAAAGATACATAGTGGGGGGTTGAATTCAGTGAACAGATATGCAAATCCTCTTAAAATTTCAAGAATTGGATGAAAATTGAGGATTTTAGAAATTTGGCCTATGTTGACCTTTTGGCCTATTTTTACTTCAAAAATAGTTGGTGGTTGAATTCAGCGACCATATATGCAAATCCTCTTCAAATCTCAAGTCAATCAGATGAAAATTGTGGATTTTAGAAATTTGGCCTATGTTGACATAAAATAGAATTGGTGTTTGAATTTTGTGACCTGATATGCAAATCGTCTTGAAATTTTAAGTTAATCGGATGAAAATTGACAATTTTAGACATTTGGCCTATGCTGACCTTTTGGTCTGTTGACATTTTGGCCTATGTTGACCTCAAAAATAGATGGTGTTTGGTTTCAGTTGGCTGATATGCAAATCCTATTCAGATTTCAAGTCAATTGGATGAAAATTGAGGATTTTAGAAATTTGAAAAGGTTGTTCACCTTTTGGCCTATGTTGACCCTTTTTAACTATCCTGATCTCAAAAATAGTTGGTGGTTGAATTCAGTTAGCCGATATGAAAATCTTATTCAAATTTCAAGTCAATCGGATGAAAATTGAGGATTTTAGAAATTTGAAAAAAAGTGATTGACCTTAGGCCTATGTTGACCTTGTGACCTATGTTGATTCCAAAAATAGTTGGTGGTTGAATTCAGTTCACTGATATGCAAATCCTATTAAGATTTCAAATCAATTGGATGAAAATTGAGGATTTTAGAAATTTGAAGAAAGTGGTTGACCTTTTGGTCGATGTTGATCTCAAAAATAATTGGTTGTTGAATTCAGTTCGCTGATATGAAAATCCTCTTCAAATGTCAAGTCAATCGGATTGAAATTGAGGATTTTAAAAATTCGAAAAAAAGTGGTTGACCTTTGGCCTATGTTGAGCTTGTGACCTATGTTGACCTCTAAAATAGTTGTTGGTTGAATTCAGTTAACTGGTGTGAAAATCCTATTCAAATTTCAAGTCAATCGGATGAAAATTGAGGATTTCAGAAATTTGAAAAGGTTGTTCACCTTTTGGCCTATATTGCCTTTTTGAACTATCCTGATCTCCAAAATAGTTGGTGGTTGAATTCAGTTAACTGATATGAAAATCCTATTCAACTTCAAAGTCAATCGGATGAAAACTGAGGATTTTAGTAATTTAAAAAGTGGTTGACCTTTGGCCTACGTTGACCTTTTGACCTAAAAAAAACTATAGGATTTTGTCGGACTACGAACTCCACCATTTGGTGAAGTTTCGTGAAGATCGGTTTAAAAAATTGTGACCTGTAGGTGAGCCCCTAAGTTTAAGTGAGCAGACACACCTCTGGCCTAACAGTGTTAGTGAGCAAACACCGCAAACACCACACACACCACACACACCACACACACCACACACACACACGCACGCACGCACGCACGCACACCGGAGTGATCAACCCCAGCTAACACAACACCGTTGAGCCAACGTTTGCCCAACGGTTTTGTGTTAGCTGGGACATACTTGGCAAAAACAAACAAACCAGACAAACAGACAGAATACTTCACACAAGACCAACCAATATTCTTGAAAGATCATCGATTTACGCAAGCAACAAACACACAGGGGTGAAAACATAACCTTCATCCACCTTTGGTTTCGGAGGTAATTAGCTTGCTATCACTTGCTGAGTCTGCATCCGGTCCTTATAAACCGTTTTGTTGGAGTGCTTGCTTGAGTGCTTAAGCCATTTTACGGGGGTTCTACAAGCTGCTTGGTAATGGAACACAACCCTAGTGTATCATGTGACTACGCAAACACAACTTTCTGTCTGTCTGTCCCACACTGAAACATGGAAACGCTTCTCCTGGCGCAAAATTATTCAGTAAAAGTTGCTTTAAATTAATCCAAACCTACGGGGAAATTATAATTTTTTTTAATCAGGCAAAAATTTTAAGCCAGGCGGTGTATAGGCAACAGATCGCTGCCTAAATCGCTCCCAAAAAGATGTTTGTTTTTTTTTGCGCTTGTGAAATATATAGCCTCCCATTCCTATCTCTTTAAACCCGTGCAAGAATAAAAGACTTCCTTATTTTTACACACCGGTAATGGTATTTTTACCACGGCTTCTGCTGGCAGCTCGTTGTGTAGATTATGTGATTCTAAGTGCAGTTATAAATTACGCTATTCATTTGACCACAGCTGTAGTAATTGCTAAATTTTAAAGTAGGGTGTACAAAGTAGAATGTTCAAAGTGCTAACTGCTAACGATACCTTACTTTACTGCACTTACACCTGCAAGCTGTGCGGCTCTTTTAAGAAGTTCGTATTTTTTATCAGCAGTTTGGTGATAAAACAGCACAGGGAAACGTCGACTTCAGAGAACACCTTACGCTGCGCATTCCTGAGAAAAACGACATGGGACTTTATTGGAACTTGGACATGGGACTTTGCAGGAACTTGGACATGACACTTTGTTTGAACGTGGACAAGGGACTTTGTTTGAACGTGGACAAGGGACTTTGTTTGAACGTGGACAAGGGACTTTGTTTGAACTTGGACAAGGGACTTTGTTTGAACTTGGACAAGGGACTTTATTGGAACTTCGACATGGGACTTTGTAGGAACTTGGACATGGGACTTTGTTTGAACTTGGACATGGGACTTTCTTTGAACTTGGACATGAGACTTTGTGTGAACTTGGACATGGGACTTTGTTTGAACTTGGACATGGGACTTTATTGTAACTTGGACATGGGATTCTTTTGGAACTTGGACATGGAACTTTATGGAATTTTGACATGGGATTTTGTTGGAACTTAGGCATGGGTCTTTATTGGAACTTGGACATGGACGTCGGTGATACCTGGATATGGGACTTTGTTGGAACTTGGACATGGAACTTTATTGGAAAGTTTTTTGGGTTTTTTTGTATACAGAATCGAGGCTCGTGTAAGAGCTAACACATTGAACATGAAAAACATGCACAGGCACGTAAAACATGCAATGAAGGGGGTGGGAGACAAGAGGGAGAGAGAGGGAAGCACACAAGCACAACAACAGAAGAGAACAGGGATGTCGGTAAATCTGTGGAAGGGGGGGGGCTGGGGGAGGAGGGAGGGGTACGCGGTATAAAGCAAATTAACACTTCTAGGAACCACAGGAACGAAGCTGGGGATTCAAAGAGGCGGATTTGGGGCGTTTTAATATGGGTAGAAAAGATCAAGGTTTTGGATGGGTGAAGACAAGAGATGGTGGTGAACAGCTGTTTTAAAGACCTGTAGGGATGAGAGTGATTGAAGAGAGTGTGGGAGTTTGTTCCAGAGGTGGGAGAAAAGAGGAATGAAGGTGAGCAGATAGTCTTGATTTTGGCAGTTTCACCAGAAGAGGGTTGCTGGCAGATCTTTTGTGTCCTGCAGGAATATTTGAGGAACAGAGCTGGGGGAGCAAGGCCGGAGAGGAGTCGGTAGAAGACAGAAAGACCACCTACCTGCCCGCGGTGAGAGAGAGAAAGGCTCTCAGATTCGGCTTCATCACGGGAAATTTCAATGATTCTGAATGCATTTGTTTCAACCGCGTGGTCAGGCTAGGTGTGAGGCAGGAGTACCAGTCCAGAGGGGAGAGTAGTATTCCATTCAGCTGTGGAAGAAAGCTTTGTATGTGGTGAGGAGCTCAGAAGTGCCCAGAAAGGACTTCGCACGATGGAGGATGCCCATTGCCCAGTCGGTGACTGGCTTTGGAGGCCAGCTTGGAGATGTGGTTTTCCCAGGAAAGATCATGGCAGATATTGAGACCCAAAAGCTTGAGTGACAGAACTTCTTCGAGAGGATTTTTCAGAAAATAAATGGGTGGGTTGTCCAGATGGTCTTTTCGGAGAGACAAAGTGAGAGTGTGAGATTTGCCATGATTGAAGGACATGTTCCACTTGTTTGGCCAGTTTGTGATATTGTCCAGGTGAAGAGGCTGCTGCCTGCCAATCCGAGGGTTCAGATATGGAGCGGCAGAGATGGAGTCATCTGCAAAGAGATAGAGAGGATTTTCCAGAGAGTCAGAGAGATCATTAATGAAGACCAGAAAAAGCACAGGGCCCAGAACACTGCTTTGAGGAACTCCAGCCTGAACAGGAAGGGGAGAAGAGAGAATTCCATTCAGGGCCACACGTTGACTGCGAACAGAAAGGAAGTATCTAAGCCATGCATGGAGGTTTCCATGGATATCATACGAGGAGAGTTTGGTGAGCTGAGTGGGGTCCTAGACCATATCGAAGGCACAAGAGTTCAAGGGAGACAGCTCTGATTTCCTGTTTGGCATTGAGAACCTCCAACCATTGTTGAGACAGCAGAAGCAGCATGTCCAGAGTAGCGTGACCTGGTCTGAAACCAAATTGATGATCAGAGATTCAAGCCATTGGAGAAGACGAAGGCTTTGATATCCGAAGCAATGATCGATTCCATGATTTTGCTGATAATTGGGAGCAGGCTAATTGGTCTGTCATTGCAAGGATCTGTTTTTGCACCTCTTTGTGTGAAGTGGTAATGTTTGCTGATTTCCAAGCAGATGGCAGATGACCTTGAGCAAAAGAGAGGGTGCAGAGAACAGAGAGAGGGAGTGAAAGAGCGGCAGAGCAGGATTTTAGGACCCGCATGCTGATGCCGTCTGGTCCAGTTGGAGAATCAGAGTCGAGGTTTGACAGAAACTTTTCCACCTTGTCAGGAGAGAAGGACACAGAGTCCAGGAGCAGCTGGGTTTGACTGGGTAAGGTGGGTACAGAGAGAGATGGGTTCGGGACACAAGATTTTGAGGTAAACACAGAGTTGAGGCATTCGGCTTTTTCACGTGCAGTGTCAGCTTTGTAGCCGTTTGAAGTAAGGGAGGGGATGGAAGGGAACAAACACCAGAAACAGATTTGACAAGACGCCACCAAGATTTGGAGGCGGGAGACAGATAAGAGAGTTCGGTCTTGAGAGTAGAGAGATAGTGCTTCCTAGCTCTCCTGAGGGTAGACACACACTTGTTCCGAGCTTTGTGAAAGGAACTGAAATTGCCTTCAAAAGTTTATTGGAAGATTAAGAAGAAGAATGTTGAAGTTCCTCCACCCGGAATGTGAGTGGAGAATTTCATTGCTCGAAACGGTGTACAATTAAAGTACTGCTAAACTGAAGGTTTTTGGAAATGCAAAAAAATGTTACAGTATTTGTGTTCTTGCATTCAAATGTATGTAATTCAATGTGATTTTTACAAGATTATTGTCGAAAGTATATATTGGAAAACAAGACTTCAAAAATGATATTTTTTTGTAAGACCTTCTCCTTGAAGAAACAGTTTTTTACTGACACATTTTGTTCTGTAAAAATGCTGTTTCCAACTATTCTACTGTTATATTCAGCAAAAAATAAAGATGATTTCCCAAAATGATAAATGTCTGAAGAAGAAGAAAATGTAATCCATTCTACAGGGTGGCCACAATGTCTCAATGGTGGCCACCCCTTGGGTTTTGAAGTCCAGTTCGAAAGTCCAGGAAGAAGCATTGAGTTCCATTCTAAAGGGTGGTCACAATGTCTCGTCACCCCTTGTAAACATTGTGACGTTGCCTTTTATCATATTAGCTGACAACACCGAAGAGTCCAAGTTATACCACATACATTTGAGAACAATCCATTGCAATGCGTAATAATGTGTAATTGCTTGTGTCACCTATGGTTACGTTCAATCAATGTATAAAAAAAGGTAAAATGGAAACGAATTTACAATCTGCACACAAAGACAGTCGCTTCTTTTTTTTTTTTACAAGGGGTGATAAGACATTGTGGCCATCCTATAGGTTGGGCCTGAATGCTCGGGCATTGATGAAGCTTCTTACTATGAGGCTCATCATTCTGCATGCTATCAAGGGAAGAACCATTGAGTTCTTCTTAAGGTGTAACCCAATTGTTCAATGCAGAGAAGTTGCAGATAGGTATATATATATATATACTAGGTGGTTTGCCATTGTTGTACTAGGTGGTTTGCCATTGCCTTCCCATGGTTGTTTGTTTGTGCTCTATGCTTTTATTTTTATTTTTTATGGTTTGCGGTATGTCAAGCAAGGAAGCAGCGCGTACCATTTTTTAAAAGTCTTTGGGAAGACTCGGATGGGGTTTGAACCACCGACCTCCCAGACTCGGAGTGGACCCTCTCAACAAAATGCCACCGAGTGTGGTTATTTTTACAATATTTCCCCTCATTTTTTCTGCACCACTCTATCTTCCCCTTTGAGTATTCTGTGTGATTAGTATATCTCATTCGCTGCATGACTTTTCAGGAAATCCAATTTTTACATTAATTGTACAGAGTGCGATGCACGCGGCAGGAAGCAGGTGCTAATACTCAGAGGCTGCTGCAAAATGAACACGTGGAAAGAATAGGGATGATAATGGCCTAAAGTAAAAACACCTCGAGGCCTAGAACGGCGTAAGTCGGTCATGCTCCTGCTGTGCCAGACCATTTACATCCACGCCCGTCATGGTCTAGTCGTGCCATCAACCTCCTACTGGCCTGTTGGGAAAAAAAAATATCAAAATCCAGGTCGTTTTGTTTCTTCCTTGAAGTTAGAAAGCATGTCTGAGCTAAACATTGTTGATGCGAATTTCCCTTTGGATGACCGCCACCAAGATCATGCAGATTCGACGTCCGATGTATGAAAAAACCTTTTGTGAAGTCCAGTTGTCCAGTTTGAGAAGTCTCACTCGCACACCCAACCACGTAATTAATTTGTTAATACATCTCAGTCGCCCGCGACCTCTCTAGCGCGGGTGTCGAACCAGTTCATTTCCGGTGCGGCCGGGCCGAGTATCGACCTGGCCGTGGCCGAAGCCGTTGATTCCGCCGTAGCACGCTAATGCGTAGGCTCGCGCGTCCCTGGTCCGCCGGGGCTCCGCGGGTATCCTACCGTGCCTGACGCCGCTATTCTCTCAACTTTCGGGAGTAGGCGCCGGTGCCCGGGGACGGATTTCGCTGTCTAAACATGGTAGCGCTAGGCCAGTGGGACCGCCGGGACCCACGTGCACTCACAAGTTGTTCTGCGCGTGGGCGGCAGTATCAGGCCGGGGCGCCCAAACGCTCCCCGGCTAAAGTTCATCCTGAAGGCGCCCACATTGTGCGGACAAACCCCACCAAGTCGAGGGCCACGTGGTCAGGAGAACCTCGTCCCTTCTGGTCACATTGTGCCTATCGGCCGGCCTCGAAGACCGAAATTGTGTCGGTTACCGATCCTTCAGGTTCGGAACTATGCCACCCTGGTATCGTGAGGTTTGAGTTTGAGTCTCAAACCTCACGATACCAGGGTGGCATAGTTCCGAACCTGAAGGATCGGTAACCGACACAATTTCGGTCTTCGAGGCCAGCCGATAGGCACAGTGTGACCAATTGACTTATATAGGGTTGGTTTTCTAAGGCTTATATCAAAATATTAACTTATATCAAATAAGTCTTTTAAGGTGAAAGCGCGATGACGTCACGCGGCACGAATGCGCGCCTGTGTCGTTGGAGGTATTGACTTATATAGGGTTGGTTTTCTAAGGCTTATATCAAAATATTAACTTATATCAAATAAGTCTTTTAAGGTGAAAGCGCGATGACGTCACGCGGCCTTGCCTATATGTAGGCCGCACCTCATTTTGTCGAATAAAGTGGTATTCGGGTGGTTCCGGTATTTGGGACCGCAGGGACGGAAAGTGCAGGTATGGGGTGCCAGTCACTCCCCAGCCGGCCCGCTCTGAAGGTTCGGATCGGGACACCGGGATTCATTCCGGTCGGCCCGGAGGTGGGGGTGCGGGACCTGTCACGGAACATCAAAACAAACGGCCTGCCGGGGCCGCCCAAAAGTCGGGTGTGAGGGGCGCATCCACTAATGGAACGCCTCTCGCTTCCCAGATCGAGGGCCACGTGGTCAGGAGAACCTCGTCCCTTCTGGTTGCCTTGCCGTCCCGCCGTGAGCGCTGGTCAGGACGTACTTCAAACTAAACTTAAGTGTCAAGTGTTAAGTTCCTCCTTGCCCTCGCAAGGGAAAGGCTAGGGTCAAGCTCTTCCAAATTTCCAAACACTAGAAATTGGACGTCTCAAATTAATTAATTAATTTGTTAATACATCTCAGTCGCCCGCGACCTCTCTAGCGCGGGTGTCGAACCAGTTCATTTCCGGTGCGGCCGGGCCGAGTATCGACCTGGCCGTGGCCGAAGCCGTTGATTCCGCCATAGCACGCTAACGCGTAGGCTCGCGCGTCCCTGGTCCACCGGCCGGCCTCGAAGGCTGTGCCAAGTTTCCCAAGTTTCCCAATTTTCAGGGTGGCATAGTTCCGAACCCGAAGGATCGGTAACCGACACAATTTCGGTCTTCGAGGCCGGCCGATAGGCACAGTGTGACCAGAAGGGACGAGGTTCTCCTGACCACGTGGCCCTTGACTTGGTGGGGTTTGTCCGCACCATGTGGGCGCCTTCAGGATGAACTTTAGCCGGGGAGCGTTTGGGCGCCCCGGTCTGATACTGCCGCCCACGCGCAGAACAACTTGTGAGTGCACGTGGGTCCCGGCGGTCCCACTGGCCTAGCGCTACCATGTTTAGACAGCGAAATCCGTCCCCGGGCACCGGCGCCTACTCCCGAAAGTTGAGAGAATAGCGGCGTCAGGCACGGTAGGACACCCGCGGAGCCCCCGGCGGACCAGGGACACGCGAGCCTACACGTTAGCGTGCTACGGCGGAATCAACGGCTTCGGCCACGGCCAGGTCGATACTCGGCCGGCCGCTAGAGCGCCATTTTGTGCACCTGATACCCCCTCAACCACATTGCCAATGTTCTCCTCCTCTCTTTCATCCACATACATTTCCCCGAGGTCCTGGTCGATTCTACCCCGTTTATCTCTCCCACCGACATCCCGTCGCCTTGACCAGCCATGGCGCGATTTCAAAATTCGGGTTTTGCTTTAAAACACACAAATTTCCAGCAGCTCCAAATTTTGACCAAATTTTTCCTAGATGTTTTTAAAAATTTGGTTCGGGCCTCGAATCTCACTCCCCGACACCAATTGTTACGCCAATTGTACAATTGTGTCCAAAATTTGGGCGAAATGAATTTAGTCCCAGGTCCGAATCCGACACTCCTGACACCAATTGTTACGGTTCGCGGTTAAGGATGTAATGTTTGCCGAGCGGAGGCACCGCGACCTAACAGTTTCCCCGATTCACCCAAACGTTGGCCGTATCGCGCCACAGATATTCAATGTGGAAAACTCTAAAGCGACCGAATGTAAAGAGAAGAAGAAGAAGACGTACTGAGGAATAACAGGTTTTATTAATTATTTTTACAAGCCAAGCAAAGAGAGCAGTTGGTTATATCTATCTATAATTCCAGTAATCTCTGTGTGTATGTTTGTATGTTTGTATGTTTGTATGTTTGTATGTATGTATGTAGTATGTATGTATGTTTGTATGTTTGTCTGTGACCGCTGTTTCTCGACAACTACCGGTCCGATATACTTGAAACTTGCCAGGTATATTGCTGGGGACCCAGGATGTGCCTTTTCAAGGTTTCATATTAATCGAGAAGTAGTTACCGAGCTATGTCCAAAAAACGATTCAACCAATCAGAGAGCAGCGAGCTATCACGTGTGCCGAACGTGGCGAACAGACTCTGCCTCGGACGGCACATTTGAGAGCGTATTCATTTATTTCACGTTGGAAAACTATGTTGGCGCTATGTTGGCGTTAAACTATGTTTTAAAACTAATTAAAACTAATTTGCGATTCTTTCGCTTTGCGATGCGATTTGCGATTGCGTTAAACTCGCTCGGGCGTTAACTATGTTTTAAAACTAATTAAAACTAATTTGCGATTCATTCGCTTTCCTGCGCGTTTGTGCACGCGATGGCGATTTCTTTACCAAACTCCGCAAGCGTTAGCTTTGGACCAAACCATTTCATGTAAATAGAGGGGGGGGGGGGGGGGGGGGGGGATTGTCACCGTACTCGCAAGCCGTTCGCTTTGGACCAAACCATTCATGTAAATAGAGGGGGGGGGATTGTCACCGTACTCGCAAGCCGTTCGCTTTGGACCAAACCATTTCATGTAAATAGAGGGGGGGATTGTCACCGTACTCGCAAGCCGTTCGCTTTGGACCAAACCATTGCATGTAAATAGAGGGGGGGGATATACTTTTAGATATATATATAGTACGGGCATGCCCTAGTACAGAAAATGGAAGGAGCAGACACACAGTGAAATCATTAGCTTACCTATTCAAGCTTAATTAATAAACCCAAGGACAACGTTAAAGACAGACGGACGATCACACTTACATGGGGAAATGCAGGCAGGAAGGAATGGCTTGGAGATGGGTGGCTTTTAGAGGCAAGGAAGGTTCAGCGGGTACTGGGCACGGTCGGGCCAGAAGGCACCGCCGTCAAGAAGCTGAGCTTTGGTCCCAAACTGCGCGGGCGAAGTTCCTTTCTCCGTACTGCTGCCTCGTGCGCTCCTTGCGTTGCCCCGGTCCGTTTTTCCTGCAGCGCTGCACGTCTCACGGCGGCTCGGTCACACCTGCTCGTCTCCAGCGCATCTCCTGGACCCAGAACTCATCCCTCCTCTCAGCTCATCTGAGCTCATCTCCTCTTCCTGTTCAGGCTGGAGTTCCCCAAGGCAGTGTTCTGGGCCCTGTGCTTTTTCTGGTCTTCATCAATGATCTCTCTGACTCTCTTGAAAATCCTCTCTATCTCTTTGCTGACGACTCTACTCTCTGTCGCTCCATTCTTCATCCCTCAGATCGGCAGTCTGCAGCCTCCTCACTCTCTGCAGACCTTGACAAAATCACAGACTGGGCAAACAAGTGGAACATGTCTTTCAATCCTGACAAATCTCACACTCTTACGATGTCTCTCCGAAAAGACCGACTGGACAACCCTCCCATCCACTTTCTGAATAATCCTCTCCAAGAAGTTCTGTCACTCAAGCTTTTGGGTCTCACTATCTGCCATGATCTTTCCTGGAAAAACCACATTTCAAATCTGGCCTCCAAAGCCAGTCGCCGACTGGGCATCCTCCATCCTGCAAAGTCCTTCCTTGGCACACCTGAGCTCCTCACCACATACAAGGCTTTCATCCGCAGCTCAATGGAATACTGCTCTCCCCTCTGGGCTGGTGCTCCTGCCTCACACCTAGCTCGCTTTCACGCTGTTGAAACCAAAGCATTCAGAATCATTGGAATCTCCCACGATGAAGCTAACTCCAAGGGCCTCTCACTCACTCACCGCAGGCAGGTTGGTGGTCTTTCCGTCTTCTACCGACTCCTCTCTGGCCTTGCCCCCCCAGCTCTCTCTGGGCTCTGTCCCGCAAATATTCCTACAGGTCGCACAAGATCTGCCTGCAACCCTCTTTTGGTTAAACTGCCAAAATCAAGACTCTCTGCTCACCTTCACTCCTTCATTCCTCTTTTCTCCCACCTCTGGAACAAACTCCCTCACTCTCTTCAATCCCACTCCACCCTCCAAGTCTTTAAAACAGCTGTTCACCACCATCTCTTATCTTCCCCCATTCAAAACCTTGATCTTTTCTACCCCCGCTAATTTCACCCCAATTCCACTTTTTGAAATACCAACTTTTGTCCTGGAAGTCCTTGGTGTCCTTGTGCTTTATACTTCTCCCTCCCCCCCCCCCCCCTTCCCACGCCTCCTCCCCCCGGGCCCTCTCCCTTCCACACATCTCCCTGCTCTCGGATGTTGTGTGTGTGTGCTTCCCCTTTTCTCCCCATCTTGTCTTCCGCTCCATCTTTTTGTGTATTTTGTTTGTCTGGTCGATTTGTTTGTGAAGTTAATGTTAGCTCTTTCACGAGCCTCGATTCAGTATACAAAAAAAAAAGAAAAAAAAAAGTTAGACAAATAAAATGTACTATAATGCCATCATTAAACAAACTAGGGCATGCCCGTACTATATATATATCTAAAAGTATATCCCCCCCCTCTATTTACATGCAATGGTTTGGTCCAAAGCGAACGGCTTGCGAGTACGGTGACAATCCCCCCCCTCTATTTACATGAAATGGTTTGGTCCAAAGCGAACGGCTTGCGAGTACGGTGACAATCCCCCCCCCCCTCTATTTACATGAAATGGTTTGGTCCAAAGCTAACGGCTTGCGGAGTTTGGTAAAGAAATCGCCATCGCGTGCACAAACGCGCAGGAAAGCGAATGAATCGCAAATTAGTTTTAATTAGTTTTAAAACATAGTTTAACGCCCGAGCGAGTTTAACGCAATCGCAAATCGCATCGCAAAGCGAAAGAATCGCAAATTAGTTTTAATTAGTTTTAAAACATAGTTTAACGCCAACATAGCGCCAACATAGTTTGCCGACGGGAAATAAATGAATACGCTCTCAAATGTGCCGTCCGAGGCAGAGTCTGTTCGCCACGTTCGGCACACGTGATAGCTCGCTGCTCTCTGATTGGTTGAATCGTTTTTTGGACATAGCTCGGTAACTACTTCTCCGATTAATATGAAACCTTGAAAAGGCACATCCTCGGGTCCCCAGCAATATACCTGGCAAGTTTCAAGTATATCGGACCGGTAGTTGTCGAGAAACAGCGGTCACAGACAAACATACAAACATACATACATACATACATACATACATACATACAAACATACAAACATACAAACATACAAACATACACACAGAGATTACTGGAATTATAGATAGATGCTGTGTTTCTACAAGAATCGCATGTGGTTCTGTCTGAAGAATGTATAATTATTCAGACATCCTATTGTGGATATGGTGGCAGAAAAGAATTTCGTTTTAACCCAATCGATAACAATTCTGACAGTCTATTAATGCCCACCATGGATGGCATTATATGATGTGGTAAGTGAGTAAAAACCATTGTCATGGCGTCAACAACCAATCACTTCATTACCTCCGCCACCAAAGGTGCATGGAGGTTATGTTTTCACCACTGTCTGTCTGTTTGTCCGTTTGTCTGTCCGTTTGTGATGAAAATATCTCAAAAATTTGTGGACAGATTTGGACGAAATTTGGCAGAGATGTAACGTATGTGACACTGACGAAATTATTAGATTTCGGTGAAGATCCAGATTCGGATTCGGCTACTAGAAATTTTAAAGTGATTCTTCACCATTGGGAGATAGAGCCAAAAACGATACATAGCAGGATATCTCAAAAAGTTGTGGACGGATTTGGACGAAACTTGGTGGACCAGTTGGGTGTCTGACAAGGAAGAATCGATTCAATTTTTTGTGAAGATCTGAATATAGATTCGGATATGATAATTATTTAATTTTTAAGTGATTCTTCACCATTGGGAGATAGGGCCAAAAACGATACATTGTGGGATATCTCAAAAAGTTATGGACGGATTTGGTCGAAACATGGTGGAAAGGTTGTGTGTGTAACAAGGACGATTCGATTCGATGTTGGTGAAGATCTGAATATAGATTCGGATATGATAATTGTTTAATTTTTAAGTTATTCTTCATCATTGGGAGATAGAGCCAAAAACGATACATAGCAGGATATCTCAAAAAGTTATGGATGGATTTGGATGAAACTTAGTGGAGAGGTTGGGTATCTGACAAGGACGATTCTGTTCTATTTTGGTGAAGATCTGAATATAGATTCGGATATGATGGTTATTTAATTTTTAAGTGATTCTTCACCATTAGGAGATAGGGCCAAAAACGATACATTGTGGGATATCTCAAAAAGTTATGGACGGATTTGGTCGAAACATGGTGGAAAGGTTGTGTGTGTGACAAGGAAGAATCGATTCAATTTTGGTGAAGATTCGGATCCGGATCCAGCTAGTATAATTTTTTAAGTGATTCTTCACCATTGGGAGATGGGGCCAAAAACGATACATAGCAGGATATCTCAAAACGTTATGGGTGGATTTGGACGAAACTTGGTGGACATGTTGTGTGTCTGACAAGGACGATTCTATTCTATTTTGGTGAAGATCTGAATATAGATTCGGATATGATGATTGTTTAATTTCTAAGTGATTCTTCACCATTGGGAGATAGGGCCAAAACGATACATTGTGGGATATCTCAAAAAGTTAAAGGACGGATTTGGACGAAACATGGTGGTGTAGGAGCTGCCATGGTACTTCAGAGCCGCACGTTTATATAGGAAGAGTTGGTCAGGAGTCGATCTACGCTCTCCTGCTATGTAGAATGAACAGTATTTGTAGAATTTCAACAAAAGCCACATCACTGTTCATATCAGTAAATATTATTCCATCGTGTTTGGAAAAACTGGAAAATTTGAAAATTGGAAAACTTGCAAAAACAATATAGCCTATTTTACTCCCAGGGGTCCCAGGAATACCCACCCAAAATATCGTTGCGATCGGTTCAGCCGTTTTTGCGGTACCTTCGAACGGATGGACGGACATTTGGTGAATTTGAACATTTGTTGAATAGTAAGATAAACGCTCCTAACCAATTGTGTTGTAGTTTACACTCCAAATTCCGTTGGCAATCTCCGCTGGCCTGATGTTAAATAATATTCATTTTATTACTTATTTGATATAGTAATCTTCTTTATATAATAACTGATCTTTATCACCATTATGATAAGCCAGATTTCACGAACGGCTTCTGGAAAATTTGATATTGCAGTGACCCTAGTCATACAAGAAGGTTTTTTGGGGGGGTTTTTTTGTATACAAGATCGAGGCTCTTGAAAGAGCTAACATTAATCACACAAAAAGTCAAAGCGACACACAAAACACAAAATAAGGGGAGCGGTAGACAAGCTAGGGAGAGAGGGGGAAGGACACAAACACAACATTTGAGAGCAGGGACATCGAGAGAACTGTGGGAGGGAGAGGGCTTGGGGGGAGGTGGGAGAGGTATAAAACATATGGACACTGCAAGGATTTCCAGGAAAGAAGTTGGAATTTCAAAAAAGTGTATCTGGGGTAAAAATTAGCGGGGGTAGAAAAGATCAAGGTTTTGGATGGGGGAAGATAAGAAATGGTGGTGAACAGCTGTTTTAAAGACCTGGAGGGAGGAGTGGGATTGAAGGGAGTGGGGGAGTTTGTTCCAGAGGTGGGAGAAAAGGGGAATGAAAGAGTGAAGGTGAGCAGAGAGCCTAGATTTTGGCAGTTTTACCATAAGAGGGCTGTTGGCAGATCTTGTGCGACCTGTAGGAATATTTGGGGGACAGAGCACAGAGAGCTGGGGGAGCAAGGCCGGAGAGGAGTCGGTAGAAGACAGAAAGACCACCAACCTGCCTGCGGTGAGTGAGTGAAAGGCCCTCAGAGTTAGCTTCATCGCAGGAGATTCCAAGGGTTACATAATTAGGTTACATACAGTCATGGTCCATGTGTTTGAATGCGTTCTATAATCTCAGATGTCTGATGGTCACTGATGGCCTACATTCGTAGTGGTGATTGTGTTTAATTACACTGATTATATTGTTACTGATCTGAGTTTGGGGGTTACCATGCGGGGGTTCCTCGAACCTGAGGTCACCAGTCACGAATAACTCTGTGGTCCGATGGGTTGCTATTCAACCACGGACGCAGATTGAACCCACAAACCGAGCCGGGTTCCTGCTCCTTTATTAACACGTTACCGTACCTTAGCAGTGGTTTGGTGATCCCGATTGGGGACCATACCTTCCATGGCCACCCGTCTATTTATTATGTACGGCTGAGTCAACCGTGGATGGCCGTTGGTTAATTACGGAGTCAATCAGTCGGGCAGAACTTCCCGTATAACTATGCTTACACACTAAGTCGGACTAATGAAGTAAAGGACGAAAGTAAGCAGGTCGAAAGCAATTAACAGTTAAAAAGCAAGAACATTTATTTACAAAGCACAACAAGGCAATATTTGTTCAGGACATATTCACAAAAGATCACAAGTAAAGGCACGAAAAAAAAGTAATTATCCTTAATGCTCTCGGAGCTCACTTACATATTCTAACCTATCTCGGGACGAACAACATTTGACAGTGGCCATCAATCATCTGGGAGAGTAGATTTAGAAATAGGAATAGATTAGAGGCACAGCAGAGCGTGGGTACAGATACTGGCTGACCTTACAAGTGCAGAAATGGCTGCAGCTCTTGTGGTCCAGATAGGCAGTGCAGAGGTTCGGGCAGGCCCTCACAGCTTCGCAGCATGCTTGTGGAGAGCGCTTCATGTCAAGACCTCCCAGCAGAGGAGTGGAGTGGAGAGTCCAGTGCTTGTGGAGAGTGCTTCTCGCAGACAAGACAAGTAGAGAGCCCTTGTGGAGAGAGCTCCTCGCAGCAAATATGAGTGCAAAGCACTCCTGGCAAACAAGATCGCATTGGGGATGAAAGAGATTCGTGCCAAGACCTTCCATCAAACAAGATGAGTGGAGAGCGCTCCTGGCAGATGAGACGAGTGGAGACGACTCCTGGCAGACGAGAGCACATGGTGGACGAGAGAGATTCATGTACAGACCTTCCAGCAGACAAGTAGAGTGGAGTGGAGAGTCGAGCGCCAAGCACGAGCACCAGCTGAAGCACAAACACTAGATCGCTTGCTGATCTGGCGTTTTATGACCGCTGAGAGGGAGTGTGGTTACAGCTCCTGTCATTTGTTCGTTTTCACGGTCATGTCACCTTCTCATGGCCTCTGTCTGGCCAGAGCGTAGGATGGTTGGTCCCGCGAGCAAACCACAACCCCTTGTGGGCAGCTGTTGCTGCTGTCTCTGACGTAGCAACATCTTAATGAAAAATGTAGCATTAATGATCGCCTCTGTTGTGTTTTAAATGGGAATTTTGCAGGCAATAAAAAAAGAAAGGTCTATTTAATTCCATGGTGATTTTCACACAATTAATAATATTTTGTACCGAGTTAGAGTAATTTGGGTCCATTTATTTGAACTCATCGGTGTGGACTCGTGAAAGGGGGGTGGTTTTGCATGTGGAATGAGAAAGGGGAAGAGGAGGTTTGAGGGGAGGATCGTGAGGAACTACTGTTTGAAAGCTATAGGGTGAAAGACCGGCAATGGATGGGTAGCTGGAGTTAAAGAAGGGTCGAAAGATGGATTGATAGATGGAGGGATTAAAGAGGAATTGAAAGATGGATTGTTGAACTGAAAGTTGGAAAGTCGGGGGTGCATTACTCCGGAAATGAACATGCTAAACTCACAACGCATCTCCCGACGAAATACTTCTACACAACAGGTACGAAATTTATCTAAGCATATAAATTAAAGACATTTCTAATATTGGCAACTTCCATGTGTCTCTGAATGCTTAGTTGGGGGTCCACTTCCATGGACCATGGCCGCAACAATATCTTAGCGCCATTCTACAAAGACGGATTTTCCAGGCAAAACCTTGATAAAACCTCTCTGGGTTGGATTTTTTTGGATACGAAATCAAGGCTCGTGTAAGAGCTAACAGATAGGATATATAATAAAGGGAGGGGGAGACAAGAGGGGCAGAGACAGGGAAGCACAACAACAGTAGAGAACAGGGACATTGGGAGATCTGTGGAAGAGAGAGAGCTGGGGTGGAGTACTTGGGATAAACAAGATGGACACTACAGGGGCTTTCAGGAAAGAAAATGAAATTTGAAAAAGGTGGATTTGGGGTGTATTAACAGGGGTAGAAAAGATCAATGTTTTGGATGTGGGAAGATATGAGATGATGGTGAACAGCTGGTATGAATACCTGGAAGGAGCAGTGGGATTTAAGAGAGTGTGGGAGTTTGTTCCAAAGGCGGGAAAAAAATAGGAATGAAAGAGTGAAGGTGAGGTGAGTGAGTCTTCATTTTGGAAGTTTCACCAGAAGAGGGTTTCTGGCAGATCTTGTGCATCCTACAAGAATATTTGGGGGACAGAGCACAGACAGAGCAGGGGGAGTTAGGCCGGAGAGGAGTTGGGAGAAGAAAGAAAGACCACCCACCTGCTTGCGGTCAGAAAATGAAAGGCCCTCAGAATCGACTTCATCGCGGGAGATTCCAATGATTCTGAATGCTTTCGTTTCTACAGCGTGAACCCGAGCTCGGTGTGAGGCAGGAGCACCGGTCCAGAGGGGAGAGCAGTACTCCATCAAGCTATGGTTGAAAGTTTTGTAAGGGGTGAGGGGCTCAGTAGTACCAAGGAAGGACTTCACACGACGGAGGATGCCCAGTCGGCGACTGGCTTTGGAAGCTTACACAATGTTTAAATGTTATCTGTCATCGACTTAGGAAACTTATTGTATAATGTACTAAACAGCTGATGCTGCTTCAATTCTTGTGATATATTAATACTGTATAATCTTTATTTAACTTATGTATACTTAAAAGCTAATTATTTGTTGTATTTCAATTTAAAAGTGATTGTAAGTTGTAGTAATTGATGGTGGAGGCCAAGAGCTTTCATTTTGTATACACTAGAATATAAGACCCGTCGCTTCGCTGACGGGAATACCAATCTTTCCTGCGAAGGCTAATCTATGGGGGAAGAAAAAAAAAGGATTCCTGGGAGATCCTGCTCTCCGTGCAGAGATAACCAACTTGTTTTGCCATTTTCAGTTTTGAGACGTGTGTCCATGTACCCATAAAAAAAATTTTTTTATTAGGCTCAGAAACATTCTCGGGAGTTACCCGAATCCACCGTAGTTGGATTTATTGAAATCCGTTAATCCGTTCTCAAGTTATAACACGACAAACAAACAAACAGACAGACAGACAGACAGACACGGCTCCTTTTATAATATAGATATTGCCATAGTTTGGTGAAAAGAAAAGAAGATTTCGCCAAGTATAGGTACAAACTAGCAGAGTTACCCGGCGTTGCCCGGAAAATAAAGTCAGTCACGTGTGTGTAGTGGGCTTTTTATAGTCAGAGGAAGCCACGCCCCGTAGGCATGCCCCGCCCCTTGGGCACGCCCCACTGTCACGCCCCAAGTCTAAATCTGATGCGTCCATGTTTTTTGTCCTGAAAAGTTACCCCCATGAACCCGCTCTTCCCTCTAAGTCACTTCCTTAGGCTGTCCATGAGGCACAACCCGAACAAACAGACGTTCACAAATAGGGTTATAGATAGCGGTTATTATAAATGAAAAATAATATGTTCCCCTAATTATTGTTGGTGGATTTTTGATATGTTGTTTAGGCATGCTTTTGGAACATAATACAGGTGAAAAAAACTATGTTGCAATTACCGATGGGTTGACCCTATTTATTTGCACACTCCTGGACTAATAATGGTCTTAGCAGAAATGGGAGAGACCTTGAGATGGTCGTGTTTAGCATAGTTGAAGACCAAGAGGAAAAATCGGGAAGTGATGGATTTATAAAGACAGTTGCACAGGTGAATGAAAAAGTGAACAAAAAATATTGTGAGGGTAACGCAACAAAAGCATACTTGGGAGAATGTGGGCAGTTTGGGGTGAGGATTGTGGGGGGAAGGGGGAGCATGGGCTGGCAACTTTAGATAGAAGGGGGTAAGTAAAAGATACAAAGGAGAGACAATAAAAAATTGCAAGGTTACCAACTTGCCTGCATAGAATGAGAAATAGACCCTGAGATCCTCCTGTTATGAGATGCCAATGATGCTGAAGGCATAAATCTCTATGGCCTAAATGTAGACTAGATTTGGAGCAGCAGCACCGGCCTATAGTGGGGAGCCATATTCCATGACTTTTCGGATGAAGGTTGTTGTTGTTGTATCGCCCCGGACACTTCTCTCGAACAAGCCCGCGGCACGGAGACAACCGATCGATCTCGCAGGAGCGACTCGGAGATCCCCCACATCCAGGAAGGTGTACCCCACTTTCATAAAGTCAGGGCCATGACAGAGGTAGAGAGAAAGAGAGAGTGGGAGAGAGAGAAGAGACAAGAGGGAAAGGGTGAGTTCATGTAGACCAATCGGCGATTTCGATTTGGTCCCCGACTTGCGTTGGGCACTGTACAACCACCGTGAAGAGGCGTCCCCGATAGTTGTCTCAGATGAAGGTTTTGTCCACTGCTATAAACTGAGGGTGGCTGATGAAATACATCCCCTCTGCAGAGAGTTCCAAGGTAGCGTCCATCTTTGGAGACCAGCTTGGAAATATTATTTGCACTATGTCAAATTGAGAGGCCTGGGAGCTCTCTCTCAGAGACTGACTGAATAAAGTATTTGGCGGATTGACTGGATGGTTCTTGAGGATGGACAATGTGAGAGTGTGGGACTTACTGGCATTAAAAGACATGTTGCAGGTAAAATAAAAGTTGCTTCTTTTTATCAAGATTTCCATACATGGATGCTGCTTAGCCTCCCTGTGGAGACGTGAGGAACAAACCCACACAGGGTGGAATCATCTGCATAATGAAACAATGAATTTTCCAGTGACGGGGAAAGATCATTGATTTGAACCAAGAACAACATTCATCCCAGAACACTACCTTGAGGGCCTCTAGAGGTAAAAACATTGGACAGAATGCCATCAATATCAACCTACTGCTTTGCAGGATGAAGAAAGTCTGTTAGCCAGTCCATGGGGGAACCTTGGATACCATTAGGTGGAAATTTGCAAAGCAGCGCAGGGTGACAGACTATCAAATATATGGGAGATTTTCATTCAGACATCCCTGATCACTTGTTTGAAATTGAGAGTATCCATCCATTGTTGATATAGTAGAACCAGCATCAGGGTGGAACCCAAACTAAAATGTCACAGATTAGAGAAACACATCATTAACACCTTTGGGTTTTAGGCATTTAGCATCAGTAAATGCTTTGTGAAAATAAATCATTGCTTGATTGTTACATTTATAACTAGAAAGCAACTGAAAATGTAAAGCCCATCCGCATCCGTTTGTATTCAGTCGTCTTCTTCTTCTTCTGTATGCTCAACATAACGAAAACAGTTTTTAAAAATGCAAAATGAAAATTGATGATTTTATGCAGCCTTGACCTTTGAGTTTTAAATCTAAAAAATAATCAGCTTCTAAATTTTGATTGGTGAACCAATTCTGTGACCCAACATGCAAATTCTTTCGATTTTTATTTTTATTTTTTTTCTATACTGAATCGAGGCTCGTGAAAGAGCTGACAACCGCGAGGGAAAGACAGCACCGGGGGACCGCGAGGGAAAGACAGCACATGGGGACCGCGAGGGAAAGACAGCACATGGGGACCGCGAGGGAAAGACAGCACATGGGGACCGCGAGGGAAAGACAGCACATGGGGACCGCGAGGGAAAGACAGCACATGGGGACCGCGAGGGAAAGACAGCACATGGGGACCGCGAGGGAAAGACAGCACATGGGGACCGCGAGGGAAAGACAGCACATGGGGACCGCGAGGGAAAGACAGCACATGGGGACCGCGAGGGAAAGACAGCACCGGGGGACCACGAGGGAAAGACAGCACATGGGGACCACGAGGGAAAGACAGTACAGGGGGACCACGAGGGAAAGACAGCACATGGGGACCGCGAGGGAAAGACAGCACATGGGGACCACGAGGGAAAGACAGCACATGGGGACCGCGAGGGAAAGACAGCACATGGGGACCGCGAGGGAAAGACAGCACATGGGGACCGCGAGGGAAAGACAGCACATGGGGACCGTGAGGGAAAGACAGCACATGGGGACCGCGAGGGAAAGACAGCACATGGGGACCGCGAGGGAAAGACAGCACATGGGGACCGCGAGGGAAAGACAGCACATGGGGACCGTGAGGTAAAGACAGCACATGGGGACCACGAGGGAAAGACAGCACATGGGGACCACGAGGGAAAGACAGCACATGGAGACCGCGAGGGAAAGACAGCACATGGGGACCATGAGGGAAAGACAGCACATGGGGACCGCGAGGGAAAGACAGCACATGGGGACCGCGAGGGAAAGACAGCACATGGGGACCGCGAGGGAAAGACAGCACATGGGGACCACGAGGGAAAGACAGCACATGGGGACCGCGAGGGAAAGACAGCACATGGGGACCGCGAGGGAAAGACAGCACATGGGGACCGTGAGGGAAAGACAGCACATGGGGACCACGAGGGAAAGACAGCACATGGGGACCACGAGGGAAAGACAGCACATGGGGACCGCGAGGGAAAGACAGCACATGGGGACCGTGAGGGAAAGACAGCACATGGGGACCGCGAGGGAAAGACAGCACATTTCAGGTCAATCGGGTGAAAATTAGTGATTTTACGCAACCTTGACCTTTGACCTTTTGAGCAAGTTATTAATTTACCTTCTCCATATTCTCATAATAAAGCTTTGTTGAAAATTTGATGACAAAACTCAAATGGTAAATTTAAATTTCAGGTCAATTGGTTGAAAATTGACAATTGTATGTGACGCTGACCTTTCACCTTTTGACCAAATTATACATTTTGCCTTCTCCATACTATCATGATAAAGCTTTGTTGAAAATTTGATGACAAAACACAAATGGTAAATTTAAATTTATTGGTCAATAGGGTGAAAATTGGCTTACAGGTACTATCATAATAAAGATAGCCTGGTGTTGGCTTAGCGGTTAGGGTGCCGGCTTGGGATCCTAGGATCCTGGGTTAGAATCCCGGTCGATCGCTGAATTAACGCCAGAGGGTTTGACTCAGCCTGTTATCCTTCCGAGGTCGGCTAATTGAGTACCAGTTCACTGGTAATTCCCTGTGTGCCGTAAGAGTCGACTAACAGGGCTGGCGGCAGGAAGGGCATCCGGCCGTAAAACATTGCTTCAAAAAGGGGACCACGGTGCCCGAAAAAGGCCAACCCCCGCTCTGCTGGGAAAAATGGCCTCTAAAGGTGGTTTCCTACTATCATAATAAAGCTTTGTTGAAAATTTGATGACAAAACTCAAAAGGTAAATTGAAATTTCAGGTCAATTGGATGAAAATTGATGATTTTATGTGATGCTGACATTTAACCTTTTCAGCTTTTGACAAAATTAGTAATCTGGCTTCTCCATATTATCATAGTACAGCTTTGGTGAAAATTTGATGACAATAGCTCAAATGGTTAAAAAAAAAAAGTTACGGCCCAGACACACACTGACAGATAGACACACACACAGAATTGATTACAAAACCCCGGCTCCTGCTGTGCAGGGGACGGGCTAATAAACCTTGTTTATGAACTTGAAGTCAAGGTTCCCCTTCATAATCGAAGTTGGCCATTCATGTCTGACATGTGAGCATCTGGGTGGGTGAAGTCATTTCTGGTGTAGGAGCTGCTGCATGCACAAAAACCATACACTGAGATTGCAAACCTGGTGTCAAATATACCAGAGCAGAACAAAGCACTTGCTTTAGGGAAGTTTAGGGCCACAGTTTTTAGTATCCACAGTTTAGGGCAGGAATTGTGATTTTGCCATGTTGCCGGCAATACCCTCACCTACTCCTTGTGAAAGATATGGTCAGATTTTTAACTCCACCAGTTAATGCCAGCAGACAGCTCTGAGAATAACTTACATAATCCGAGGGATGGCACATTTCATCTATCCACAGTAACTATTTTGGCCGTTTCTAAGTGCAGGTCATTACAAGTATGGCATGAGGCTGAATGAAGACATTACTCTTTGAGAAACGAGCAATAATACAGAGCTGCAAGATACAGTCAGGGTTACGTAAGACAACAGAGGGACACATGTGCAGTATTTGACATTGCTGACTAAGATATCTTGACACTTTTGCTCCAAGATTGGGTATCCTCTGAATACCGTACCATCATGCACTGCATGGGACAAATTAGACACTTTATAGTTTGGCCTAAAATCCAAGACAGATTGTACAGATCAATAGTAAGTGGCTAACAGGATGGCTTACAGGTACCCACGCTCACCTCTCAGCTTTCCAGCCTGGATTTGAATCCCGACCCATCTGTAAACTGTCATCCCAGTGTTTCAATGGCAGGGTGCTATATTAGTGTGTGTGCCGTCCCCTCGGATGTACGTTAAATTGGCGTCCCATCTGCCAGCATTCGTTTGTGGACGTTAAAGACTCCACAATGTCCTTCATGAAGAGTAGGTGAGCTATCGCCAGCACCACAAACAAATTACAAATTCCTACCGGAACTAGCATGGGGTACTGCTTCAGCGGCACAGCCGTGCCCCCAGCCAAAGATGCTACCCCGCATCCTTGTACTGCATACGAACGAATAAGAAAATGGTAAGTGCTCTACGTCTGCATCATCTCGTCAGACTGGAAAAAAAATTCTGGTAAGTGATGGATAAGTTCTGGTGATGGAGCTGGTAAACAGGAAGCTAAGCATGAGGGGTATTCTTGGGAGGATGTTGTACGCAGACGTGGGAGATGCAGGAAGTACTGGAGGAGTGAAAGGAGGAATTTGAGAAACATGGGCTGAAAATGAGTATGGAGAAGACAGAAGTGACGTGGGTTTGGGAGCAGAGAAAATCAATGAATTTCAGGTTAGAGATGGAGATCAGACAAGGAAAGAGGTTTTTGAGTGTCTGTGGGGAACAGTGACCGGGGATGGTAAGTCAGAGGCAGAGGTGTGGAGGAGGATTTAGGAGGAGATTGAAAAGAAAGATTTTTCAGATTTCAAGGAGATTGAAAAAGAAAGGTTTTGATGTCATGTGAAGTTTTGATTTGTTTAACAATTTTGTCTTCACATCTGTATAATTGATATTCTCATATTTAACACATTGCATCATCATCATTTGGCATGAAAATAGCCTGATGATGACAGCAACGAAAAAGATTATGAAATATTTTATTTTACCTTATCTGTGTGTGACAGGCAGTGCAGGTACTCCAGTAAGATTTAATGAAAATGGTGATGCGCCAGGCCGCTACGACATCTTCCAGTACCAGACGGGCCATGGTTACCGTCAAGTCGGGCAGTGGAGCGAGACACTCCAGCTCAATGTAGGTTTCGGACAATCTACAGATATAAATAAATAAATGAACAAATTATATTTTGTGTTTCTTGGCAGTTTAAACTGCTGCAATGGCAGATGTCTTCTATTTGATGTGACTACATTGTGAGTCTGAGAGTCTGGCTTGTTTTGGTTTAATATCTTTTGTCATACAAGCCTAAGTGCTTTCCACAAGTTAAACTTGACTTTCTTTATGAATCTTGTGTGTCCACCATGAATCTGAACACTATCAACTATTATCTAGAGTTATAGAACCTAGACTCCAGAGCTTGCTTGCTTGACTTGGCAGAGAACGGCTGGCTTGGCAAGCGCTAGCTAGCCGCTTGGTAAATGAGCACACCTCCAATTCTTGTGGGGTATATAGATTACAATAGATCTTCGCTCAGTTCTGTAAGTAAAACTTACGCACTTTGAAGCTGATAATTTCCAACTAGAAACTCAAACTCTCTTTTATAAAGCTGAGAATCTACAACTTTCCAAATCAGTCATTGAGAAGTAAACTTGACCGTCCAACTCGAAGCTCTGAGAAGTGAGTTTCAAACTTCAGGTCTGTGTTTCAAATGTTTTGTTGAGATCTGCAATTCACACCAAAGTTGTACTTTTTAACTCAACTGGACTATGTCCAGCTGAGTTTTTGTCGACACCCAGTGTCCGGCGTCCGTCTGTCGTCTGTCTGTCTGTCTGTCTGTCTGTCGTCTGTAAACAATTCGACGTCTACGCTCTAAAAGTCACAAATATTGATTAAATTTGATGAAACTTGTTATGCAGCATCTTTAAGACATAAACTAGTTTGGGATTGCATTTGGGCGTTGCACGCCCAAAAATGGGCGTGGCAGGGCGGCCATATTGAAAAATCACTAATTTTTGTCATGTATTTTTAGCACATATAAACTATATCGTTTGTGGTCCTATTATGCATATTCTAACCATATTGATATCGACCAGTTGAATTCAGGTTCCCTGGAACCTCTCTAGTTTTTTTGTATACAGAGTCGAGGCTCGTGTAAGAGCGAACACATTAAACACGAAAACAAAAAACTGACACATAAAACATATAATAAAGGGAGCGGGAGACAAGAGGGGGAGAGAGAGGAAAGCAGAGAAGCACATCAACAGTAGAGAACAAGGACATCAGTAGATCTGTGGAATGGAGAAGGCTGGGTGAGGGGGAGGTAGGGAAGACGAGATTAGGAGGGGAGTGGATGGGGAGAGAGGTGGGAAGAGGAGGGGATAGAGGAGAGAGGGGAAAGGGGAGGTAACGGTAGGGAAGGGGAAGGGGGAGGTAACCGTAGGGAAGGGGAACAGGAGGGAAGGGGGAGGTAACGGTAGGGAGGGGAAGAGGAAGAGGAGGGAAGGGTAGAACCTTAAATAACAGAAGAAACAAAAGTACCAAAGAAAAAACTTAGAAAAAAAAGAAGTACCTTAAAAGCAGAAGAATTCGCTCGTACCAAGTTGACTTCACGGGGTAAGTATTCTCTGAATACCATGTGGTATTTGAATGACGAATGTGTAATAAAAAGATGTTCCCTTCCCTAATTCATTAATACATTTGAAGTTGATTTTTTCAGATACTTTTTCTCTAACACCTCCACCAGCTGGATTTACTCCGATGGGGATCTGAGAGTCCTTTGGGGGGTGCAGCACCTGGCTCTTTTTGTAGCTACCCATGTGCACCCGGTGAGCGCCAAACTCCAATGCAAGGCGCTTCGTGCTGCTGGATGTGCGAACCATGTCGTGGCTATGACTTCCTGGTTGATGAAATGACCTGTCGCCGCTGCCCCTTTGACTCGAGGCCCGATGCCAATCGGTCATCTTGTGTCCCCATTCCCATTGTTCGTCTTGAGCTCCACTCTCCATGGGCCGCCATCCCATTAGCAGTTGCCACCGCCGGTCTTGCAGCAGCAGCAACGGTCACCGGTGTGTTCATACGCAATTGGTCTACGCCACTGGTACGTGCATCCGGTAGGGAACTGAGCGCTGTGCTGTTGTTCGGCATCATGCTCTCCTACTGTGCCACCTTTGCGATGGTTTCCCTACCGGGTCCCGTATCCTGCGCGGCACGACGCCTTGCTCCAGGATTTGGTCCTTGCGTCACCTATGCGGCTCTTCTTGCAAAAACAAGCCGGATACAGCGCATCTTTGCACATGGCCGCCGATCGGCCGCACCACCCCGCTGCATAAGCCCCGCATCGCAACTCGGCGCTGTTGCGGTCCTCGTGGGTCTTCAGCTTATTGCGATGACGGCTTGGCTCTTTGTGGAACCTCCACGTGCCGCACGGGACTACGGAGAGCTACCGCTCCTGGAACCAGACCGGGCCCGGGCCTTCCTGCGTTGCGCTGGCTCTGAGCTGGCGACCCTAGCTTCGCTTGCCTACAGCCTCCTGCTCATGGTGGTTTGCACGATTTATGCCGTTAGGACCCGTGCTGTCCCAGAGAGCTTCAACGAGGCAAAGCCCATTGGCCTGACCATGTACACCACCTGTATCGTGTGGTTGGCATTTGTGCCCATCTTCTTTGGTACAGCACGCTCTGGAGATAAGGTCAGTTTTTAATTTTTTTTTATTCTACCATCAATTTAAAGCATTTGATGAATCTTACACATGAATCACAAGCAAGGCAACGACATTACGAGATTTCATGTACTTTCAGGTGATTTTTCTTCAATGAAATCCAAACAGAATGGACAAATCGTGACGTAGGCCTAGTGCAATTTGAACCTGGGATCCCAGAGCATCATCATGAGCTATGCGCTCAGCTTTCCGCACAAATATTTGCGTTTTCTATACATCAGGTTTTGTGCTCCTCACAGGTCATATTTTGTATTGTACGTGATGTATCTTTTCATGTGTTCACAACCATGCCACTGCTCTGACTTCCTGCAATGTTAATCTACAGGTACATCAGAATCACATGCATGGGCCTATACTGATATTGTGGTGATAGTTGAATATGGATTTTTAAAAGTGAGTATGTGTGTGTGTGTGTGTGTGCCATTGGTTGTTATCTCCATTTGGGAGCGTCAGGAGGTGGAACGGAGCCCTTCCAGGTTTCGATGTATCCATCTTCGTGTGTGTTGGCTTAGCGGTTAGGGTGCCGGCTTGGGATCCTAGGATCCTGTATTTGAATCCCGGGCGATCACTGAATTAACACCAGGGGGGTTGACTCAGCCTGTCATCCTTCCGAGGTGGGGAAATTGAGTACCAGCTCACTGGTAATTCCCTGTGTGTCGCAAGAGGTGACTAACAGGGTTGGTGGCAGGAAGGGCATCCGGCCATAAAACATTGCTTCAAAAAGGGGACCAGGGTGCTGGAAAAAGGGGACCACAGTGCTGGAAAAAGGCCAACCCCTGCTCTGCGGGGGAAACTGGCCTCTAAAGGTGGTTCTTCCTCCTCTTCTTCTTCTGCTTCTTGTTCTTCTTCTTCTTTGTGTGTGTGTGTGTGTGTGTGTGTAAGTGCAAGCTACTTTAAAAGTATACATCTGTGTCATTGCCTATTCAAGGTGTCAGTAATTTGGCTGAGGCCGAGCGAAGCGAGGTCGAGTCTGTTTATTGCTGATACGTGAAACACCCTGCAACCCATACCTACAGAAAACAGACTTTTTGGAGCGTCTGCCACATTTTCCATCCAATCACCATATAGCTTTTGTTAAAAAAAAATGTATCCATTGGGTAGACGCTCCAGTGTTGAAAGTTTTGTGTCAATTGCTCAAGCGGTTGCAGACAGAATAAATTTAAAAGCAAATTAAGGTGAAAAAGTGAGGCGGACGAAAAAAATGTTTGGGCCTCGGTCGATGTTCCACAACACAAGGACGCGGACGCCTACTACTAGTAATATACAGCGTAAACCATTGTATGTTGTGTGCGGTGTGATTTTACGCAGAATTCATCTCGGCGGGTGATACAATGCGCCACAATTGAGAAGTTGCAGCCTAGACGAGCTCGCACAATGTTGTACACACCTCGTTGACTTGAGTGACAGCTTCCTCAGCGTTTTCATATTACATGAAGAACAAAAACAAACCTTGCCTGTTAAAAAATTTCGATTTTTGTTCAAATGTGCTCGTTTTCTTGTCATTCAGGCAGTTTGTTCAAATGTGCTGATTTCCTTGTCATTCACTTCCAATAAGTAGAGTGATAATTATTATTATTACAGAGATGGTTCATGCATCAATGATAAATAATGTCCAATTTGCCCAACTATTGCTGTGCAAGGAGTTCATCAAAACGAATGGCTTGAAAGAGTGATGACTGGAGGCCTCGAAGGTTCTATTTTAGTGTTGGAGTAAACAGATGTATTTTATAAATGCATGTCAGTATGAGGTCTGTGATTAGGCCTTCATATAACGATGCTCTCATGCTTGTGCTCCTAGCTCTCTGCAGAGGATTGGTTTTTGCCGAAGCAGTTTCTTGGCTCGGGGGTAAAATACTGGGCAGGTCCACACTCGGACGCAGGACACTCGACTCGACTGAGTGTGCAGGAATTTGTACTCTGTTCAGGGTGCTGGCAATAACTCATCGACCGTTCTTGAAAGACACCGTGGGGTGTCTTTGTGCCCAGCAATATCAACTGATACCGGCAGATGGGACACCCAGTTTAACTTCCATCAGAAGGTCGACACACATTGATGAATCACCCATTCTGTGAAACCCCAAGCTGACAGTTTGTAGCTTGGTTGCTTCTTCAAACCCAGGATAGACAGACAGCTCCGAGGTGAGTGGTGCGTACCTCATTGCTATCCTACAAGCCCCAATTTATAATGATCCTTCATGTACCGGCATCCGGTCATAAAAACATTGCTTCAAAAAGGGGACATCGGTGCCAGAAAAAGGCCAACCCCTGCTCTGAGGGGAAAAATGGCCTCCAAAGGTGGTTCCTCCATGTATCGGTATATGAACGAACTGCATTGGACATGAGGTCAAGCAGCTCTGTTCATTTCTTCAATGGAATGTGATTGCTCGTCCTAATAAAATTTTGCCAATATGTATCTTCTGAATTCGTAGAAGTTGGAATGCAAGGATCCCTCTCTTCTTGTGTTCACTCGACAAAGCCGTCAGTTTGTAAATTTGAATTACAATGAAGCTGAATTTAAAATCCAATTTCAAGCTTCCATTTCAATATAAATATTATAAAGATGAGAGAATGTCTGCAGCAACTGTATCTTTTAATATGGAGGTCCAGCCAAGGCTCATGGAAGAGCTGGACAACAGAGAGCAGCTCGTAGACACACCGACAACAGGAATGAGAGACACGAGGACAAGGCACAAACCGACCACCAACGGCACGTTTTTGTATATGTAGACGAGGCTCGTGGAAGAGCTAGTACACGGACCGGATCAGGACGTAACAGGACAAAAGGAACAGTAGAGTAGAGAGAGAGGGGAAACACCATCAGCAAAGTTTAAGGCCAAAAACCCAAAATAGAGGCAGACTTGGACAAACAATAGGTATGGGGAGGAATGGAAGGCAGGAGAGGACACATGGGGTGGACAATATCGATACACAAGAAAACTCTCATGAGGGAAAACTGGAAATTTGGAAGGACGAGGGATTGGGGTCGGGTGGGTTAGCGAGGGCAGAAAATATCATGATTTTGGATTGGGGATGATCTGAGATGATGGTGAACAGCTGTTTTGAAGACCTGCAGGGAGGAATGATATTGAAGAGAATGTGGAAGTTGGTTCCACAGGCTGAATAAAAGGAGAAACGAATGAGTGGAGGTGAGCAGTAATCCTGGAATGAGGTAATTTCACCAGAAGGGGGTTGATGGTGTGTTGTGTCGTAAAGTATGGTGGACCGTGTGCGCCCTACAGAAACCTGGGGGGGCAAAGCATGAAAAAAGCAGTAGGGAGCAAGACCAGAAAGGAGGCGGTAGAAGACAGAGACCATCGACCTGTCTGCAATGGCGAAGTGATAAGCCCATAGACGCAGCTTCATCACAGGAGATTCCAATAATCTTGAAGACATTGGTTTCCATTCCATCAAGCTGAGCAAGATGTGAGGCAGGGTTGCCGGCCCAGAAGGGAGAGCAGTACTCCATCAAGTTGTGGATGAAGGCCTTGTAGGTTTTTTAGGAGTTCAGGAGTGCCAAGGAAGGACTTTGTACGATGGAGGATGCCCAGACTGGGGCTGGCTGTGGAGGCCACCTTTGAAATGTGGTTTTCCCAAGAAAGATAATGGTTGACAGTGAGAGCCAGGAATGTGAATGACTTCCTCAAGAGGATTGTCAAGAAAGTAGAGGGAGACGGTTTGCCAGATGATCCTTTCGGAGAGAGATAGTGAGAGGGTGAGATTTGTCAGGATTGAAAGACATATTCCGAATGATTGACCAACTTGTGATTTTGTTAAGGTCTGCCTGAAGGATGAGGGATGTCACAGAAGAGGGTGCGGTCATCAGCAAATAGATAAAGGAAATTTTCCAGAGAGTCAGAGAGATCGTATATGAAGATCAGGAATAGGACTAGGACCAGAACACTGCCTTGGGGCACTCCAGCCTTGACACGGAGAGGAGATGAAAGGATTCCGTTGAGAGAGCCACATGTTGGCTATGAAAGTAGAGGAAGTCAGTAAGTAAGCCACGTGTGGAGTTTGCCTTGGATTCCATAGCCAGGGAGATGCCCTGGAGAGAGTAAGGCAGGATGCCAGACTGTTTCGAAAGCTAGATTATATATGTCCAGAGAGACGGGTCTGATCTTATGTCTGACATTGAAGGCCTCCATCCATTGCTGTGTGAGTGGAGGCAGCATGTCCAAGGTTGAGTGACCTGGTCTGAAACTAAATTTGTGATCTGTGATGACGTTGTTGGAGAAATGGAAAGGATTTCATATCAACTGCGATGATGGATTCCATGACCTTGCTGATGATTGGAAGTACGCTGATAGGTCTGTAGTTGAGGAGATCCGTTTTTGCACCTTTTATGTAATGCTGTGATGTTGATGGATTTCCAAATAGATGTAAGATGACATAGGGCAAATAATTGGGTAAAAAGGGCAGAGAGAGGAAGTACAAGAGCAGCAGATCAGGCTTTTAGGAGACGTGAGCTGATGCCGTCCAGTCCAGTTGCAGAGTCAGACCATGCGCTTAGATGAGAGACAGATTTGCAAAATGTGTCCTGTGAAGAAGAAGAGTAGGAGGAATAGATTGTGATTAAGAAGAACATGTGGGGTACTTATGACAGAGAAACAAGGAAAGAGAAGCATTTTACTGCTTTTAAAAGCTTTCAAAGGAAGAAGTTAAAGCGTTTTCTTCATTTAAGTTATTGAGAAAAGGGAGAGGTAAAGAAAGAGGTACAGGAAGTACAAGTAGAAGGCAAAATGAGATCACGTTTTAGAGTGAAAGAGTTTTACTTTTTGGGGGGCATTGAAGCAGGGATGGGGCATATGATAACGTTGAAACGGCACAAAGGAGATAATTTGGGGGGGGGGGGGGGGGGGGGGAATAAACAGAACGACAACATCAAAATTGAAAATTGAAACAATTTTACTCCCAGCCATCTGAGGAGTAAGTCTGGCCTACACTAAAACAAATTGGACAATATCGACAACGAGGTACGATTTAACACGGAAAAGTTTTGATAAAAAACACAAACAGCAACACAGGAACGAAAATATAACAGAACTAGGACGGCACTCGGTGGAGCGCATGCCTCCGGCAGGCTGAACAGTTTACGTTTTGTCTCCCACTGATAGGCCGGATCTGCCTCCAGATCGTCACCAAAATCGAATCAATTCGTTCTTGTCACACACCCAACCTGTACACAAAATTTCGTCCAAATCTGTCCACAATTTTTGAGATATCGTGCTCACAGACAGACAGACACGGGTGAAAGCATAACCTCCATCCACCTTCGACGACGAAGGTAAAAACACGAGGGATCCAGTTCAGAAATCTTTGCTTTCATCGAGTGGACGAAGTAACTACAGATTCCACTTACATCAAGATGGAGCAACTACAAACCGGAAGTGATTTGTCCTACTAGCCCAATCAAACAAATGAATACTTAGGCCTCAGTCACACTGGATCGTACGTTTTCTGGATCGTGCGATTGGTGGCAATTTGGCCGAGGTACGACCAATCGGCAATGTTTGCTACGATCTCCATTTGCGATCGCATACTGCGATTGCTCTTAAGACTGGTGGTAGGTCATCGTACGATTGGTGGTACGCATGGTCGTGCGATCACCAACGATCGGAGAAGATCGATCGCAAGATCAACCGTAAGTAATCGTGCGACTAGTGGTGGCGATCAGTGACCGATCGTACGATCAATCGTCGCGACCTGCGACCACTCGCACGATCGATCGCAGCCAGTCGCAGCCAGTCGTGAGATGGGTCGCTCGATCAGATCTAAAGGATGGCGATCGTGCGTCAGCAGCAGTTGTCACCTACCTCTCAAGGAGTACACTTCGTCAAACTTTTCAACTGAAACTATAATTCGCTATGCCTCCCAAGAAGGGAGCTGTGGCCTGGCAGATTAGTTCTGCACATTACTTTATTGTGTTAAAGATTTTACTTTGACAAAGAACTTTGTTTGTGTTTACATGTATTGATTTAATTTGTATTTAAAATAATAATTTTTTCCATTGTAATATAAACCAGTCATTTATTACTCAGACCATACACACACAATAAAGACAACTAATTATTACTTTTTCTCCTGACATACCATGAAATAGCATGTTTATTGTACAAGTTCATTGCAAAATAGATATGCAAAAATAGATCATACACATAGCACATAATATATGATACACATATCTCAAAAAAAATCAAGATCAAAATTCCAACATTCACACAACAGTTCCTAGATCATGTTATCCTGCCATGGGACACTGTCGACGTTGTTGTAGTAGTCCTTGAGGTAAACACGCACATCCTTGGCGAGCTAAAGACTGCGAGCTACGAGCTAAAGACTGGTGATACCACCAATCGTAAGGTCGTGCAACCAGTCGGGACAGGTCGTGACTGGTCGCACTACCGATCGTGAGGTCGTACGACAGGTGGCACCACCAATCGTCAGGCAGCAGAACCAGTAGCACGACCAATCGTGCGACTACTTGACCCGCGCGCGATCATGCACAACTGGCGGTGCGTCCATGCGCGACTGGTGGTATGACCATGTAAGACCTGTCTGCGACCTCTTACGATTTGGAATCGCAGGTCAGAAGTTTTGAACATGACCATCGACCTTGCTGCGACTGATTGTCCTCTGGCGATCACCCACGACCTCTGCGACCAGTCGCGCGCTCTTTCTACGATTTGCCCGCGATTCTCAAAGTTTTCGGTCGTAACCTGGTCGCAGGCCCGGTGTGACTGGGGCCTAATAATCTTCAGCAGTTTGTTTCCGCTCTGTCAGGGCCCACAAATTGTACTGTGGGTACATTCAGCTTTCTCTTGGAATACCAATGTGGTGAAAATTCCCAATTGGTGGAAAAAAAGAGATAATGGGGGTTGAAGCACTGAGAACAAAGTGATGGAGTACAAGATATTGTTGGCGTAAATGTTTATGATTGAGGTGGACGACGCTTCACTTGTAATTGCTTTGAAAGTCGTGATGTCCTTCCCGTAACTTCTCCTTGTTGCTCTTTTGCGCCAAGTGAAAACTCCGCCAATGCACCTTTTTAATAATGGAAGTGTCTGTTATGTTTTCCTGTGGCAGTAATTCTAGTCTCTGTTGGAACGTTCTATTTGGAGATGTATGTGTAAGAAGTATGTAGGAGTGAGAATATTCCCTTGTTAAAACGAACTCAAGCTCTCAAGGCATTTCAAATGGTTCTGCAATACCTGGCACCAAAGGAATCTTGCAGGATCTCACCACCTGGGTTGCATCACCATGATTAACGGAGACTTGAAATGTGCCTTAAAGCTTGTACAATGGGATATCTTCTGTCCACAAGACACAGGCAGAGTAGGCAATCATCACCAACAACCCCAGAGTGTATAAAGTTGATTGTAAACTGGGGGAATTCAAAGCTAATCTCAGGTGAGAGTGACGAGCAGTTTTGTGTGATGTTTACGAGCAAAACTAACATGTGCTGGTGCGAATCCCAGACCGTCTCTTGGTGAATTTGTGAAGAAGCGACAGCATATCCTGCATTTAAAATTCCTTTTTTAATAATTAAATTTAACAACGCGCCATATTTGCTTATTTTGGGGAGTTTAAGAAGCAGACAACTCCCCCACTCTGTCTGACTCATGCTCACTCAAGTGACAGATGTGTTGAAATGCCTTCTTGTATTCGACACCATAGGTGGACGGAGGTTATGTTTTCACCCCTGTCTGTCTGTCTGCTTGTGTCTCTGTCTGTCTGTTTGTGTCTCTGTCTGTATGTCTGTGGATCTCTCTGTCTGTATGTTTGTGTATTTGACTGTCTGTTTGTGTCTCTGTCTGTCTGTTTGTGTATCTGTCTGTCTGTCTGTTTGTGTCTCTGTCTCTGTCTGTATGTCTGTGTATCTCTCTGTCTGTCTGTTTGTGTATCTGTCTGTCTGTCTGTTTGCATCTTTGTTTCTCTGTCTGTCTGTTTGTGTCTCTGTTTGGCTGTCTATTTGTGTCTCTGTCTGTATGTTTGTTTGTGTATCTGTCTGTCTGTTTGTGTATCTGTCTGTCTGTTTGTGTCTCTGTTTCTGTCTCTCTGTCTGTTTGTTTGTGTGTCTGTCTGTATGTCTGTGTATCTCTCTGCCTGTCTGTTTGTGTATATGTCTGTCTGTTTGTGTGTCTGTCTCTCTGTCTGTCTGTTTGTTTTCTGTTTGTCTGTGTCTCTGTTTGTCTGTTTGTTTGACTGTGAGCAGGATATCTCAAAAAGGTATGGATGGATTTGGACGAAACGTGGTGGATGAGTTGGGTAGGTGACAAGAACAAGCCGTTTAGATTTGGGTCCAGATCCAGATCCGGCCTATCGGTGGGATACAAAACGTAAACTGTTCAGCCTGGCGGAGGTACGTGCTCTAGTTTGTGCAAGTGTCCTTGGCTCTCCCGTATGTAGTGTTGGGCTGTCGTGTACATAGTTGAATGTTTGGTTATATTTTTGTGACTCTACTGTGGTATCATAGTATCATTGTTTTAGCATCTTCCTGGATGCTCATATAATGCTGCTGGCCATTCTACTACTATATGAGGCATCTTCATGGGACTTGGTGGTCGTATATCATCATCTGCCTGTGTCGCTACACAATCTTTGTTTAGAGGTTACCCTCTCCATTCTTTTTTTATATATATATATATACAGTATATATATATTGACATTCCATCCTTTCGTTTTAAGCTTTTCTATGACCCTTGACTTCTGTATCTTCATCAAAATCGAATCAATCCATCCTCGTCACCCAACCTGTCCACTAAGTTTCGTCTGAATCTGTCCATAACTTTTTGAGATACCCTACTCACAGCCAAACAAAGACAGACAGACAAACAGAGGTGAAAACATATAACGTCCATCCACCTTCGGTGTCGGATTTACCTGATGAGCCATGCCTTGAGATGGTGCCAGTGGTCCAATTAATTATATCCCAAATCAATTATGTTCCCAATTCCCAGATGTCCAAATTACCTGCTCAATATGACTCATGTCTACAAAAATTAACACTCAGGGCAAATGGAATTACAAGGCAAACTTTTATTATCAAAACACCTCAGTCCAATAAAATGTCTCAACCACAAACCTCAAATTCATCACTTCAAACAACAATCATTCATAGAAGTACAGTATTTACTGTTTCGCTAGATCTCTGCAAAGAGAAACAACACATAAGGCACAATGGAGACAAGAAGACAATCGCACATAAAAGTTAATTACACAGCTGTCATTTCCATGGTAATTATATCTTTCACTTGGCCTAAGCTAGCCAACTGAAGCCTCAATTTCAACTCGTTAACTGCGATGACTTGGCTTACATTCTTGCTCACGAGTGTAGTCGTGACCCGCTCCTGGCTGCGACACTCAGCCCTGTTCATCATGTCCTCTTTAGCTGTGACTCTTACATTTGGCAGAAGTGCCTATGTACCGGCCCGGTCAGCCTTGCGCCTCTAATATCGCCAGAGCTAATGCTCCACCATGTTCCAAGTGTAGTCTCGCTGTTCCAACGTCCCAAAGCAGCCTGCTCAATTCGCTAATTTTGAAATAAGGGGTTGCCCCACAATGCATTGCCACACATGCTCACAAACGTCGCAGCGGTCATTGGTGCTTAGCATATTGTGTGTATTGATAACGATTGATATGTAGGCGTATACATATCAAATGTATTGTGCAAATTTATTTTCGAGATCTTTGTTCAACACCGTGATTTATCATCGATTCCGTGAGCTACTATGGCTCACCGAGCTCGTATACGCATCAAATGTATTGCGTGAAGTGTGCTATTATAGTGCAGGCCCCGTTGATGGAGTGATGTGGAATCCATCTGAGAACTGCTAAAAAATAAATCTTTAGAGGTCCTTAAGTGATCCATTGCATCAGTTCTTGGATAAAGAAAACAAAAACAACAAGAAAGAGCAATCAGAGATTGCAAACCCTTGCCAGGATGTATTTTCAGTGTTTTTTAAGGCTTTGGTGTTAAAACAAATATGGCGGCCGAATCTCGTGACCGATAACGTCATAATTATTTTTTTTCTAAACTAATTTATTCCTAGATTATGCTCAAGAAATTTCATCTTGATCAGATGAGGTTTTGTGGAGATCGGTTTCAAAGAGATCGAACCAAAGATCAAACACAAAGAGAACCATGACAATCACAAGTACATATGGGCAGGGTGCAGCCCGAAGTGAAGATCGGTTTCTGAGGTTTGGGACATGGAATGTGGGGACAATGACAGGGAGATCAGGAAAAGTGGTGGAAGTATTGGTCAGAAGAAGAGTGGACATATGTTGTGTGCAAGAGACGAGATGGAAGGGAAGTGGTGTGAGAATGGTGAAGGGTAGGCAGGGACAGAAATACAAGTTTGTGTGGCAAGGGTGCCCGGAGGGCGTGAATGGTGTTGGTGTCCTGTTTTCTGAGGAGTTTGTAGACAGTGTGGTGAGTGTGACTAGAGTGAGTGATAGGTTGATGATGGTGAAAATGATGATTGGAAAGCTCTTGGTGAACGTCATCTCGGGATATGCTCCGCAGGTTGGTCGAAGCGATGAAGAGAAGGACAAGTTCTGGTGTGCGATAGAGAAGCTGATGGAAAACGTGAAAGATGAGGAAGTTGTTGTGGTGGGAGGAGACCTGAACGGACATGTGGGAAGGAGTATGGATGGTTTTGAGGGAGTTCATGGGGGTTACGGATATGGTGTGAGAAATGGAGAAGGTGAAAGGATTTTGGAGTTTGCTGATGGAGCTGATTTGTTGATTTGTAATACTCAGGTCCAGAAAGAGGACAATAAGCTTGTTACATACACGTCAGGTGGGTCGACGACAACCGTTGACTACCTGATGGTGCGTCGGCGAGATAGGGGGCACCTCCGGGACACAAAGGTGATCCCGGGGGAGGAGGCTGTTTCACAGCACCACTTGGTTGTCTGCGACATAAGGGTGAAAGGTGCGAGGAGAGCTCGGCGGGTGAAGTACCAACCGAGAATGAAGGTGTGGAGGTTGAAAGAGGTGACAGTAAGGGAGGCATTAAAAGAGAGGCTGAGTGGGGTAGAGGATGATGTGGTTGAGCTTGAAAGTGGTTGGATGTCAATGAAAGCTAGTCTGTTGGGAGCCGTTGGTGAGGTATGTGGATGGACAAAAGGACCACCGAGGCACTCGGAAACATGGTGGTGGGATGTTGAGGTTGGAAAGAGGATTGACGAGAAGAGGAAGAAGTTCAAAGAGTGGCAGAAGGCGAAGGGTACGGGAGCAGAAACAGCAGAGCATGAAAGTTATAAGGCAGCCAGGAAGGCTGCAAAGAAAGAGGTAGCAAAGGCGCAGGAGGCATGTAGGAAAATGTTCGGAGAACGCTTGGATTCGGAAGAGGGTCAGAAAGCAGTATTCAGGATTGCAAAGCACATAGCGAAAGAGAGGTGTGATGTGATGGGGGTGAGTTGCTTGAAGGATGAAGTGGGACAAATCGTTGTCGACCCAGATGGAATTAAAGGAAGATGGAAAAGATATATGGAAATGCTGTTGAATACAGAGAATGAATGGGATGGCAACATAGAGAGTAACCCAGTTTTAGGACCGGCAGAGAAGATAACTGAGAAGGAAGTTGAGGAAGCGATAAAAGCAATGAAGAGTGGAAAAGCGGGAGGGCCGACGGGAGTTGTGGGAGATATGTTGAAGGCAGCAGGAAGTTGGGGTGTGAAGAGAATGACAGAGATCTGTAATCTGGTGGTGAAAGAAGGCCGCATTCCAGTGGATTGGGAACTGAGTACCCTCGTCCCTCTATACAAGGGGAAAGGTGACCCTCTGGAGTGTGGCTCGTACCGAGCGATAAAGTTATTGGAGCATGGAATGAAGGTATTGGAAAGGGTGTTGGAGAGGAGGATAAGGAAGAAAGTGAAGATCGACGAAATGCAGTTTGGATTTATGCCAGGAAGAGGAACGACAGATGCGCTTTTCATTGTGAGGCAGTTGCAGGAGAAGTACATGGATAAGAGGAAGAAGTTGTTTTTTGGGTTTGTTGATCTGGAGAAAGCATTCCATAGGGTTCCACGCAAAGTATTGACATGGGCATTGAGGAAGTTAGGAGTGTAGGAATGGTTGATCAGAGTAGTGATGGCAATGTACAAAAGAGCACGCACAGCTGTAAGGACGAAGGACGGGAACAGTGGTGAGTTTGAGGTGAAGGTGGGAGTGCATCAGGGGTCGGTACTAAGTCCACTACTATTTGTAGCTGTGATGGAGGTGCTGGCTCAGACCGTAAAGGAGGGTTTACCGTGGGAGTTGTTGTATGCAGATGATCTGGTGTTGATTGCGGAAAGTATGGATGGACTGAAGGAAAAGATGAACAAGTGGAAGGAATGTATGGAGACAAAAGGTCTGAAGGTGAATATCGGAAAGACAAAGGTGATGGCAAGTGGTAAAGCATGTGGTGAGGTGGAAAGAACTGGGAAGTGGCCGTGTGCTGTGTGCAGGAAGGGTGTCGGAGTGAACTCCATTCAATGTACAATGTGTGCTGAGTGGGTTCATCAAAAATGTAGTGGTCTGAGAGGGTCATTAACCAGTGTGGCAGCTACATTCAAATGTAAGGTGTGCACAGAGGGAGCTGCAGATGGAGGAAATGTTGAGTTGGATCTTGGAGACGGCGTGAAGCTGGAAGGTGTGAAAACATTTTGCTACCTCGGAGACATGCTGAATGGAGAAGGTGGATCAGACTCGGCAACGGTTTCTCGAGTGAGATGTGCATGTAAGAAGTTTCGGGAACTGAGTGGCGTGCTGATGAGGAGGAGAGTGTCGCTGAAGCTGAAGGGAAAGGTGTATGCTGCATGTGTGAGAAGTGTTATGATTTATGGGAGCGAGACATGGGTAATGAACGTAGAGCAGCAACGAAGGCTGGAAAGGGTGGAAATGCGAATGGTTCGATGGATGTGCGGAGTATTGTTGAGAGAGAGGAAGACAAATGATGAATTGCGAAAGATGATGGGAATATTGCCTGTGATTGATGCTGTGAAGAGGAACAGGTTGAGATGGTTTGGTCATGTATTGAGGAAGGATGAAAGTGACTGGTTGAGAAGAGTGATGGAAGTTAATGTAGAAGGAAGTAGAGGACGGGGAAGACTGAGAAAGACTTGGCTAAAGATGGTGGAAGAAGAAATGCGGGCAAGGGGGTTAACAAGGAGAGATGCAGAAAATAGGGCAAAATGGAGAAGATTGTCATGGGGACCGCAAGGCTAACCCCCGCTCTAGCAGGGAACATGGCCTTAAAATGCATGTTGTTGTTGATGTTGTTGTTCAAACAAAAACAACAAGAAAGAGCAATCAGAGATTGCAAACCCTTGCCAGGATGTATTTTCAGTGTTTTTTAAGGCTTTGGTGTTAAAACAAATATGGCGGCCGAATCTCGTGACCGATAACGTCATAATTATTTTTTTTCTAAACTAATTTATTCCTAGATTATGCTCAAGAAATTTCATCTTGATCAGATGAAGTTTTGTACTTGTCGAATTATGGCGTCATAATGGAGGCACCTATGACATCATCATTAACACATTTCATTCCCTAGCGCAGGAACCAGATATCCATTTTGTGAGTTCCGTTCACGCATCAGTGTATGTATATACCTGAAACCTATATAGTTTGGTAGAGGGGTCCTATGGGCAGTAGATATGCCCGGTTTTAATTCTAGATAGGTGTGCATCACCGATTTATAAGCATTTTGCTGATTCATTTGTGTACACCATTTCCACCACTTACTGAATTTGGTATAACGTATCTACATGGACAAATATACAGCATGGGTAGCTTTGTATGGTATCAAATTGACCGGAAAGACATACTGCACACATAGAGTACCACCATAAGGCCTTATCCTAGCTGTTCATTCTTCAAGCCACCAAAAACTTTGGCAAAATTCCGTTTCAGTTTAGGTTCTAGTCCCCCATCATTTTGTTCATAACCCCAAAAGTATATGACCGATTTATGTTTGATACACCAAAATCATCCCCATTTATTACCCTTCAAAATAAGATCACATAATCAAGAAATGTACACCATTAATAAACTCTCAGTGAAGCAAAACTAAGGCTACCCCCTTAATTTTGATGGAAACAAAAATGTCCAAAAATGTGTATTAATATTTATGTCGGTTGCTAACATTAAATTAGGAAGGATACTGGAGCTTGTCTGAATCATGAAAACAAGAAATAAACCAAAGAATTATTGCAATAATTAAACAAAACAGATTGTTGTTGTTGCAGGCCATAAAATGACATTTAATACTCTCAAACAATCCTTATTTAAGAAGTATGATTCGAAGGTGAGATACTTCCGCCCCGCCATAAGGAACAACTATGTTATAATAAACTGTTATAATGTAATTATAAGGCTTACATGGCTTTACAGTAGTAAAATTATTAATCTTGTAACTGTAAAGTATATTATGGAGCAAATTGAACACTCCTATACTAAACTGATATAATGTAACTAAAAGACTTACATAGCCTTACAATATAATATTAAATAAATGCAACTATAAGGCTTACCTAGCCTTACAATATTATATTAATCTCGATTATGTAACAAACAATTTTCTAATAAACTGATATCCAAAAGTTGAGGGTCATGTACTTGATTTGTGACAGTGATTGTAACTAAATATTACACAATACCATAGTAACTTGAATCCCACACATTTAAACTTTATATGTTTAGCTAAGAAGATAAATACACGAAACAAAAGTACTGCCATTGTAGAGCTTACTTAGCTCTACACTAGTATATTTTAATCTCGATTATGAAATCGACATGTTATTTGCTTAGCTTTGATTATGTGGTATGACACGTCAGATTAAAACCAAATTTCACTCCCAGTAGTCTCGTTATATCATTAACCAAAACAAGAAAATAAACACATTTATCTAATGTAGTCAAATAATGCGTGATATAAAAACCACTTAATTGTACTCGGTCTTCATCGGAATTGTCCTCGTCTGACAAGTGATGACTATTGAGGCACTCTTGTCGGCATCCACAAGCAGCACTACATAACAGATTGAACTTCCGGCATGTACAACGAAGGGATGTACATTTTGTTTGGCACCCACATGTCAAAAGTTCTGTGCACGCTGAAGGAACAGGTGGCAGGGTCATCAGTTTTGGTGATAATCCTATTTGTCTAATTCCCATCCACATTCCTCTGGTTGGGTAGATCAGGTTTGGACACAACTGCACTGTACCACACCATGGCTTCGTAATTGCATCTTTGAATGTGCAGCAACAGAGAATCATGAGTGGGAGGTAACTTTTCTGGGTCATTAATTCGATGGAACAGTTCGACGCGAAGATCATTGACAGAAGTCGCAGTTGTAGTTGAACTGTACAACTTGATGACAAAGAGCTCGATATCTGTCGTGTCAACATTAGGGTTGCGGCCAAGATTATTGAGTAGTTTTGGATTCTTCAAGTATGTTTTCCATGCGGTGCGTTTTCCATGGCCGCAGAACTGACTGGTTGAGTCTGATCCTGTCAGAGCATGAAATCCCAGAATATTGCTGATTACTTCCTGCTCCAGACTTGCACGTACAAGGCTCACTGGAATTTAATGTTTTTCTTTGGCGGTCCCACTGCTTACCCATACGTCTTGGGCAACATCATGATCAGAAGGAGGATGTCCGTATCTCTAGTGCATATGACAACCCGACGAAACATATGTGTGCATTAGCATCAACAGCATGCAGAACAATTTTCGTGTCCGCTTCTTCATGTGTCGAGTTAAGATGTTCAACATTCCGTCCAGTAGAAGATGCTGCAGGAAATTCATCCCCACTGGCCACTACAACTTCCTGATGGTCTGGTAAAGCAAGTGCCTTCAAGAGTAGTTGATCACGCAGAAAATGAACGAGGTTCACTTTGTTTTCTTCCATTGATATAAACGATTGCCATACAGAAGGTAGACGCACATCCCGCCCATCAATGAGTCGACGTATCTTCCGTCGTTTGGCCGCTCGTTGAACTCTTGTCGCGGACTTGATAGATTTATATCGATAGTCATCAAATACGATGTCCAGTCTTGTTTGAGAACCTTTCAGGTGAGTAAAGACTATATCGCAGAAGCAGTCCGCCAGATCACCGAATGTAATTGCATTTGATGGTTTTCCCAAAGCTTGCACAGCTGCCATACCATCCACGATCACACAGGTTGGTTGATCAGTGTCTGGAAGTCTGTTCTGAATTTCGTCGTCAAACAGCAAATGATACAGCTCTGCCTTTACCGTGGGACGTAATATGTGATTAACTGTTCCAAAATGAAAAAATAAGTAAAATGAATACACAGGTTAGTATGTGATAGTCTGGAATGAACCGGGCACCAGATCTGAAAAAATATGTATAAACATGATATATGTGTGCCATATGGACATTTTCGTTTTCATGAAAAATAAGGGGGTAGCCTTAGTTTTGCTTCACTGAGAGTTTATTAATGGTATACATTTCTTGATTATGTGATCTTATTTTGAAGGGTAATAAATGGGGATGATTTTGGTGTATCAAACATAAATCGGTCATATACTTTTGGGGTTATGAACAAAATGATGGGGGACTAGAACCTAAACTGAAACGGAATTTTGACAAAATTTTGAAGTTTTTGGTGGCTTGAAGAATGAACAGCTAGGATAAGGCCTTATGGTGGGACTCTATGTGTGCAGTATGTCTTTCCGGTCAATTTGATACCATACAAAGCTACCCATGCTGTATATTTGTCCATGTAGATACGTTATACCAAATTCAGTAAGTGGTGGAAATGGTGTACACAAATGAATCAGCAAAATGCTTATAAATCGGTAATGCACACCTATCTAGAATTAAAACCGGGCATATCTACTGCCCATAGGACCCCTCCACCAAACTATATAGGTTTCAGGTATATACACTGATGCGTGAACGGAATCACTAAATAAGGCACTTTTTCCAATGTGGTTCCTGCACTACCCCATGGAGAGTTCTTTACAATGAGCCATGTCTCAATTTTTTCTATTCAGCACTTTCAGAGATATAGAGGTGCAAAGTTTTTCGGTTTTTCCAAGATGGCGACCGAACCACGTGACATATGACGTCATAATTATCATTAAAGAATTCTGCAGGTGGAGTTGCACCTACGGTGAAAATTTCCTGTCAGTCGGACCAACAGTTGCAGAGAAAATCATATTTATTCTGTGCAGACAAACAGACAGACAGACAAACGGACTCAAATGCAATACCCTCTCCTTTGGCGAGGGTAAAAATACAAAATTAAAATTTATGATTTTATGCAGCCTTGACCTTTGAGCTTAATATCTAAAAAAAAAAAAAATCAGCTTCTAGCTTTACATTGGTGAACCAATTCTGTGACTCAATGTGCAAATTCTTAAAATTTCAGGACAATTGGATGAAAATTTATGATTTTATGTGACGCTGACCTTTGGCCAAGATTATTAATTTTCCTTCTCCGTATTATCATAATAAGGCTTTGGTGAAAATTTGATGAAGAGAACTCAAATGGTAAAAAGTTATGGCTCGGACGGACAAGATCACGATCTCTCGATCTCTCTCGATCGATCGATCTCTATCTCTATCTCTATCTCTCTCTATCTCTCTCTCTCTCTCTCTCTCTCTCTCTCTCTCTCTCTCTCTCACTCTCTCACTCTCTCACACACACACACACACACACACACACACACACACACACACACACACACACACACACACACCAGGGGACGGTCTAAAAATGATATGATCCCAGTGCCGATCCCTTATGGTTGTCACTAGTTACATCCTCGCAGCCACTCTTTTCTTCCTGTCACTTATCCAGTTTCCAATCAAGTTCGGTAAATGAAGAGCCACTCCACAACCGCTCACTTTAGCCAACAACCTCCTATGTGGTGCCTTATCAAATGGTTTATGAAAGTCCAGATATGCAGTACTACGTCCACTGCAGTTCCCTCATCCACCCAATCACAAGCTGCTTCAGAGAACCCTATATACGATTTGTTAAACATGATCTCCCTTTAGTAAATCCATGCTGAATACCTTTAATCCATCCTGAATTTATTAAAAAGATTCCCTATACACATTCATCAATTAATGTCTCCAACACCTTCTCCAAAATTGATGTCAAACTAACAGGTCTACAGTTCCCTAATTCCTCTCTGGATATTTTCTTAAGCAATGCTATTACATGTCCTACAATCCAATACACTGCTACCTCGTCCAAATCTAATGAGCTGTTAAAGATATCCTCTATATCCGCTAACATCACACTTGTCTGCTCTTACACCTCCCTCAATACTCTCGGATGCATATGAATCTGACCCCGGAGCTTTATAAAGTCTGAGCTAGCTTACCCAGCTTCTTCCTCACATTCTCCACTTTTATTAAATCCCCTCGAAAAGCCCTTGCTTACCTCGGAGATAATGCTCTCAACAATTATTAATTCCCCTCACTGGTCTTGTGCAAATGTTGACGCAAAATAAAACTTTCAGGAAGGCAAATGTTGAGGGTATGAGAATAATTAATATTTAATTAATATTTAATCCTATTATTTCGTTTTTGGCCATATCCTTTTAATATTATCTTTTGGCTTGCTCAGTTATTATTAGTCCACCACAGGTTTCACCCGAGGGGACTATAGGATTGCTCTCTGTCTGTCTGTCCCACCTGTATGGCAAATGAATTCTCCCTCTTGCTTTAACGAAAGCTTCTATTTATTCTATACTGATATGAGTCAGACTCCCTTCCTGGTATTTTATACCTAATAAATGCCTTCTGTTTCTCCTAATAGCATTCCTCATCTCACTAGTCAACCACCCTGGTCTTTTTCTGCTTCTAGTTTTACTCCTTCTCACTGGAATATACATACTCTGCACCCTAAATATTTGCCCCTTTAAACTTGCCCATTTATCTGATGCAGACTGCTCTCTAGTTAGGTTTTCCTGATCTGGAGCACCTAACCCTCTTCTCATAACTCTCATCGCCTCTCAACTCCACACTGCAATCCTGAACTCCAAATCTCAACATATCGTTGCACACATTATGTTATGGTCACTTGTCCCCACACTCTACGTCCACCACATTCAGATCATTACTTTAAAAAAAGGTCTAACAATGCATTCTTCCTTGTGGGCTTTGCTACAAATTGACTTGAAAATCAATCCTGGATGCGATCTAGAAAATCCTCATCTGCTCTGCTCTTTCCCTCTTCGTGAACCCAATCTATCCCTGGCAAATTAGAATACCCTATAATAATCAATACTAAGCCTGCTGTTGGCTTAACGGTTAAGGTGGTTGGCTTAAGATCTGAGGGTCCTGGGTGTGAGCCCCTGTCGTGCCAATGACATACACCAGGTGGGTTGACACAGTCTGTCATCCTTCTGAGGTTGGCAATATGAGTAACAGCTTACTGGGGTAATAAGCCATTTGAGTATCCTGTGTTGGAGTGGCGGACCCTCCAGGATTGTGCTCGTTAGCCAATGAAACTGCCTCGGCAGCTCCTAACACCTCAGGGTGTGAAAGGAATGGTTATATTGTGGTGCTGCGCACACATGACTCGATTGCCAGAGAGGTAGGCCACAACGCGTTGCTATAACAAAGAGTCTTTATTCAAAGGTCGCACTTCAGCACTGGGCGGGCTCGAGCTTAGAGCCCGCATATATGTCCTGAGGCCACGCCTTGCCCCCGGGCGTGGCCGATAGGTGGGGCATGCATTACAGTTCCTCGCCTGGACGTTCGCGCCACCTGCTGGTGCGCTGAATTCTTGTCCCTTGTGTCCGCCACACGCGCCCCCCCAGAATTCCCGCGCACCTGAAGGGTGAGTTTGCGGGGAAGCCGGATGACCCGGCCGAAACGCCCCCTGGCGATGCGTGCAGGGCTGGGGGGTAGCGGGATGGTGGGGCAGGGGGGTGCCGGGGGTCTGACCACCGGGGGGCGGCCTCGACGCGGAGGCAGAGCTGCTTGCGGGGGGTGGTCCAGATTGAGGTGGGCCTGCTTGAGGCGGTCCACGGAGACACGATCCGGGGCACCGCCGATGTCGATGGTGAAATATTTGTCCCCGGTCTCCAGCACGCGGAAGGGCCCGTCGTACGGGGGCCGTAGCGGTGCCCGGTGGGCGTCGTGCCGGACGAAGACGTACTCCGCCGTACGAAGCTCCGGGGCGACGTGGGAAGACAGGCAACCGTGGTGTGCCGTCGGCACCGGGGCGTACCTCCGGGCGGTCTCCTGCAGGGTGGAGCGCTATTGCGCCGCGGACCAAGGAGCCATGGAGTTAGAGATAAATTCGCCCGGTACCCACAGTGGTTGCCCGAAGACCAGCTCCGCCGAGGATGCGCGCAGGTCGTCCTTGGGCGCCGTCCTGAGGCCCAGCAGGACCCAGGGGAGCCTGTCGGCCCAGCTGCCGTCGCGGAGGCTGGCCCGGAGCGCGGCCTTCATTGAGCGATGAAAGCGCTCGCACAGGCCATTGGCCTGGGGGTGGTAGGCCGTGGTGCGGTGTAGTTTGACACCGAGCCCTTGCGGCACCGCGCCCCAGAGCTCCGATGTGAACTGGGGGCCGTGGTCGGACGAGATGTCCGAGGGGGCACCGAACCGGGCAACCCAAGTGGCGATGAAGGCGTGCGCCACATCAGCCGCAGACGTCGCCGCCAATGGCACGCCCTCCGGCCACCGTGTGGTGCGGTCCACCATGGTGAGGTGTGTCAACCCTCGCGAGGGGGGCAGAGGTCCCACCAAGTCGACGTGAACGTGGTCGAACCGACGCTCGGGCACCGTAAACGGGGCCAACGGGGCCTGGGTGTGGCGGTGGACCTTTGCGCGCTGGCACGCGAGGCACGTCCTGGCCCAGTCGCGGACGTCCTTCCTGAGGCCATGCCAGACGAACTTCGCCGCGACGAGCTTCTGGGATGCCTTCGTGCCCGGGTGGGACAGGCCGTGGATGGCGTCGAAAACTGGGCGCCGCCAGCCAGCGGGCACGATGGGGCGAGGCCGGCCGAGGGAGATGTCGCATAGGAGGGCCGCGCCCGCGGCGTCGTACGGCACCTCTGTGACGCGGAGGCCCATGACGGCGGTCCGCAAGGCCTGGACGCCAGGGTCGGCGGACTGGTCCTCCGCCATCCGGGTATAGTCGACGTCGAGGTGGACCGCGTGCACGACGGACCGGGAAAGGCAATCCGCCACCGGGTTGTCTTTACCCGCCACGTGACGGATGTCCGTCGTGTACTCGGACACGGCAGACAGGTGACACTGCTGCCATGCCGATTGCCGACCATGGCTCGGCGACCTTGGCCATCGCGAACACAAGGGGCTTGTGGTCGACGAAAGCCGTGAACGGGCGGCCCTCGAGCAGATGGCGGAAGTGCCGGACCGCCAGGTGGAGCCCTCGCAGCTCGCGGTCGAAGGTGCTATAGCGGCGTTCGTGCGGGCGAAGCTGCCGGCTAAAAAACGCCAGCGGCTGCCAAGCACCACACACCCACTGCTCGTGCACCGCGCCCACCGCGTAGTCCGACGCGTCGGTGGTGAGGGCGATCGGTGCATCGGGCGCCGGGTGCGCCAGCATGGTGGCGTTGGCCAGGGCCAGCTTTGCGCCCGCAAACGCCGCGGCCATCGGCTCCGACCAGGCGACGTCACCTTTGCCCGGCTTGCCCCGGAGGGCCTCGTGCAGGGGGCGGAGGAGCTGGGCGACGTGGGGCACGAAGCGGTGGTAAAAATTTACCATGCCCAGGAATTCCTGGAGCCCCTTGATCGTGCGGGGGCGAGGGAAATCCCTGACCGCCTCCACCTTGGCCGGTAAAGGGACGGCCCCGTGCCTGGTGATGCGGTGCCCCAAGAAGTCGATGATGGCGATGCCGAAACGGCACTTTGCGGGGTTGATGATTAGGCCATGCTGGCCCAGGCGTTCGAAAAGCGTGCGGAGGTGGAGCAGGTGCTCCTCCCGGGACGCGCTCGTGACTAGGATGTCGTCCAGGTAGACGAAGAGGAAAGGTAAGTCACGCAAGACGCTGTCCATAAGCCGTTGGAATGCCTGGGCCGCATTCTTCAACCCGAAAGGCATTCTCAGGAACTCGAAGAGGCCGAAAGGGGTGATGACGGCCGTCTTCGGGACATCGCCCGGTTGTACGGGGACCTGGTGGTAGCCCCGGATGAGGTCCACCTTGGAAAACACGGTCGTGTTTGCCAACCGGGCGGAAAAGTCCTGGATATGTGGGACTGGGTAGCGGTCGGGGGTGGTGGCATCATTGAGCCGGCGGTAGTCCCCGCACGGCCGCCAACCCCTGCCGGGCTTCGGCACAATGTGCAGAGGGGAAGCCCAAGCGCTGTTGGAGCGCCGTACGATCCCCAGCCGCTCCAGCGTGGCGAACGCCGCTTTTGCCACCGCGAGCTTCGTGGGTTCGAGTCGGCGTGCCCGGGCGTAGACCGGCGGCCCGACTGTGGGTATATGGTGCTCCACCCCGTGTTTAACGGCCACCGCTGAGAAGGTGGGCCGCGTGAGGGCCGGGAAACTGGCGAGGAGGCGGGTAAAGTCGTCCGCTGCCGGAAGCGTGCAAACTAAACTCGCCGGGACGGAACCTTCCAGCAAGCCGCTTGGCAAGCCGCTCGGTGAGCCGCTCAGTGAGCCGCTCAATGAGCCGCTCAGCGAACAAGCGAGCGAGCTGAAGGTTTCGGCCTGGACGAGCCGTCTGCGCTTCACGTCGACCAACAGCCCATTCGCACATAGGAAGTCCGCACCGAGCAGTGCCATTGGCATGCTGGCGGTGACGAACGACCATTGAAAGCGCTGCCCTCCGAACCGCAGTGAGAGGCAACGCTTCCCGAATGTGCGGATGGGTGTACCGTTGGCGGCAAGCAAAGCAGGGCCCCGGCCAGCGGTTTGCTTGTCGGACGCGGAGGCGGGGAGGACGCTTACCTGCGCTCCTGTGTCGCAAAGGAAACGGCGCCCGGACAAGGTGTCCGTGATGAAAAGGAGGCTGCCGGAATGGCCGACGCTCATGGCCGCAAGTGAGCGCCGGTCGTTTCCCGACTCGTCAAAAGAGCAGGGCGGGCGACACGTTTTAGCCTGGCGGCCGAACCTGGCATGGTAGTAGCACCAGGTTTGCGGCGGTAACGGCCGCGGCGGCGGTTGTGGTGGCGGCGGCGGTAGTGGACGGGGCGTAGCAGCGGCCACGAGGGAAGCCGGGAGCGCTGGAGCCTCCGCGCCGGGATCCACTACGGCAGCACCGTACACCGACCGCGTGTCGCAGGCCGCAAAATACTTGTCAGCCTCTCCAGCCAGGGCGCGGGGTTCCTTTATTTTGGAACCGGCCAGCGTGAGGCGTACCTGTGCAGGTAGCTGGCGTAGGAAAAGCGCCCGGAATAAGAAATCCGGGGGCTGGTCTCCAAGCAGGGACAGCATGGAATCCATCCGGACGGATGGTCGTGTGTCGCCGAGGGCGGGAAGGTCCAGGAGGCGGTCGGCCCGTTCGATCTCCGTGAGCCCGAACGTGGCGATGAGGAGATGTTTGAGTGCCTCGTACTTGTTGTCGCCCGGCGGGCGCCGAAGGATGGACACGACTCGGGCGGCAGTGCCGGGCCCGAGGGCGGCGACCACGTGGTAGTACCGGGTCTCGTCTGCCGTTATGCCTCGGAGTTGGAATTGAACTTCGGCTTGCAAAAACCAAACGTCGGCTTGCACTTCCTAAAACTCCGGGAGTTTGACTGCGACGGCATTGGTAGCCATGGCGCGTTCGGTGGTCAGCAACGGCTGAACCAATCGGGGTCACCAGTGCGGTGCTGCGCACACACGACTCGATTGCCAGAGAGGTAGGCCACAACGCGTTTGTATAACAGAGTCTTTATTCAAAGGTCGCACTTCAGCACTGGGCGGGCTCGAGCTTAGAGCCCGCATATATGTCCCGAGGCCACGCCTTGCCCCCGGGCGTGGCCGATCGGCCGATAGGCGGGGCATGCATTACAGTTCCCCGCCTGGACGTTCGCGCCACCTGCTGGTGCGCTGAATTCTTGTCCCTTGTGTCCGCCACAATATATTATTTTGGTTATCAAAGGGAGGCGCAAAGCGCCCCTCCCTTTATATAAGGGATCGTTTCTCTGTATTCAGCTTTGACATGGGAACTGCAAATACGTTTCTCGGCTCCTAATGGACGAAATTGGCTGCAAATTTCAGAAGTAAATGCTTTGTACATCGAGGTAATATGTTACAAATGTCAGCAACGTCTGTCTCCACATTCTTGAGTTTTATTTAGAAAACCCTCAAAATCACGTTGGTGTCTGTCCGTCCGTCCGTCCGTCTGCCCATAATGAGTTGGCGCTCATATCTCAAGGGCTATACATTGAAACTACCTGAAACTTGAAATATACATCGGCCAATACGTCTAGTTAATGGCTTTCGAAACAAATTCCACCTAAGTGCTATTGTGCACAGTTTTTGTTGTGCACAGTTTTTGCTTTAAAATTAAATATATATATATATATAGAAACCTTGACTTACGAGTTTAATTCGTTCTGTGACCGAGCTCGTAACTCAATTTGCTCGTTTCTCAAATTAAATTTCCCCATTAAAAGGCATTGAAATGCTATTAATCCGTTCCAGCCCCCAAAAAACCACACCAATTTTTTTTGTTACGTGTTTTTAAATAAGAAAAATGTACTTTATAAATAACAAATAATGTATAAACAAGCACGACCTTGTATATACTGTTCATAATAAAAGAGAATGTTGTAGCGACCCATGGGTCCCCCAAGCAAGACCGGCATCAGAATCTCCTTGCTCCAGCCGGTGACGTCACCGGCGGGGATCCCCGGCGCCAGAGTGGCTGGTCACGTGACCGCCAAAGCGTCCCGCGCGTGCGGGTATAATGAGATACACCTGTGGATCACGTGACCACCGAAGCACGCCTCGCTTGAGAGGCGTGGCTTTCGGTTTCGGTTTGGTTTTTGCTTTATAAGGCAGCCCGATAAACGGGCTTTTTAGTGTTCCCGAGTTGGTTTTACGAATAAACATCTTCTCGGACGAGTTTGTGCCTTGCCATCCTTTTATCCGTATTCTGCTGGAGTCCAGACTCCTTCAATGTAAAGAAATAAACTGGTTTTATTCAGTGTTGTGGCGGACACGAAAGCACTGACGTGGTGACAGCACCCCGCACACCAAGTGGGGGTGGGCCACGCCGGGGAGAGAGGCGTGGCCTCAGGATATAGACGGGGCGCGCAGCCTTGAGCAGCCTAGTGCTGCAGTTTGAATAAAGACTCTTGTATGAACCGCGTTGTCCGCTTGCTCCTTGCGTAAGCATTAGCGCGCGCAGCATCGCGCTACAGTGTATTTACCTTGAAGACCAGACGAAGATGCTGGCGGAGTTGGAGGAGATAACTTTTGCCCTTTTCGCCACACTTTCCTCGCTTTCACTTGCAGGGCGTTTCAATAAAAACCTGTCCAACGAGGTTTGTTTCTTCCTCCCTTTCAAAATGTTTCGAAAATTCTCCATCTCTTCATGGATAGAGGTCCGGAGCTTTGAAATAATCGTAACGCCCTTGGCTGGCGTTATAGCCTTTATCGACTCCTGCTTCAAAATCGTACATATCGTAGAAGTACTACGATCGTACTGCCTCGCCAAGTCGACAACACGCACACCTCGCTCATGTTTTTCGACGATTGCGTGTTTTATATCCAAGCACATCATCCTCTTCTTCTTCTCAGTACTGCCCTTGGCACTCAATTTCTTAGGACCCATGGTTAAAACTAAGAAATTTTCCAAAATAACCAACATGCGAAAACAAAGCAGCAGCGATGTACGGCAGAGATGCTTGCACGACAAGATAACCACGTGACCGGAATGCTCGTTGGGCCACCTAGTGGCGGGTGGCGTAAGCTCGTAACTCAGATCTCGGCTCGCATCTCAAAGCAAAAAACCGCCCGAGCGACGGCTCGTATCTCGGAAAACTCGTAAGTTGGTGCACTCGTAAGTCAAGGTTTCACTGTATATATATGCATAAATAAATAAAAATAAAAATATATACACACTTTATAACTCTTAAAAATATTATTACTCAAACCTAATGTGCTGGATTAATGGCCTAATGGATAAGGCAGACTCCCACGCTGGGGATTGTGAGTTTGAATCCCATCTGGGTTGAATATTTTTTTCCCCTTACTTTTTCAAGTCTTTTATATCATCTTCAATAAAGTCTTGTACGATTAACAAATGCGTTTAGTTCGTATTTAAAATGTATCTTGGGAAAAATGCCAGGGGCATAGAAAAGGCCCCTTTCCATGGTATGAGCCTTGTGGCAAAGTATAGAAAAGAAGGGACATTCAAAAAAAAAATCGCGTGCATGCTGGTCTACCCTTGTGTTCTTAGGAGGAACCAAGTAATGCTCTAGAAATGTTCATATAAAGGTGTGCCAATTTGATTCATACAGCTGCATGAAGAAGTAAATGTATTTTGTTTGCCAGATGTAGGGCACCCCTTTATACCAAACATAAAGGGGCTTTTTCTATGCCCCTGGCATTTTACCCAAGAATATAATCAATACTCTTTCCTTTCCACACGCCTCAGCCTGGTGTTGGCTTAGCGGTTAGGGTGTCGGCTTGGGATCCTAGGATCCTGAGTTCGAATTCCGGTCGATCGCTGAATTAACGCCAGGGGGGTTGACTCAGCCCGTCATCCTTCTGAGGTCGGCAAATTGAGTACCAGCTTGCTGGGATGAATGATCCCGATGTGTACCCAGATTTAGAATAGGTACACCGTATCCCTGCACATCGTAAGAGGCGACTAAGGGTTGGCATCAGGAAGGGCATCCGGCCATAAAAACATTGCCTTTCCACAGGCCTCTCTGAATTCTTCATGAACCATTATTTCATGCCTGATGGATCCCTCTGTCATAATTCCGTAATCTCATGATTTTTCAGTAAAAATTGTGGATAAGTTAGCGAAATGATAAAAAACATACAAGGTCATTCATAATGGAAAAGTAATATGTAACTGGAACTCCTCTGAAAAAGGCCTTTATAATGACATGGGTTTTATGCTCCCTGGTCGAGTACCTTAAGAGAAAATCATAAGAAAGACGAAGAGACCAAAAAAGAGCAAAGAGATTGCAGACCCTCACCAGGATGTTTTCGGCGGTTTTTAAGGCTTTTGTGTTAAAATTAATATGGCGGCCCCGTAACCGATGACGTCATCTTTTTTTTTCTCCACCAATTTATCCCTCGATGACGCTCAAGAAATTGCATCTTCATCGGATGAAGTTTTGTACTTGTCGAATTATGCCGTCATAATGGAGGCACCTATGACATCATCATTAACATATTGTATTCCCCATGGAGAGTTCTTTACAATGAGCCATGTCTCAATTTTTTTCTATGCGGTGCTTTCGGAGATATAGAGGTGCAAAGATTTTCGGTTTTTCCAAGATGGCTCCCATACCATGTGACCTATGACGTCATAATTATCATAAAAAATTATACAGGTGGAGTTGCACCTATGGTGGAAATTTCCTGTCAATCGGACCAACGGTTGCTGAGAAAATCATATTTATTCTGTGTGGACAAACAAACAGACCCAAATGCAATACCCTCTCTTCCTGCGAGGGTAATAAGCATATCTAATATATATATATATATATACTGAAACGCAAAAGAAACTTACCACCTTTGAAACCTTTAAATATCAACAATAACACTGCGTGTAGTAAATGTGTGAATTTATTTGTGGACAATAGTGTCCTCACTGTCAGACAAAACGGTCACGGATGGTCACTTGAACCTTCAATGGTCACTTCATAGCACAGCTGTTGAACAGCCATTTTGACTGTCAGTGATTAGCCAAGGGGTACGGGATGATTTTAATGAGCTGCATGTGATGTCTTGATATTGGCTTTAAAAAGGCCAGTGCAAAATGGGCATTTCAATCAACATGCCACGATTGTCAAGGGATCAACGGCAGCGTGCCCTTGGCATGCTGCAAGGCGGACTGAGCTACCGTGAGGTGGCACGTCACCTTGGCTGTTCACACCAGACGATATCGGCCCTGGTGGACAGAGACACCCTCCACATCTCTGCAGATGACAGACCTCGATCAGGGAGGCCAAGAGTCACCACTGCAAGGCAGGACAGGCAGATGGTCCGAAGTCACCTGCGGGATCGATTCCATCCAGCATCCCGCACTGCGGCAGAAACTCCGGGGCGTGCAAACCCACGGATCTCCAATGATACTGCACGAAGACGACTGCATGACTATGGTCTGACTGCCAGAAGACCATACAGAGGCCCCGTGATGACGGCTGCCCATCGCCGCAACCGACAGAGATGGTGCTAGCAGCATCAGCGGTGGACCTTGGCGCAGTGGAACGAGGTCGCTTTCAGCGATGAGTCAAGGTTCTGTGTGGACAGTCCTGATGGGCGTGAGCGTGTCTGGAGAAGAATTGGCGAGCGATATGCCGATTGTTGCGTGCGTCAAGCCAACAGGTGGGGTGGCCCAAGTGTGATGGTGTGGGCCGCCATATCAGGCCGGTACAGGACGCCACTGGTGGTTGTGGATGGGAATCTTAATGCCCAGCGGTATGTGGATAACATCCTGCGACCTCATCTGCTGCCATTCCTGCTAGACCACCCAGAACTGAGAACCTTTCAGCATGACAACGCTCGTCCCCATGCTGCTCGCTTTACCACTGCATTTCTCCAAGGCGAGAACATCAACACCATGCAGTGGCCTGCGCTCTCCCCTGACCTGAATCCCATAGAGCACCTGTGGGATGAGCTTGGGAGACACATAGTTGGCAGGGCCAGGACATGGGCAGAGCTGCTTCAGACATTGAGGACTGAGTGGGACAGAATCCAGCAGCAATCCATCCAAAGACTGGTAGGCAGTATACGCCGATGATGCACTGCCTGTATCCAAAACAATGGTGGCCACACACGCTATTGAAAGGGGACTGACATTGCACCATGTGCTGTTCTGTACTGTAGAACAAACTGATGAGATGGTGTATCTTGGTCAAAAACGTGACATGTCATCAATAAAATGCCAATGTTTCAATTAGCAATTGTTGGTTTGTTTTATTTTGAACTGTTACAATTTTATTACATTTCAAATAAGTGGTAAGTTTCTTGCATGACTGCAATAGTCATGCAGTCGTCTTCGTGCAGTATCATTGGAGATCCGTGGGTTTGCACGCCCCAGAGTTTCTGCCGCAGTGCGGGATGCTGGACGGAATCGATCCCGCAGGTGACTTCGGACCATCTGCCTGTCCTGCCTTGCAGTGGTGACTCTTGGCCTCCCTGATCGAGGTCTGTCATCTGCAGAGTTGTGGAGGGTGTCTCTGTCCACCAGGGCCGATATCGTCTGGTGTGAACAGCCAAGGCGACGTGCCACCTCACGGTAGCTCAGTCCGCCTTGCAGCATGCCCAGGGCACGCTGCCGTTGATCCCTTGACAATCGTGGCATGTTGATTGAAATGCCCATTTTGCACTGGCCTTTTTAAAGCCAATATCAAGACATCACGTGCAGCTCATTAAAATCATCCCGTACCCCTTGGCTAATCACTGACAGTCAAAATGGCTGTTCAACAGCTGTGCTATGAAGTGACCATTGAAGGTTCAAGTGACCATCCGTGACCGTTTTGTCTGGCAGTGAGGACACTATTGTCCACAAATAAGTTCACACATTTACTACACGCAGTGTTATTGTTGATATTTAAAGGTTGCAAAGGTGGTAAGTTTCTTTTGCGTTTCAGTATATATATATATATATATATATATATATATATATATATATATATATATATATATATATATATATATATATATATATATATATATATATATATATACATATATATATATATATATATATATATATATATACATATATATATATATATATATATATATATATATACATATATATATATATATATATATATATACATATATATATATATATATATATATATATATATATATATATGTATACAGTATATATATATATATATGTATACAGTATATATATATATTCTGGTTCTTATTCTTCACGACAATTGAAGCATGCTAATCTATACAAATCTACCTGGACTAAAGTATCCCTACCCCCACAAACGTAACAATATATATATATATCGCTCTTTCTAACCACTGACTGGCTGATATTAATGTTCAGTACCTTCTGGGTGTTGTAGAAAGCTTAAATTTGGCATGCCAACGGACATCGAATCCAATACACCGGGGAAAATCACAGAACTGTTGGAAAGCGTCTGTAAATGAAAATTTACGTAAAAAACCATAAACGCATATGTAAAAATAAATAAATAAATAAATAACCTCAATTAATGTCTAGCATTTGAAAATTATAAATTATATAACTGTAAACTGTGAAATAAAATCTCAATAAAATTTATGTAAAAACAGTAAATGTATCCGTAAAAGAATTTTTGAAAAAACCTAAATTGATATCTAGCAGCAGGTCGGTGATGCTGGCCTATAATCATAAAGCTTCTATTTATTATGTACCTATGTACGAAGCACGGTTTGTTATTGCTTACACAATTTGTAAGCAGACCCAACTAGTAATGTATGACTAGTACTTATTATGATTAAATTATTTTATATGAAAATAATTGAAATGAATATAGTATTGCAATTTATTGATGATTAAAATTATTGAAAGAAAGCGATTGAGATATCTTGTTGAAGAGATTGAGAGAGGAGAATGCTGGGAGATCATAATGAAGCAGGAAATGTGTGTGCTACAGGTGAGACAAATGGAAGCTTGATGTTTCGGAGCAGGTGATTAGAAATGAAGACATATCGAGGGAAAAGACATATATCGATTTTAAATCCAGAGAGTTATTTCAAGTCATGGGGAAAAAAAACGCAGAAAACTTGAACACCAGTGATATAATTACGAGGTTAAAGATCACTGTGGTTTGAGAGCAATGAAACAATTATCCTGCATGACGATATCCTGTAATTTATTTTATGGCTCCAGGTTTTGCATTTTAATCAGGTTTGAATGAAGATTGAGCATTGTTCTGAAAGGAATATGAATTTTTGTTGTCAAAGGTGTATGAATAATAGGGTATAATTAATTGTGAAGATGTTTTATTTCACCAGGCAGGGAGATGGATCAGTTTGGCTACTTGCGGCTATCTATTCATCGAAACGATGAAATTGTTCTGATCTTTACCCTGCCTTAGCACTTCAGAGCATGCAAAGACACTTGCCTTTTGGATATTAAATGCACAAGTTGATTACAAGTGTGACACTATCACTAGACGTGTCAGAAGCCATGGCACGATGAAAAGTGATGCCGTTGTCAAATCTAGTAGAAGAGTGTCATAAACAGGGGGTGAGTTGGTAAAAAGACTGAAAAAATGGTGGAGAAAAATGAGCAGGTGACTGAACACAACGGTAGAGAAAATTCTCCATTTCTGTTAAATAACTTTCTGTTCAAGGCTCCATTTGTTTTTAGAGCATTTGGGTCATTAGACGAGAATGGACAGAATGGGAGTATTTAGCGTGACATGTAGTGTAGCAGCATAGCAAACCTGTTGTGCATTTTGTGATACAAGCACCAAATTTGGCACAAATGTACATTAATATGTTGCGAACATTTTCAGATATTGGGCCACTTGAAATTCCGTAATTTTTTTTTTCAAATTTTTTCAAATTTCGTAATTTCTAATTTTTCGGGTGACACCGTCACAATTTCGGTCTTCGAGGCCGGCCGATATAGTGGGGCGGCTTAGCCCAAATATTCAAAAGAATTGTGCATTTTGTGATACAAGCACCAAATTTGGCACAAATGTACATTAATATGTTGCGAACATTGTGTGGTCAGCAATGAAGACGAGAGTCTGAATTACATGTATGCAAAAGACCTTGTGAACCAGTGAAGCAAATACACGGGTAAGCATGAATTAAATCTAGGGCATGATATAATTTCCATGATGTTTACCTCTACACTCAATGGTGGAAGGAGGTAATGTTTTGATCCCAGCTTGTCTGTATGTCTGTTTGTCTGTTAGTCCACAAAATTCCAGACAAAGCTTGTAGTAGTGGTAGTTGTAGTGGTAGTGGTGATAACAGAAATTGTTATATAGAACTGAACTTATATTATTATTATATGCAGAAAATAACTTCATTTCTATATGCCCTGCAGTGGACAGGTTAATTGGTTTATGCACTGAAGGGGTCACCCTGGTGTGCACTGCTGTGTTCTGCCTCACTGAGTTGTTCAGGTATGATGTACTCAGCACAAGCTTCCGGTCGGCCCGGAGGTGGGGGTGCGGGGCCTGTCACGGAACGTCAAAACAAACGGCCTGCCGGGGCCGCCCAAAAGTCGGGCGTGAGGGGCGCGTCCACTAATGGAACGCCTCTCGCTTCCCAGATCGAGGGCCACGTGGTCAGGAGAACCTCGTCCCTTCCGGTCACACTTTGCCTATCGGCCGGCCTCGAAGACCGAAATTGTGACGGTGTCACCCGAAAAATTTGAAATTACGAAATTTGAAAAAATTTGAAAAAAAAAATTACGGAATTTCAAGTGGCCCAATATCTGAAAATGTTCGCAACATATTAATGTACATTTGTGCCAAATTTGGTGGTTGTATCACAAAATGCACAATTCTTTTGAATATTTGGGCTAAGCCGCCCCACTAATGGTAGTGGGTAGCTATCTTAAAGATACTATAGGATGATTGGATGGGAAGGAGGGGTGAGAGCAGATTTGACAGTGATGCCAACATAATTCCAAATTGACCGCCTCCACCCAAGGATAGCACAATTTATGCAGCTTCTCACCACATCGGAGCCAATGCTTCAGGGATTAAACCAAGCAGTCTATATGTTGCCCGAGACACTCGAGTGGTTGCTTTTGGGTGTTCTAACATGCCAGTTATACATCAGGATTACAAAAGTTACGAATTTATCCCCCAGGGATGTCAATCAAACACAATCCACCGGCATGGCAAAATGGCAAGGTCACACAGTGCACCACGTCTCTTTAAAAGACAAATAATTTATTTGACACCCAATGACACGCAACAAAATCCTGGATGTAAAGACAGACAGAAAACACTAATTAAGCACATTAAGTGAATGCACAAATAAATTAACCCCCAGGTAAGGACACACACACACTTTGATTTGCGGGCCCAGTGCTGCCGGGTGGGAAGGCCTGGGCTTTGACAATCCTCCTCATGTACAGCTCCATCTATAAAGGATGTGAGAGAGCAAGGTGAGATCGAAGATTTGTGCCATTTCTAGCAGCTTTTGAGTGCATGGCGGCTTTGGTGAAAAGAAGGGCCATGCACGTGGCGCCCGAGGTGGCGTGAATCCTCTAGGACGTGGCCTGGCCTGGTGGCTTGCTGTGTTTCTCCGACCATGTCATGCTGGGAGTGAGTGCCCGGGATTTGGCGACTCCTTTTGTTCCATGTTAATGTTGGAGGGAACTGTTGAGATCCAGTAACGTTTGTTCCATGTTAATATTGGAGAGCTCCGTGAGATCCAGTAACCTGCCGAATACAACAGCTTTTTGGGGAGGCTTTGGTGAGGGTGGGGGCGCCCATGGCTTGATGGGTTTTGCCAGCTTCAACCCGTCAAGGAGGACATGCATGCATGCACAGGGAGGGGGACCTGAGATTTGATGGATCCGAAGGGAAGGGGGCCTGAGATTTGGTGGACCCGAGTCAAAGAGGGGGGGGGCTGAGATTTGGCAGACCCCAGTGGAAGGGGGCCTGAGATTTGGTGGACCCGAGTCAAGAGGGGAGGGGGCTGAGATTTGGCGGACCCAAGTGGAAGGGGGCCTGAGATTTGGCGGACCCGAGTGGGCTGTGATTTGACGGACCCAAGTGGGAAAGGGGCCTGAGATTTGGCGGGCCCGAGTGGCAGGTTACACACACACACACACACACACACACACACACACACACACACACACACACACACACACACACACACACATGTGCACAAACACATGCCAACAGAGTTGGATGCTTTGTGACCCTAGTCACTGTTCCATCTCCTGAGGCCCACCCACGTGTGGGTATAGCAGGCAAAAACAATTTACACACACACACACACACACACACACACACACACACACACACACACACACACACACACACACACACATTCCAATTGGGCACACAGAACCGGGCATGTAAGAAGTAAAAAGCACAGGGTGAAGAACCCCCGGCTGTTGTACTCATACATGCTTGCACAGTTAACAGGACCACACAGTTGGCCAAAGAGTCAGTGCCAGGACATGAGGAGCAGAGAATGCAACTCTCCCACCAGCAAGAAAACGCATATATGATTAGGTGCTCCCTGTCAATTGATGGCACTTAACCAATCACTGTGTCCCCCCAGAACCAGTTGTGTCCCTTCCCCCCTCCTTACCCGTAAGGCTAACCATTTACTGGCCGCAGGAAGGGTGGGATAAGGGGGAAGGGGAGTTTTTCCAAAAATAAATTCCACTTTGACATTATGGGGTATTTTGTGTCGATCAATGACAAAAAAAATATCTCAATTTAATCCATTTTAAATTTAGGCTGTAACACAACAAAATGTGAAAAAGTCAAGGGAGTGAATACTTTCTGAAGGCACTGTGTATACAGAGAATGTTATATTGGGAAGGCCAAAAAAGTCCTCCATCTTCCCTTAACAATGAGTAGGAGGCCGCAATCATTTCCTATCCTTGTATTTGTTTTCATTTCATATTTTATTACAACGATTGTGGTTCATGGGAAAGTATGGATGACTGAAAATGCAAGGATCATGTATCGACTTGGCAATGGTGAGCAAACAGAAAGTGGAACGAACAATTTCAGTGAGAATATGTACAACTGATGGGAAAGTTATAGAGGACAGGGCTAGCAGGAGTGCCAACTTAAAATGGTGAGCATAGGGATGAAATTAGATGACGAGTCCTCCACTCCCAAAGTGAAAAACACAAATGGATGAACAACCAAGAGAAAAGTAGCACAAAGAGATGAGCGGAAAACTAAATCCGTGGAAGAGTGTTTTTGATGAAAAGCAGCATTGGACTAAAAGGTGGCAAACCTATTTGTGGTGAGAATAGGAGAAGTCCCCTGATGAGCAACACTGATGATGCTCAAAGATAGCTGCATGGACCTTCTCCTTCAAAGGAGAGAACACAGATGGGAGATTATCATGGATTGAATGTCAAGTTCCAGACATCAGGATCCCTTTTCATCTTCTGTTGGTTGACTATAATGGATTCAGCTGGAGACGGTCTCTCATGGGATTAGAGGTAATGCATGTGCAATTATCAGCAAAATGGTAACGATGTTGAGAATGCATTGATGTGCGGCAGGAAAGAGGATGCAATGTGTCATCTTCAGGGACAAGACCTCCACAGCAAGAGTGGATGAGATGATTCCATCAAGAGGATCATGTTGCATCGGTGTTGTATGGCAGGCAAGAAGAGAGCTTTGGATGCCACAGGCAGAGAGTTAATCGAGCAGGGCTATGTGCCAGATAGAATCAAAAGCACGGATATGGCCTAAAGTCTTGTTTGGGTCAAGGCCTCCATTTATTTCCTGTCCAATACTGAGTAACGAGCACAAAGATCAAACTGGTGGGCCAAAATGAATTTTTGTTTTTTTTAGAGAGAAATAACAATTTTTCTTTTTTGAATACAGAATCGAGGCTCGTGTAAGAGATAACACATTGAACATGAAAACATGCACAGCCACATAAAACATACAATGAAGGGAGCGGGAGACAAGAGGGGGAGGGAGAGGGAAGCACACAAGCACAACAACAGTAGAGAACAAGGATGTCGGTAGATCTGTGGAAGGGAGAGGGTTAGGGAGGAGGAAGGGGTTACACGGTATAAAGCAAATGAACACTACTAGGAATTTCACTACTAGGAATTTCAGGAAAGAAGTTGGGGATTGAAAGAGGTGGATTTGGGGTGTTTTAACGGGGGTAGAAAAGATCAAGGTTTTGGATGGGGGAAGACAAGAGAAGGTGGTGAACAGCTGTTTTAAAGACCTGGAGGGAGGAATGGGATTGAAGAGAGTGTGGGAGTTTGTTCCAGGAATGAAAGAGTGAAGGTGAGCAGAGAGTCTTGATTTTGGCAGTTTCACCAGAAGAGGGTTGCTGGCAGAACTTGTGCGTCCTGCAGGAATATTTGGGGGACAGAGCAGGGGGAGCAAGGCCGGAGAGGTGTCGGTAGAATACAGAAAGACCACCTACCTGCCTGTGGTGAGAGAGAGAAAGGCCTTCAGAATCGGGTTCATCGCGGGAAATTCCAATGATTCTGAATGTTTTGGTTTCAACCGCATGAAGCCAGGCTAGGTGTGAGGCAGGAGCACCAGCCCAGATGGGAGAGCAGTATTCCATTGAGCTGCGGATGAAAGCTTTGTATGTGGTGAGGAGTCCACTCCAGGTGTCATATTGTCCAGATCTGCAGAGAGTGAAGAGGCTGCTGCCTGCCGATCTGAGGGTTGAGATATGGAGCGGCAGAGAGTGGAGTCATCAGCAAAGAGATAGAGAGGATTTTCCAGAGAGTCAGAAAGATTATTAATGAAGACCAGAAAAAGCACAGGGCCCAGAACACTGCCTTGAGGAACTCCAGGCTGAACAGGAAAGGGAAGATGAGAGAATTCCATTCAGGGCCACACGTTGACTACGACCAGAGAGGAAGTCCGCAAGCCATGCGTGGAGGTTTCCATGGATACCATAAGAGGAGAGTTTGGTGAGCAGGGCTGGGTGCCAGGCCGTATCGAAGGCATGAGATATGTCGACGGAGGCAGCTCTGATTTCCTGTATGGCATTGAGGACCTCAATCCATTGTTGAGACAGCAGAAGCAGCATTTCCCAAAGCACCTGGTCTGAATCCAAATTGCTGATCAGAGATCAAGCCATTGGAGAAGAGGAAGGATTTGATGTCAGAAGCGATGATTGATTCCATGACCCTGCTGATAATTGGAAGCAGGCTGATTGGTCTGTAGTTGCAAGGATCTGTTTTGGCACCTTTTTGTGTAAAGCTGCAATGTTGGCTGATTTCCAAGCTCAAGATGACCTTGATCAAAAGAGAGGGTGAAGAGAACAGAGGGAGGGTGAGATAGAGCGGCAGAGCAGGATTTTAGGACCAGTGAGCTGATGCCGTCTGGTCCAGGTGCAGAATCAGAGTCGAGGTTTGACAGAAACTTCTCCACCTTGTCAGGAGAGAACACTGAGTCCAGGAGCAGCTGGGTTCGACTGGGTAAGGTGGGAACAGAGAGAGATGGGTTTGGGATACAAGATATTGAGGCAAACACAGAGTTGAGGCATTCAGCTTTTTCATGAGCGGAGTCAGCTGTTTAGCCATTTGAGGTAAGGGAGGGGACGGAGGGGGAACAAACACCAGAAACAGATTTGACCAGATGCCACCATGGTTTGGAGGAGGGAGCCAGGTTTGAGAGTTCAGTCTTGAGAGTAGAGATGTATTGTTTACTGGCTCTCCTGAGGGTAGACACACACTTGTTCTGAGCTTTGTGAAAGGAACTGAGATTGCCTTCAGTTGGATTTGCTTTCCATGAGGCGAAGGCAAGTTGTATCATGGCAACTGCCTCACCACAAGCTTCAGTGTACCATGGATGGGAGGAAGGGTAAGACAACTGACGACGAGATGGGATAAATCTGTGCATGAGAGAGAGCAGTTTACTTTGGAAGAATTCCCAGGAAGAGTCGATGTCAGAGGCAGTAGAGATGGGAGACCAGTCCAGATGATTGATGGCTGCTTGAAGACCGTGCCAGTCGGCCTGAGTGAAATGTCGCTGAGGAGGCTCTCTGTAAACGGCCAGAGAGATGTCCACTTTAACAAGCACATGATCAGATGAACCGATTGGAGCAGAAGAAGAGCAACAGGCATTTGCAGGTAAGTTCGTCATAACCAAGTCTAGAAGAGAATATACTCCATTGATTGAGATTCGGGTCGGGAAATTGACAGATTGTGTCAGTCCCAGTGAGTCACAGAAGTCCTTTGCTGAGGCGCCATGGCTGGTGAGAGAGGAACCCACACCCAACCCGCTGGAATTATGACAGTTGAATTCGACACATATGAGGAAGAGCGAGTTGGGATGAGTAGATAGAAGTTGGTCCATGTTGTCAGACAGGGAGATGTAAATGGAGTCATCACTGTTTTGGAGGACGGTACAGAACACATATGAACAAAAGGTGGGAGCGGAGAGGAAGCCGTAGCCAGAGGTACTCCTGGGGGTGGGTGGAGAGAGGACAGTGCAAGGAGAGTGAGGAAGAGAGTTTTTGATAAAGATAGCAACCCCACCACCAGGACGAGGCTCAGGTCTATCATACCGGAGGAGGGAGTAACCAGGAAGAGATATTAAGGAATCAGAGACATCTTGAAGGAGGAAAGTTTATGTTAAGCAGATTACGTCTGGTTTGTCAGAAGCAACCTGTATGGAGAGATCAATCAGGTTTGAGCGAAGGCCCTGGATGTTTGAGGTCCATACCGTTAAGGAAGAGAGAGGGGGAGCATCGGGTACAGGACAAGTGAGGGGAGGGGTAGGGTAAGATCTGGAAGAGGAGGAAGAGGTAGGGAGAGCTGTTGATAGTGTGTCAGAGATTGCAGAAGAGTTAGGAGAAAGGGAAGGAAGAGGAGGACAAAGGTTGATGGGATGAGGCACAGTGAGGTGTTTTTTTGGGTGGTGGCAGAGCTGTTGGAGAATGTCCAAGAGAAAGTTGGAGGAGGTGGAGGTATGAGATGGAAGGGAGAGGAAGTAAGGGGGAGGCAGCTTTGTGGAGGAGGAGGGAGAGGGGCAATTGGAGAAAGATGGTAGGGGGGGAGTTTTGAAGGGGAGGGGGGTAATGGGGAAGATTTGGAGGGGAGGGGCAAGGGGGAGTTAAGGAGGGGAGGGGTGAGGGGGGAGAATTGAAAGGGAGGGGTGAGGAGGGAGTTTTGGAGGGGAAGGGTGAGGAAAGGTATGAATCTGAGAAAGAAGGAGAAAGGGTTGAATGAGTATGGTGGAAACTAAAATTGGAAAGGTGAGTATCAGCTGGAGATGGACGGAAGAGGTGGAAGAAAAGGAGATAAAGGAGGAGGGGCGAGACAACAGCACGTGGTCGTGGGTGGCGAGGAGAGAAGGAAATAATCTTTTCTTTTTTTTTTGTATTTAAAATGTTAGACAAAGGGTAAGATGTTTGGGGGAGGTAGGGGGAGAAAAGTGAATCAAAGAAAAAGCAATACAGCAAAGGAAATAACTTAAGTTCACAAAACACCGACGGGGGGAAGGGAAGCCTCAAGGTACCTGGCCGCGCACGCGGTACAAACAGAAAACGATTAATTACACACAAGTTTGCATGAACTACAAACCAAGGCTAAATAGAAACACACAGTAACACATCCACAATAATATAACGAGTGGAAATTTGACAAAGACACGAATGGGAAAATACTTAACTTTGATGGCGTGGAGAGCTCGAAGGACGCTTCTTCGCCGGAGGAAGCGGAAGTGAATGCTAGCTGTAATTACCCCACCACCAAAGGTGGATGGAGGTTATGTTTTAACCCCTGTATGTCTGTCCGTTTGTTTGTTTGTTTGTGAACAAAATATCTCAAAAAGTTGTGGATGGATTTGGACGACATTTGGCAGAGATGTAGCGTATGTGACGAGGACGAAATGATTCGATTTCGGTGAAGATCCGGATTCGGATCCGGCTATTCTAATTTTTTAAGCGATTCATAACCATTAGGAGATCGGGCCAAAAATTATACATAGCAGGATATCTCAAAAAGTTATGGACGGATTTGGATGAAACCTGGTTGGATACGTTGTGTGTGTGACAAGGAATAATCGATTAAATTTTGGTGAAGATTCGGATTCGGATCCGGCTACTAGAATTTTTTAAGTGATTCTTAATCATTGGGAGATCGGGCCAAAAATGATACACAGCAGGATATCTCAAAACGTTATGGACGGATTTGCATGAAACCTGGTTGGACAGGTTGTGTGTGTGATAAGGAATACTCGATTCAATTTGGTTGAAGATCCAGATCCAGATCCGGCTAGTATAATTTTTGAAGTGATTCTTCATCATTGTGAGATTGGGCCAAAAACGATACAAAGCAGGACCTCTCAAAAAGTTGTGGACAGATGATTTTGATTAAATGCGATTCTGTATTGTGATTTTCTGGTCTACTCTGGGATACAAAACGTAAACTGTTCACCTGGCGGAGGTGTGCTCTCTACTGAGTGCCGTTCTAGTTGTGGATTGCGTTATCTTTCTCACAATTGTGAGCACAGACTGATTGGTCTGCTGTTGAAGGGATTGGTCTTTTTATCCTTTTGTGGATATGGCTGATGGTTGATGGGGACAACAGCTTGACAGAGCAGAATGTGATGACTCCAGCATTGGTGTCACCCAGGCTTATTGTCGAGGCAAGAAAAACAGTCACATTACTGTTACCATACAGGTTGGGAGGAAGAAGTCCTTCATATATTGCTTGATCGACGAGCTGGTGTCTATTATTCCTGCTCATTGAAATGAACTGGAGAACGTCCATACGTCTGTGATGTTTGCTTGTTTGGCCACCTGATTTGATGTGTTCTTGGATTCTTGGACCAAGCATTAGGTTTTTTTAATGGCAGGCCCCATTATTTGGCTTGGTAGTGACAGTAGCTTGCTTTGTGGATGCCGTGATCCTATTATGAGAAAAAGTCAATTTCTATCTTGTAATATAATGGTCTGCTTGAACCATACCTGTAGCCATCTGATCCTTTGCTTCCTGTTGTCTCCATTGCGTACCGAAGGCCTATCCGTCTCTCTGCCGATGTTAACAATTTCATCTCTCGCTCACTCAATATAGCCAGCTATTCTTATAAGTACATATCTCACTACATGTTCACAACCTTCTGCCATTAGGTTGTGAGCACTTCTGCAAGCACCACCGAAATAAGGAAGTCGAAATGGGGAATATTGCGACGACAATGGATTCCCTGAGGTGCAGTGGATGGATTGCTGTCAGCTGATCCTTTTGGCAGAAAGATTGTGCCAGGAACTGAAAAGACAAAGAATCTCAATTGACTTTTTCCAACAGTAGAGCGAATCGACTTGTTTTGTATCCCGTTGGCACCTCGCAACGTTCCTTCTCACTGCAGACATTTCCCATTACCAAGATTTAGTGCCCAACCCTTTGGTATGAATGTCTCCGGTGGGCTTGTTTGCCTGTGAGGCATGGTAAGGTACCTCTGCTGGGAAGCAAATAAAGCAACGAAGCATTCATTCCTAACCACCGAGCATCCAATCTGAACCGGGGTTTGGCCACTAATTGGTTGTGTTTGCACATCTGTGGGAAAGTGCTGACTTCCTTCTGCACCGAAACAACAGTCCAGCTGTGAAGAGGTATTTATCAAACAGCTGCTCAGAGAATTGTTTGTGTTTGAAAGTTATTCGTGTGTTTCCTTGTTCTTGAATGGCTCTTGTACGAATATCAAAGCCATGATGAGTTATGGCGATAAGGCAAATATGACATTACCTGCTTTAAAACTTTGTCAAATGAGAAAGCAGAGTAATGAATAAATACAATAATTCTTAGAGGGATGAGGGTCGATAATTGCATAAATAAAGGCTTGCCTGGTAAAAATCCTCATGAAGCATGAAATTGCATTTTCTCATTCATTCATAAACGTTTTGTTCCCTCGGAAGCACCGCCGCAGAGCGTGCGACTCAATAAGGGTTGTAGATTGTGTTTTTCAAGGTGTGAGGAATTCTGGAACCTCGCAGTCACCGAGAATGTTGTAGACTGTAGCGGTAAAGCAAACTTACCTGTTTCTTGTCTAGTCTTAGTTAGATTACCTACCTGATGACTATAACCTGTCGGATTTGTACTTCTTAGGTGGGATATTGCATCACAAAGTGCGCCATCTCTCGGATGAACGTTAAACTGGGTGTCCGGTCTGCTATAGCATTAGTTGGTGGAGGATACATATCCCACTGTATGTTTTACTGGAGTAGGCAAGTTATCACCTCTACCCTGAACAAATTACAAACTCCTGCCACCTTCAGTCGAATGGCAGGTCTGGCCAGCAGCGGTTCATGAAATTATTGGGCCAAGCTTACACGCTCTACAAGCCACCGACTGTAACTTAATAAGAACTAGAGGTTCCAGGGAACCTGAACTCAACTGGTCCATATCAATATGGATAGAATATGCATAATAGGACCACAAACTATATCGTTTATATGTGCTAAAGAGGTGCAGTAATGTTGAAGGTATCTCATGTTTAAACAGGAAAATAGAAAAAATTGAGTTTTAAGTGAGGCATGAAAAGTAAAACTACAATGACTTTTCTCAGATTTCAGACCAAACAAGCATAAAATGCTCGTATCCCCTGCCAAGGGTGCTTTTGTATATGAAATGGAATAGAACTCTACCCAGAAAATGCATCAAGTCCAACTTGTTCCATAGAGAAAAAAAAAAAAATTTTTTAATGCCATACTACGTATATAGCAAAAGGTACCAATTTATCTTCATGTTAGTGCACATGCAAAGATTTGTTACAAAATGTGCAATAACTGTCCTAGAATAGAGCCCCACCTAATAAAATGCACTAAGTCCAACTTGTCGCCATGGAAAGCAGAAAAATAAATTTTCTTTAATATCTCTAAGTGGCAAAAGGCACCAGGTCAGCACCTAACTAATATGTGTACAAAGTTAGGTTAAGATATATTGAACGGTTTTTGAGTTCTGCTCCGGAAACGAAATGTATAACAAAATGCACTATGTCCAACTTGTTTCCATGGAAACCAGAAAAATGAAAATTTTCAAATATCTTTAAGTGGCAAAAGGCACAAGTTTCATCAAATTTGATCAGTATTTGTGACTTTTAGAGCTTGGACGTCGTCCAAGCTGATGTTTATGGGTCAAGGCATGTCATAGGTCACGATAAGGTCATTTTTCGGACATCGTCAAAACCCGTAATATATGTGTTGAGGTTTGTTACATACTGTCTACACACCAAGTTTCAGCCTTCTCGCTACATTAGGAAGTACCAGATTGACAAAAATTGATTTTTCAATATGGCCGCCCTGCCGCGCCCATTTTTTGGTGTGCAACACCCAAATGCAATCCCAAGCTAGTTTATGTCTTAAAGATGCTGCATAACAAGTTTCATCAAATTTAATCAATATTTGTGACTTTTAGAGCGTAGACGTCGAATTGTTTACAGACGACAGACAGACAGACAGACAGACGGACGACGGACACTGGGTGTCGACAAAAACTCAGCTGGACATAGTCCAGTTGAGTTAAAAGGGAATACGGAGGAGAGTCTCACCAATGTGACCTGTTATTATAAAGGTGCACTAACTGGCATGAAAACAATGGTAAGGGATTATGAAGGGGCTTTCGGAAAGCCGGGGATCACAAAGAGAGGAAATCTTTCCCCTTTAAATAGTTTAATAATATACGATAGATCAATTCTAATGAATTGTTATGTACAAAGAAAAATAGACAAATCAGTAGTAATGGTATATCTGATTCCCTGCAGATTCAACCTGAACATAAACCTGCCATTCCAGAGAGGTACTTACAGTGGCAGGGAAAAGTATTCCCCCCCCAACCCCACCCACCTCCAATGTTTGCCACCTGAGCTTATTTCATGATACTTTCAAATCAAACTTAATATATTGAGTCTTCACAAATAACTCCAAAATGATGAGCAAAAAATGCAGGTAAAATGTGAATAGGTTAGATTAACAAAGAAAATCAGATGATTCTCAATTGCATAAGTATTCAAACCACTTGCCAAATTAACCCAAAAGCACTTCTGGATCAAATTATTTGTTTGAAAGGTCACAAAACAACTGTAATAGGTTTCACCTGCATGTAATCAGTGGTTAAAATAAAAATTAAGCATGTTGTTGGGGTCTTTGTGGTCTTAAGGGTGTTAAAGGTTCTTCAAAGGTCCAATGGGTCTCAGCAGTCCAAAGTGGCGAAAGGGTACATTCCGATAGTACATGATTAATAAATGTACGTAATTAATTGACAGGATGCCACTGCCTTCACACTGTACATAATTAATAGATACAGTCGTGGCTAAAAATATTAGCACCCTTGCACTTTTTTCAAATAACTCACAATTTTCTCTAAAAATAAGTTAAAATTGACAAAAGTATTTGGTCTCCACAAATCTTTATTTCACTGTTAATATTACAGAACCTTTGTTTTTGATTCAGAACTGAATATATCCTTTTAAATCAGAAAAAAATAAATAATGGCATTGACAAATTTATTGACACCCTAGACTTCATATTTGGTAGCACTGCCTTTGGACAACATAACTGCAGTCAAGCACTTTCTATAGCCATGAATGAGCTTCCTCCACCTCTCTGCTGGAAGTTTGGCCCACTCTTCTTGTGAAAACTGCTCCAGTTCTCCCAGCTTTGAAGAGTGCCTTCTCCCAACTGCTGTTTTCAGATCTCCCCACAGGTGTTCAATGGGATTTACATCTGGAATCATTGCTGGCCACTTCAGAACAGTCCAGCGTTTTATCTTGAAACATTCCTGGGTGCTTTTTGAAGTGTTTTTGGGGTCATTGTCCTGCTGCAAGACCCATGACCTTTGACGGAGACCAAGCTTTCTGACACTGGGTTGAACATTGCGCTCAAAAATACCTTGGCAATTTCCTGATTTCATGATGCCATGCACACATTCAAGGCACCCAGTGCCAGAGGCAGCACAGCAACCCCAAAACATTACTGAACCTCCGCCATGTTTGACTGTAGGGAAGATGTTCTTTTCTTTGAAGGCTTCATTTTGTTTTCTGTAAACATAGAGATGATGTGCTTTACCAAAAAGCTCTAGTTTGGTCTCATCTGACCACAGAACATTCTCCCAGAAGGATTTTGGCTTGTTCAGGTGTGTTTTGGAAAAACTCCAGTCGGGCTTTCTCAGTAGGGGGGTCCTCCTGGGTCTCCTACCATAGAACCCCCTTTCATTGAGTTGGTGACGGATGGTGCAAGTTGAAACTGTCATACCTTGTGTCTGAAGGTCAGCTTAATTTGTTTGGCAGTTGATTGAGGTGCTTTCTCCACCATTCAAACAATCCTTCACTGCAATCTTTGATCAAGCTCTCTGGATCTTTGTGGTCTTCTCGATCTGTTTAGACTTGTAGCGTTGAGATTGTCCATGCTTGGCTATAATCTTGTGTCTGACCTCCTCAGACAATTCTCTGGGTTTTTTGGGGTTTTTTGGGGGGTTTTTTTTGTATACAAGATCGAGGCTCGTGAAAGAGCGAACATTAATCACACAGAAAGACAAACCGACACACAAAACATATAACATCGGGAGCGGTAGACAAGATGAGGAGAGAGGGGGAAGGACACAAACACAACATTTGAGAGCAGGGACCGAGAGACATGGAGACATCGAGAGATCTTTGGGAGGGAGAGGGCTTTGGGGGGGGGGGGGGAGAGGCATGGGAAAGGTGGGAGAGGGTGGGAGGGTGGGAGAGGTATAAAACATATGGACACTGCCAGGACTTCCAGGAAAGAAGTTGGAATTTCAAACAAGGTGGATCTGGGGTGAATTAGTGGGGGTAGAAAAGATCAAGGTTTTGGATGGGGGAAGATAAGAGATGGTGGTGAACAGCTGTTTTAAAGACCTGGAGGGAGGAGTGGGATTGAAGGGAGTGTGGGAGTTTGTTCCAGAGGCGGGAGAAAAGAGGAATGAAAGAGTGAAGGTGAGCAGAGAGCTGAGATTTCGGCAGTTTAACCATCAGAGGGTTGCTGGCAGATCTTGTGCGACCTGTAGGAATATTTGGGGGACAGAGCACAGAGAGAGCTGGGGGAGCAAGGCCGGAGTGGAGTCGGTAGAAGACAGAAAGACCACCAACCTGCCTGCGGTGAGTGAGTGAAAGGCCCTCAGAGATAGCTTCATCGCGGGAGATTCCAATGATTCTGAAAGCTTTGGTTTCAACAGCGTGAAGCCGAGCTAGGTGTGAGGCAGGAGCACCAACCCAGAGGGGAGAGCAGTATTCCATTGAGCTGCGGATGAAAGCCTTGTATGTGGTGAGGAGCTCAGGTGTGCCTAGGAAGGACTTCGCACGACGGAGGATGCCCAGTCGGTGACTGGCTTTGGAGGCCAGCTTGGAAATGTGGTTTTCCCAAGAAAGATCATGGCAGATAGTGAGGCCCAAAAGCTTGAGCGACAGAACTTCTTGGAGAGGATTGTTGAGAAAGTAGATGGGAGGGTTGTCCAGTCGATCTTTTCGGAGAGACATAGTAAGAGTGTGAGATTTGTCAGGATTGAAAGACATGTTCCACTTGTTTGACCAGTCTGTGATTTTGTCCAGGTCTTCAGAGAGTGAGGAGGCTGCAGACTGCCGATCTGAGGGAAGAGGAATGGAGTGGCAGAGAGTAGAGTCATCAGCAAAGAGATAGAGAGGATTTTCCAGAGAGTCGGAGAGATCATTGATAAAGACCAGAAAAAGCACAGGGCCCAGAACACTGCCTTGGGGAACTCCAGCCTGAACAGGAAGGGGAGATGAGAGAAATCCATTCAGGGCCACACGTTCTTTCTTTTCTCCATGCTCATTGCGATACACACAGTGACACAAAACAGCAGAATGACTCCTTTTTTCCATTGAAACTGGTTGAATGAGTGATTTTTATATTGCAGGCACCTGCAACTCACCACAGGTGAGTTCAATTCCAATGTAAAGGAGAATCACCTGCTTGAAATCCAATTATTTCTTAGCACCCCAGCATTTTTAGTGTTTTTTAAAGGCTTTTGTGTTAAAACAAATATGGCGGCCAAACCACGTGACCGATGATGTCATTATCATTTTTTTTCCTCCAACAATTTATACCTAGATGACGCTCAAGAAATGTCATCTTCATCGGATGAAGTTTTGTACTTGTCGAATTATGACGTCATAATGGAGGCACCTATGACATCATCATGAACCTATTTTATTTCCCGTGGAGAGTTCTTTACAATGAGGCATGTCTCAATTTTTTTTCTACACAGCGCTTTCCGAGATATAGAGGTGCAAAGGTTTACGTTTTTTCCTGGATGGTGCCCCTCCCACGTGACCTATGACATCATACTTCTCATTTTAAAAAAATATACAGGAGTACCATACCACCTTAGTCAGGGCAGCGCAGTATGGCGAAACTTTCATGTCAATCGGACCAACGGTTGCAGAGAAAAGCATACTTATTCTGTGCAGACAGACAGACAGACAGACAAACGGACTCAAATGCAATATCCAATCCTTTGGTGAGGGCAACAATGACATTGAAAGATCTGCAAGGCTCTATATCTGAGATGGAGTCAGTATTCATCAATCAACAATATCCCGTTCCCTTCACAAAGCTGGCCTGCATGGACAGGTAGCAAGAAAAAGCTATTACTGAAGAAGATATTGAAAAGTTTGTATAGAGTTTGCGAAAGAGCATCTGAATTACACAGCAGGTATGTGGAGAAAATAGTTGTGGTCAGACGACACAAGAATTGAACTTGTTGGTCTAAATTCAAAGCATTACGTCTGTCACAAGCCCAGTACTGCACATCACCCAGTCAACACCATCCCTACTTTCAAGCACGTTGGTGGCAGCATCATGATATGGGGCTGCTTTTCATCAGCAGGGACTGGAAAGCTTGTCAGGATATATGGGACAATGGATGGTGCAATGTACAGGGGAATCCTTGATGAAAACCTGCTTAAGTCAGCCATGAATCTTAAACTGGGTAGGAGATTGATATTTCAGCAGAACAATGATTCGAAGCACAAAGCTAAAGCCACTCTGGAGTGACTGGATAAGAAGAAATTAAATGTTCTTGAATGGCCCAGTCAAAGTCCTGGCTTGAACCTGATTGTCCATTTATGGCGAGACTTGAACATTGCAGTCCATCGACGATCCCCATCAAACTTGGGAGAAGTGGAGCAATTTTCACGTGAAGAAGGGGCAAAGATTTCACCATCTCACTGTGCAAAGCTGGTAGAGACCGAACTACCCAAAATGATTCATAGTAGTCATTGCTGCAAAAGGTGCTTCCACCAAGTACTGATCGGGCGAATACTTCTGCAGGCCACTGTACAGGAGGCACTGCTTCGTGCAATGACACACCATCAGGTTTGGTCATCGTCTCTTCCAAAGGTTACCTTCAGTTTTGTATTTCAGTCAAGTGAATTTGCAGATTTATAGATCGACTGAATTTATAAAAGTAATAAAGGACGTGAGGTCAAAACACGTGTCGCCAACTCGTTTTTCCTTGCGTCTGAGTTCCCTTGCATATAAACCCGAAATCCACGCTGGTGATTGTGTTGTCAATTATTTTACCTGTACATATGGTCTTTGCAAAAAAAAAAAAAAATGTACAAACTTAAAACAACCTGACCTGATTGTGTCTCGATTGGGCCGGTTAGACTGTAAATATGTGCTGGCAGGTTCGCCGAAGCCTTCATTATGTGTAGACTTTATTTAAGAGAGTGTCTGAAAGCATGACAACGCTTTTAAAGAGCCGTTTCCTTGATCTCCTCATTAGCAGAATGAGACATCATGTCTAAGCCAGTCTCTAAATCAGAACAAGACTTTGAACAGTCTCTTGTTTTTAGTGTTAAATTGGAATCTCTCGACAGTCATATTTTCACTTTTCTCCAAACAAGCTGGTGCAGAGAACAGTCATCTCTCTCAGATGTTATTGATTATTATTGCACAAACTCAAGAGATATTTATCTTTTATCAAACTCCTTTTCACTTCAGCACGATTCAAGAAACTTAAAATGTAAGTGTCATTTAATTTAACTTACTCGTGGGCTTAAAAAGGTCCATTGGACCAACTTTTCATTGGACTTCGCGGCCTTGAAGCATACCTGTCTGCTGTACTGATTGGGCATTAGCTTACCTTTCACCAAGCTCAGATATGCTTGGCCCAGGGCGGCGATCATACATTGGCAATGATATTATTATTATTATTGCCAATGATATACTACTATTATTATCGACAACTAGCGGGGACACCTCTTCATGGTGGTTGTACCCCCCCAATGCAAGTATGGGGCCAAATCTTCCCCATTCTTTCCTGCTACCTGGATTCATCAAGGCAGTGTGGTCATGGTCAGAGTGCTGATCGGTCCCCGCATGAACCGGTCCTTTCCCTCTTTCTCTTTCTTTCTCTCTCTCTCTTCATCGCTCCTCCCCTCCTACCCCCCCCCCCCCTCTCTCTCTCTCTCTCTCTTCATCGCTCCTTCTCTGTCTCCCTGTCTCTCTTCCTCACCCCTCCCCTCCTCCCCCCCTCTGTCTCTCTGCCTCGCCCTCCCCCCTCTCTCTCTCTCCCTCTCTCTTCCTCGCCCCTCCCCTCCCCCCTCTCTCTCTCTGTCTCGCTTCCTTCCCCCTCCCCCCCCCTTCCCCCCCCCCTCTCTCTCTCTCTCTCTCTCTCTCTCTGTCTCTCTGTCTCTCTGTCTCTCTGTCTCTCTCCATCCCCCCTCCCCCCCCCCCTCCTATCTCTCTATTCTCTCTCTGTCTCTCTTTCTAACCCTGTCGTGGCCCCGACTTTGTCAAGGCGGGGTTACACCATCCTAGATGTGGGGGATCTCTGGGTCGCTCCTCGGAGATCAATCGACTGTCTTCATGCCATGGGCTTGTTCAGGAAAACTGCTAATACAACAACAGCAACAAAAACAACCATTTATTGTTGTTAATATTATTTCCTCCGCCACTGAAGGTGGATGGAGGTCGTTTTCACCCTGATCTGTTAGTTTGTTACTTGAAAAATCGAAGATTCGAAGATTTTTTTCGAAGAAAATCGAAGATTTTTCAATCGAAGATTTTTCAAGAATATTGGTCGGTTGCGTTTGTGGTTCTGTCTGTCTGTTTGTCTGTTTGTCTGTTTGTCACCAGCCTACAGGTCTCAATTCGAAACCGATCGTCACGAAACGTCACCAAGTTGTCTAGGTCGTCCCAATTGAGAAGCCTATTGATTTTGAGGTCAAAGGTCAAAGATCATCTGGAGGTCAAATTTCTAAAATCGCCATTTTAAATCCGATTGACTTGAACATTGAATAACATTTGTATATTGAGTCAATAAATTGGGAAATGAACTATTTTTGAGGTCAAAATGTCAAAGGTCAACTCAAGGTCGAATTTTAAAAGTCATCAATTTTCATCCAAAAAGCCATCAATTCTCAACCAATAGATTTGAAAATTGAAAAGCATTTGCATATCGAGTCAGTAAATTGGGAAACATACTATTTTTGAGGTCAAAAGGTCAACTCAAGGTCAAACTTCCAAAATCATCACTTTTCTTCTGAAAAACCGGCGATTTTCATCCGATTGACTTGAAAATTGAACAGCATTTGCATATTGCCTCACTGAATTAGGAAGCCAACTATTTTTGAGGTCAAAGGTCAACTGAAGGTCAAACTTCCAAAATCATCAATTTTCATCTGAAAACCATCAATTTTCATCCGATTGACTTGGAAATTGAACAGCATTTGCACATTGTGTCGATATATAGGAAAACCAACTATTGTTGAGGTCAAAAGGTCAACTCTAGGTCAAACTTCCAAAATCATCTATTTTCATCTGAAAACCCATCAATTTTCATCCGATTGACTTGAAAATTGAACAGCATTTGTATAGTGCCTCACTGAATTTGGAAACCAACTATTTATGAGGTCAAAAGCTCAAAGGTCAACTCAAGGTCAAACTTCTAAAATCATCATTTGTCTTCTGAAAAAGCGCCACTTTTCATCTGTTGACCCGAGCTTTGATCAAGATTGTAAATTGTAATCTTCATGAAATGGACAATTTGCTGTATCAATGTGAAACTTTGGGGGGGGGGGGGTTGATTTTGCAAGTATCGTGCTCCACATGACGTCTTCTTGTTTGTCTGTTTGTCACCGGCCTACAGGTCACAATTCTAAACCGATCGTCACGAAACTTCAACAAGCTCTCTAGGTCGTCCCAATTGAGAAGCCTGTTGATTTTGAGGTCAAAGGTCATCTGGAGGTCAAATTTCTAAAATCACCATTTTCAATCCAATTGACTTGAAAATTGAATAACATTTGTATATTGAGTCAATAAATTGGGAAATGAACTATTTTTGATGTCAAAAGGTCAACGGTGAACTCAATGTCAAATTTTTATAAGTCATCAATTTTCATCTAAAAAGCCGTCAATTCTCAACCGATTGACTTGAAAATTGAACATCATTTGCATATCGAGTCACTAAATCGGGAAACATACTATTTTTGAGGTCAATCGGTCAAAGGTCAACTCAAGGTCAAACTTCCAAAATCATCACTTTTCATCTGAAAAACCGTCAATTTTAATCCGGTTGACTTGAAAATTGAACAGCATTTGCACATTGTGTCACTGAATTAGGAAACCAACTATTTTTGAGGTCAAAAGGTCAAAGGTCAACTCAAGGTCAAACTTCTAAAATCATCATTTTTCATCTGAAAAATCGTCACTTTTCATCCTGTTGACCTGAGCTTTGATCAAGATCGTAAATTTTAATCTTCATGAAATGGACAATTTGCTGTATCAATGGAAAACTTTTGAGGTGGGGCGGATTTTGCAAGTATCGTGCTACGCATGACGTCTTCTTGTTTGTCTGTCTGTGAACAAGATATCTCAAAAAATATGTGGACGGATTTGGACTAAATTTTGCGGTGTGGTAGCATGTGAGACAAGGACGAAATTATCAGATTTTGGTGAAGATTCGGATCCGGATACAAGAATTTTAAGTGATTCTTCACCATTGGAAGATAGGACCAAAACTATAAATAACAGGATATCTCAAAAAGTTGTGGACGGATTTGGACGAAACTTGGTGGACCGGTTGGGTGTGGCAAGAACGAATCGATTCGATTTTGGTGAATAATTTTTTTTTTGGTGGACTCGTATCCGAATGTGGATTCGGATACGAGAATTATTAAATTTTGTAAGTGATTCTTCACCATGGAGAGATTGGGTGAAAAGCGATGATAGAGTAGGCCATATTTTATCCCCCAAAAATATCTTCATGCTATTATCTTTCTTTCTAGAGATCCAAATGAACCGTCTTGCTGGTTTAATGTTTGCACACACGGAGTTTAACCCAAACATGCCAGAACAGTCAAGGTCTATTCCTGCAGGGTTCTTTGCAAACTGCAGCTGTCAGCTTGTTCCCCGAGATGAATACTTTATACAGAGTCGTAAAGGAGCAAACATCGACCTCCTGAATCGTTTAGCAGCATTTAGCAGGCCCCTTATTGTTCATATCGTGCACGTGTATAGAAATGGGAATATATTTCACAAACGTTGAATATTTCATGTTGCTTTATAAACATGCCTTTGCCATGCTGCTGCAGGATGCACTACTTACCAAAGGTGCTGCATGTATGCTTGCAAAGCTCTTTTCTAATCCAAGTTGGCAGGAAGTCTGAAGGATTGACGGGAAGGCCTCCATTTATTTGTTTCTCTTTTTTTCCTGCATGTGGAACCAGCTCCCACACTCTCTTCCATCCCTCTCCTCCCTCCAGGTCTTCAAGATGAAGTTCACCACCATCTCAGATCATCCCTAATCCAAAACCATGATCTTTATAACACCGTTAAACCACACACCCCCTTTCACCTCCCCCAAATTCCCAGTTTTTCCTTCCTGGGAGTTTGCTTCTGTATCAATTTATCCCCTGCATTTTCCCTTACCACTCATCCTTACCCACCTCCTTTGTTGTCTGTCTTTTTTCTCCATCGACCCTGCTGTAGGCATTTTCCTCTTCTCTTTCTGCTGTTCTGTTTCTTCTGTTACATCCTGATCGTTCTGTTTTCTAGCTCTTCCATGAGCATAATTCCTTGAGCATGAGCAAAAAAAAAAAAGATTATGTGATTTCTGATCTTTTTCTTTTGGGACGTTGAAACGCCAATGGAAAGGCGCTTGTTATGCCCACGCTTAAAAAAAATAGCGGGTATTGCAATTGGCTCCGTCCGTCTGTCACGCTATCTTCTCCTAAACGGTTGTGCAGAAATTCACCAAACTTGGTAGAATTCACCAAAACAGGGAAAAAAAATTAAATCAGAACTTGATATCGGGTCATTCCTGGTGGAACTTTTTGCCATCTTTCAACTTTGCTCTAGATGGGAGGTGTGGGGATTTGCAATGGCATGCCATCGACTTCACTCGAGTTAAAGTTGTTACTGTTTTTATATTCTACTTGCACGGGGGAAATGGAGGTAAACTCATCATAGATACATTTTGTCCCAGCAGAGAAAGGATTCACACTTACATAATCATTGGTGTAGCTTCAAGACCCATTTGAATTCTTCTTCTTCATGACCACTAACATTATTTTCTGGGATTCCACTTAACGAGGAATCTTTAGTGCAGGGACCACAAAGGGAGCATTATTGAATTTTTCAATGAGCAGGAATATCCTTGGCTGCTGTTAGTGATGCCTGTTTTTAACTGTTCCATTTTGCCCGAAGGAATTTTGGAATAACGAGCAGAGATTGCTTGGATTTGGAGTTGTGCTTGTGAAGTCATTTCTGATCATAGATTTTTTTTAGCCCCTGTTGTACTTAGTCCGAAACGGGGGCTTATGGATTGGGTCTCATCTGTACATCCATCCATCCGTCCGTCCATCCATCCATGTGTGCGTCCGCAACCATATCTCGTAGATGTATGGACCGATTTTGTTCATACTTGGTACAAGGACATTATGGTATACAAAAGCACATCATTTTGTTTCGTGATGCGATTAAATATGGCCGACTGGTTGCAAATTTTTTAGTTAGAAATGACCCCAAAATCTAATCAGTTAACCTTTACATCATTCTACATAATTGAACGAAGTTTGAATTAGATATCTTTAGCTGTTCTCAAGTTATACACCTTTTACAGACTTTGACCTTTGACCTCGTGCCCCCAAAATGTAATCAGTTCATCTTAACATCATTCCACATAAGTGTACCAAATTTGGTCAGAATCCCATCACTGGTTAACAAGTTATCGCGGTGAGAGTATTTGAAAATAACATGACCTCTGACCTTTGCCCTTTGACCTCGTGACCCCAAAATCTAATCAGTTCATCTTAACATCATTCCACAAAAGTGTACCAAATTTGGTCAGAATCCCATCACTGGTTCACAAGTTGTCACGGTGAGAGTATTTTAAAATAACATGACCTCTGACCTTTGCCCTCGTGACCCCAAAATCTAATCAGTTCATCTTTACCTCATTATACATACCTGTGCCAAGTTTCACTAAGATCCCTTGAGCCGTTCACAAGTTATCGTAGTAACGAAAACCTATCACGGAGGGACGGACGGACGGACGGACAGCAGGACGGACAGCAGGACGGACAACCTGAAAACATAATGCCTCCGGCGACTTCGTCCCGATGTTGAACCCGATGTTAAAAACCCGATGTTGAACACGTCATCAACCATTTCTTGGACATTGCTCAAACTTGACACACATAATAAATGATGACTTACATACACACTTTTAACTAACGTTGGACTTAGTCCGAAATGGGGCTTGTGGATTGGGGCTTATTTAACCGATTATTTAGCTTATTTAAACGGGGCTTATTTAACTTTTAACTAACACTAACGATATATAGCAGGATTTCTCAAAAGGTTGTGGACGGATTTGGCCGAAACTTGAGGGAGAGGTTGTGTGTCTGACAAGGACTAAACGTTTCGATTTTGGTGAAGATCTGAATATGGATTCGGATGTGAGAATTATTTAATTTTTGAGTGATTCTTCACCATTGAGAGATCGGGTGAAAAGCGATATGTAAATACAGTCACGTGAAGAAGTAGGTACACCCCATGTAAAGTTTAGACTTTTTCAACATATTTCAACCTACAGCTATTTGATCTTCATTTAAACAATATTGATAGATAAAGGTGATATAATATAACAAATATCATGAAACATTTACATTTTGTAGTCCATTGTATAATTTAAATAAACATAAATGCAAATTTCGCATGTGGAAAAAGTAAGTACACCCCTACATTTATCACTACTTCAAATACCTAAAATTAGAATCAGGTGCACCAGCTCAGGTGCAAATGATTAGAACATCGTACAGTCTCCAGAACAGTCTCCAGTGTACAGAACAGAACATCGTACAGTAAATCCAGTCTCTCGGACCCTCTGGAAAACCCACTTATCTATTTGCTGATGATTCCACCCTCTGCCATGACATCCCTCATCCTTCAGACAAGTAGGCTGCAGTCTCTTCCTTCTCTTCACAAAATCACAAGCTGTTCAAACACTTGGAAAATGTTTTTCAATCCTGACAAATCTCACACTCTTCCCCCTTCTGGGCTGGCTCCCCTGCCTCACATCAATATCAATCTCAATAGATATCTCTATCTCTATCTCTATCTGTCTGTCTGTCTGTCTCTGTCTCTCTCTCTCTCTCACTCTCTCACTCTCTCACTCACTCACACTCACTCACACACCGCCTCCTTTCTGGTCTTGTACCCTCTGCTCTTTCCGGGTGTTGTCTTCCCTTCCCTACCTCCCTGGTTTCTGCAAGGCTCACACAATCCACCATCAACAGCCTTCTGGTAAAACTACCTAAATCCAGGATCACGACTCACCTCCATTCATTCGTTCCTCTTTTTTCCTACGTCTGAAACCAACTTCCACATTCTCTTAAATGTAATTTTTCCCTCCAGGTCTTCAAGACAGCTGTTCACAACCATTTCATATACAGTCACGTGAAAAAGTAAGTACACCCCATGTAAAGTTTTGACTTTTTCAACATATTTCAACATACAGATATTTGATCTTCATTTCAACAATATTGATAGATAAAGGTGATATATTATAACAAATATCATGAAACATTGACATTTTGTCATCCATTGTATAATTTAAATAAACATAAATGCAAATTTCGCATGTGGAAAAAGTAAGTACACCCTTGGCTCTAATAGGAGGTATTGCCCCCTTTGGCAGAAACAACCTCAAGCAGGCATTTCTTATAACTGTCTACCAGTCTCTGACATCGACTGGGACAAATTTTTGCCCACTCCTCCATGCAGAATTCTTTCAGCTGTGCGATGTTTGAGGGGTTTCTTGCATGCACAGCTCGTTTCAAATCCCCCCACAACATCTCGATGGGATTTAGATCCGAGCTTTGACTTGGCCATTCCAGAACCCTCCATTTCTTTCTTTCAGCCATTCCTTGGTGGATTTACTGGTATGTTTAGGGTCATTGTCATGTTGCAAGGTGAACACCGAGGTGTTCTTCGGTTGAGCTTCAACTTTCCGACAGATGGCCTCACATTATCCTCAAGCACCCTCTGGTACAATGAAGAATTCATAGTGGATTCTATGATGGTGAGCTGCCCAGGCCCTGATGCAGCAAAGCTGCCCCAAACCATAATATTTCCACCACCATGCTTTACAGTTTGTATCAGGTTCTTGTGGTCAAATGCTGTCTTTGGTTTTCACCAAACATGTCTTCTGGTACTGTGGCCAAATAGCTCTACCTTTGACTCATCTGTCCAGAGCACATTGTTCCAGAAGTGCTGGTCTTTGCCGAGGTGTTCATTGGCAAACTTTAGTCTTGACATGATGTTCTTTCTGGACAGCAAAGGTTTCCTCCTGGCACACCTCCCATGTAGATCAAATTTGTGCAGCCTCTTTCTAATGGTAGACTCGTGCACTTTGACATCAACAGTGGCAAGAGCTACCTGTGGGTCCGGTGATGACATTCTGGGGTTCTTAGAGACTTCTTTGAGCATCTTGCGGTCTGCTCTCGGGCTGAACTTTCTGGGGCGGCCTGGCCTGAACAAGTTGGCAGTTGTTTGGAATCTTCTCCACTTGTAGATGATCTTCCGGACAGTCGAATGATTGATTTCAAATTGTTTGGAGATCTTTTTCAATCCCTTCCCAGACTCGTAGGCATCTATAACCTTCTTTCTGAAGGCCTCAGAGAGCTCTTTTGATCTAGGCATGGTGATGCCGCACACTTCAACAACAAAGAGCAAACCAAACTAAATGTCTGAGGTTTAAATAGGACAGGTTCCTCCAAGATCCTCTATAACGATGTTCTAATCATTTGCACCTGAGCTGGTGCACCTGATTCTAATTTTAGGTATTTGAAGTAGTGATAAATGTGGGGGTGTACTTACTTTTTCCACATGCAAAATTTGCATTTATGTTTATTTAAATTATACAATGGATGACAAAATGTCAATGTTTCATGATATTTGTTATATTATATCACCTTTATCTATCAATATTGTTGAAATAAAGATCAAATAGCTGTATGTTGAAATATGTTGAAAAAGTCAAAACTTTGCATGGGGTGTACTTACTTTTTCACGTGACTGTAATTCCCAATCCAAAAACATGATCTTTTCTATCCTTGTTAACATCCACCCAATCCCTCCTCCTTCCAAATTTCCAGTTTTCCCTCCAGAGAATTTCCTTCTGTATACATCTTGTCCGCCCCAGGCATCCTCTCTTGCCCCCCCCCCCCCCCTCCTTTCTTCCCCACACCCATTGTTTGTACAAATCTCCCTCGATCCTGGCCTTCAACTCTGCTGTTGGTGTTTCCCTCTCTCTCTCTCTCTCTCTCTCTCTCTCTCTCTCTCTCTCTCTCTCTCTCTCTCTCTCTCTCTCTCTCTCTCTCTCTCTCTCTCTCTACTGTTCCTTTTGTCCTGTTCCATTCTGATCCGTTCAGTGTACTCATGCTAGCTCTTCCACGAGCCTCGACTGTTTTTTTTTTGTTTTTTTTTGTATGCAGAGTCGAGGCTCGTGAAAGAGCTAACATTTATCAAACAAACAAATCAAACAAACAAGCAAACAAAGTATATAAAAAGGGGAGCGGTCGACAAGATGGGGAGAGAAGGGGAGGAAGCACACAAACACAACATTTGAGAGCAGGGACATCGGGAGATGTGTGGGAGGGAGAGGGCCTGGGGGGAGGCAGGATAGGTATAAAATGCAAGGACACCAAGGACTTCCAGGAAAGAGGTCAAAAGTCACCTCAAAAAAGTGGATTTGGGGTGAAATTAGCGGGGGTAGAAAAGATCAAGATTTTGGATTGGGGAAGATAAGAGATGGTGGTGAAGAAACAAAATACCCCAATAAAACCTTTATTATGAGAAATGGAGAACACAAATGAATGAAATGTACAATCTTTTTAAACTTTCGTTTTGGTCAAGTTTGGTTTGAGTACAAAGCGTCAGGCACGGACGGGCTTTGCAATTTGAGATGCTTTCTAGTTTCTAGCTGTCGTTATTTTCACTGAGCTTTTTGTTATGAACGCCAAATGAGTTGGCCTTGCCTAATTTTTGTGATGTGAATTGTTCGACCGATACAAGGACTGATCCTGCTGGCCATTCTGTGGTGGTCAACAGTATTTTTCTCCAATTCAGCACCAGACTGAAAGCTGAGCTACTTCATCCTTAGTGGTGATTTGGAATCATACTTAAATTCCCAAATATTAGTGACTGCAGATCAGAGTGATTTGGATTTTTAAAGTATAATGTTAGCAAAGGAATCTGGCAGGATAGTCTAGACTCTAGAGATAGGTGCACGGGCCTTTAAATTGTTTGGCCTGGGTTCAAACCCGAGCTGACTCAGCTAGATACTGCTATCCTAGTGTTCCACAGGTTTTGTGAGACTTCAGTGTGTGCTGTACCGTCACTCAGATGGACGTTAAACTGGGCGTCCCATCTGCCAGCATTAATTGGCCAACGGTGTCCTTTGCAAAGCGTAGGCCAGTTATCGCCCGGCACCCTGAAGAAATTACAAGTTCCGGCCCTGACCAGCAATGGGAAGACAAAGGCAAATCAGCCTGTGTAACCCATTGTTTGGGGTTACCATGGCAACAATGAACATGCCTTTGCATAACACCAGAAACAAAGTAATGTTAGCAAGGGATATTATATATTCGTGTAAAAGGGGAATCACTCTGTTGAGCATTAGGCCTATGTTTACGATATTTATAATATATCTCTAACTTTGTATCCACTACCCAGGGAAACTTATTATTCGAGTCCTTACTATTCAAGTTGCCATGATATTCTTCATCATTGTCATGCCATGGAAACCAAGGGTTTCAACATCATTGCAAACTCTATCGATGAAGCGGAGTCCATGGGCCCATCACTCCGCCATCAAAGCCTGATGTTTGCTTAATGGTTAAGGTGGCTGGCGTTAAGATCCGAGGGTCTTGAGTTCAAGCCCCTGTCGTGCGGTTGAATTAACGCCAGGCGGGTCCACTCAGATTGTCATCCTTCTGAGGTTGGCAAAATGAGTACCAGCTAGTCGGAAAGGGACATCGCATCGCATCAGCGGCACAGCTGCACCCCCAGAAGATGATGTAGCCAATCAGCCGCAGGCTGCATACAAATTAATATACGAATAACCTCGCCTCTCTGTCTTCTCTCTGTCTAGACTCTCTGTCTTCTTTCCCCTTATTTCTGGTCTTGCACCCTCTGCCCTCTCAGTGCTCTACCCCCACCACCCCAAGTATCTACAGGACGCATGTGGTCTACCAGCAACCCTCTCTTAGTGAAACCACAAATCCAGAACCACTGCTCACCTCCACTCATTTATTCCTCTCTTTTTCACACCTGTGGAACCACCTTCCACACTCTCTTTGATCTAATTATTCATCCCAGGTCTTCAAGACAGCTGTTTGCCACCATCTCAGGTCATCCCCCATCCAAAGCCATGATCCTTTCTACATCTGTTAAACCACCTTCACCCACTCTCCCAAAATTTTGCTGATGTATCCATCTTGTCCCTACCCCTCATCGTTATCTACATCCCTTGTTTGTCTGTCTCCGTCTACGTTCTCCCTCCGCCCTGCAATTGGCGTTCCCCCTTCTCCTTCTGTTTCCTTTGGTCCGTCGTATCCTGGGATGTTCTGTGTCCGAGCTCTCCCATGAGCCTAGACCATAATATTTTTGTCTCATCGTCCATGTTTTCTGACATCCTTCACCCACTCCTATCCTGATGATGAAGACCACTTCAAACAAACGAAAGGAACGAGATTGAAGTAGAAACAAGTTGCAAAATATAAAACCGCCCCTGTACTTGTTGCACATGAGACTGATGCTCATGTTGGAAACAAGTTGCAAACTGATGCACATGAGAACACTATTTAATAGTGGCACAGCTTAATTGGTCAGCAATGTAACCGTGCCTGATTGGTGTTCCTTTGGTTATCTGGAGCTCCTCGCATGGTCATGGCTGCACCTGATTGATGATCACTCCCTAAGATCTGCTAACACGCTGTTCCTCTAATGAAGTCTGAAATTAACAAGCACGTGAATTACAGTAATAAAAGAGTCTCCATTTCAGCAGATTGGCTAATTCTTGTTAAATTACGAAGGTGGCAGAGAGCCGTTATGCAAACAGTGCCAGATTGCTTTGCCTGAAGTATTATTGAATGGAGAACGATATTCTTTCTGTAGCTTTTACTAATGCAGTCTTTCCTTTTTTTAACGGCGTAGCCCGTAGGGCAATGCCGTCTGGGACAGCGTTTGTCTGTCTGTCCGGTGTATGTATGTATGTATGTATGCCCCTCACAAACATCCACCAATCAGAGCTGAGGATCTGGTCACATGACAGGGGGACAGCATTTTTAGTAACCATTACATTTGCATATTTTACTAAAAGGAAATATAATAACCTTCTGTGGAACGTTTTGGGGTCCCAGCGGGTGTCGTAAGGTAGGTATGAGGTTTCAGAAATTCCTCAATACAATTATGATTTTGAAATGCGATCGACCTGGACCGTGCTCCCGAATCCGGAAGTGAACAGATGCCCACAGTTTGCTGCTTTGATAATATCTCAATACAAACGTGACAACATTATATTTTGATAGATTAATATTATAGGATTAATTTGTGATTGGAATGATGAATGATGCTGTTTGGAATGAAAATATAGAGATATTGAGCTTGAAGCAGAATGAGGAAATGACGTAAGGGTTTCTATCCGTGACATTCGCGGATTCCCCTTTTTTGTTTTGTATACAAGATCGAGGCTCATTTAAGAGCTAGCACATCAAACACATATTAGCACATAAAACACAAAAAACATAAAAGGAAACGTAAAACAATAAGGGGAGGGGGAGACAAGATGGGGAGAGAGAGGGAAGCACACAAGCACAACAGTGGAGAACAGGGACATTGGGAGATCTGTTCGAAGGGAGAGCGCTGGAGGGGGGGAGGGGTGAGGGGGGAGGGGGGGGGTGGGGAGGGGAGGGAAAGGGTACACAGTACAAAACAAATTGACACTACAAGGAATTAAAGGAATGAAGTCGGGGATTGAAAGATGTGAATTTGGGTGTATTAACGGGGGTAGAAAAGGTCAAGGTTTTGGATGGGGGAAGATAAGAGATGGTGGTGAACAGCTGTTTTAAAGACCTGGAGGGAGGAGTGCGATTGAAGAGCGTGAGGGACTTTGTTCCAGAGGTGGGAGAAAAGAGGAATGAAGGAGTGAAGGTGAGCAGAGAGCCTTGATTTTGGCAGTTTAACCATGAGAGGGTTGCAGGCAGATCTTGTGCGACCTGTAGGAATATTTGGGGGACACAGCACAGACAGAGCTGGGGGAGCAAGGCCTGAGAGGAGTCGTTAGAAGACAGAAAGACCACCAACCTGCCTGCGGTGAGTGAGTGAAAGGCCCTCGGAGTTAGCTTCATCACAGGAGATTCCAATGATTCTGAACGCTTTGGTTTCAACAGCGTGAAGCCGAGCTATGTGTGAGGCAGGAGCACCGGCCCAGATGGGAGAACAGTATTCCATTGAGCTGCGGATGAAAGCCTTGTATGTGGTGAGGAGCTCAGGTGTGCCAAGGAAGGACTTCGCACGACGGAGGATTTCCAGTCGGCGACTGGCTTTGGAGGCCAGATTTGAAATGTGGTTTTCCCAGGAAAGATCATGGCAGATAGTGAGACCCAAAAGCTTGAGTGACAGAACTTCTTGGAGAGGATTGTTGAGAAAGTAGATGGGAGGGTTGTCCAGTCCGTCTTTTCGGAGAGACATCGTAAGAGTGTGAGATTTGTCAGGATTGAAAGACATGTTCCACTTGTTTGACCAGTCTGTGATTTTGTCCAGATCTGCAGAGAGTGAGGAGGCTGCAGACTGCCGATCTGAGGGAAGAGATATGGTGTGGCAGAGAGTGGTCATCAGCAAAGAGATAGAGAGGATTTTCCAGAAAGTCGGAAAAAAACAATAAGGGGAGGGGGACATTTGCAGTTTCGCCATTGACTGGATATAGCAACATTCAGACTGGGTATGTTTTTTTTGTCCAAGTCCTTCATGAACCTGCCGTCAATGCCTGACGTTTGACTGAAGGTGGCACAGGAATGTGGATTTTATTGAAATAAATTTAATACTTACCTTATTTGCTCAATGATAACTGGTATCCCCACCCAGGTCATACTATATCCTCTTCAACTAAAGTATCAAACAAGCCCGGCTACACCGTTGTTTAAACTATTGGTCTCGTCTCTTATAATATATAATACGCTGGTGGATGTTTCTTAAAGTACCTTCGTTTGGCCTCTGTCTGCGTATGTGCATTTGTGGTGCGTGTGAGTACCCGCATCTATATATTTTTGCTTGAAATATTTTTTCGCTACAACCGCATGTCTGATCGATGTGAAACTTTAAGCATAGGAGGGACTCCCCATGGACAGTATTTTCTTGATAAATCTGATGTCATAGGTCACATGTTATGGCAGCCATATTGGATTAAAGGAAAAAATTTGGACATCTCCGAAACAGCTCAGTAAAGAAAATTGAAACTTGGCATATGTCATCAATTCCCCATGGTGTGCATATAGGGTGATAATGACATAATTGGTGAAGTGGTATTCCAGCCATAATTGGTTGAATTGAAATCCTTATCCAAAAAATCTGAAACTTCATATATGTGATCTATGACCAGATGTGAATGAAGAATTACATTTATGACATCATCGGTCACGTGGTCTGGTGGTCATTTTGGATTGAAAATAAAATGGTAAAAATTCTTCTTCTCTAGAACCGCTTAACATATTGATGCAAATTTCATACATAGATCCACCAGCCAAAGGGAAAATAGTTTGAATTTCTTTTTCATATTCACCTTCATTAACGTACTTTAGCCTTAACGGGCACAAAAGTGGTCATTAAATATTCTAACAATTGATTATCAATAAAACTACGTATAATGGCAACGTATATGACATATAATGGGCCATAATAGCAGTGGGCTAACATAGTACCGTGTTCAGGTAATGATGGTATTTTGGTTCAGAATAAGCGTGCGTAGCGAGAGTGCACGCGCTACCAAGTACCGTTCTATTTATTTGCAATGAAATGATAATAAAATCATGGATACTTGTGCTGTGAAAGTGTTGTGCGGAAGGGTTTGTGACTGCACACACATCAAACTTTTGATGTTGTATCGAAATGCAAAGCTTGCATTAATTGGACAGTTTTATGACACAAACTGCAGGGAACTTTCCTCTTATGTGTCAAAGCAACTATGCAGGCCTCGTGCTTGTGGGTTTTGCATAATGTACGTTTTGCCCATCAACCGTGCAGAGGTACATAATGATAATAATGTTTATAAAGGTACATAATGTCAATGATAATGATAATAATTGGACATAATGATAATTACAATTGTACATAATGATAATAGCACATAATGATGATAATTATAATTATGCATAATAATAATGATAAATAATGATGATGATAATAATAGTAATAATAATAATGATAAATAATGATAATAATAATGATGATGATGAAGGAGCTGGGGCTCCCACGTCGATCGGAAGAATGGACGCGACAAAAAGCTGGAATTCATCCGAGTTGCTTTAATCAAACCAAACACTCAGGCACTCTGAAAAGCCCGTTTATCGGGCAGCAATATATATACATATTATCCCGGAGCGTTTGCCCAGGAAAGGCGAGAGGGGGCGTGGCCCAGCGTCCTGGCTGCGGCCTGGCAAGTTGAGGGCGAGCCTGCCCGGGCGTCCTGGACGAGCCCGGCATGGTGATCGCTCCGCGTCCTTGATAGGTGCAAGGCGATTGTGAAAACCCAGCGGTAGCCGCTACACACGTCCCCCCAGAATCGACTTGCACCGGCAGGGTCAATTTGAGGGGGGTCCTGATGACCCGGCCGAAGCGACCCCTGGCGGGCCGTGGGAGGGGGTCCGGTGTGGTGGTGGGCGGTCGAGTGGGGGGCACCGTGGACGGGGGGCGGCCTCGCCGCGGCGGAAGGGCCACCCGTGGTGGGTGGTCGACGTCCACGTGCGCCGGCTTGAGGCGGTCCACCGCAATCCGGTCCGACCTGCCGCCGATGTCGATGACGAACGACTTGTCGTCCCGTCGCAGCACCCGGAAGGGCCCGTCGTACGGCGGCCGGAGTGGCCCCCGATGTGCGTCGTGACGCACAAAAACATACTCCGCTGTGCGAAGTGCTGGGGGGACGTAGGACTGGGGGTCACCGTGGTGGGATGTTGGCACGGGGGCAAACCGTCGGGCGGCCTCCTGGAGGTCTGAGCGCTGGTGAGCTGCGGACCAGGGACTGGTAGCGTCGGGCACGAATTCGCCCGGGACGCGTAGTGCCTGGCCATAGACAAGCTCGGCGGTGGATGCCTGCAGGTCCTCCTTGGGGGCCGTGCGGAGGCCCAAAAGGACCCACGGCAGTCGGTCGGCCCAACCGCCGTCTTGAAGGCCGGCCATGAGCGCGGCCTTCATGGAGCGGTGGAATCGCTCGCACAACCCGTTTGCTTGGGGGTGGTAGGCCGTAGTACGGTGGAGCTTGACCCCCAGGTTGCGGGCGACCACGCCCCACAGCTCGGAGGTTAACTGTGGTCCGCGGTCTGACGAGATGTCTGCCGGTGCGCCGAAGCGGGCGACCCAGGTGGCGATGAAAGCCTGCGCCACGTCGGCGGTGGTGGTGGAGACGAGGGGAACGGCCTCCGGCCACCTGGTGGTCCTGTCCACCATGGTGAGCAGGTGTGTGAACCCCCATGACGGGGGGAGGGGGCCCACCAGATCCACGTTGACGTGGTCGAAACGTCGTTCGGGCACGGTGAAAGGTGCCAGCGGGGCCTGGGTGTGTCGGTGGACCTTGGCCCGTTGGCAGGCCGTGCAGGTGCTGGTCCAATCGCGGACGTCCCGACGAAGGCCGTGCCAGACGAATCGTGCCGACACCAGCTTCTGGGAAGCTTTCCGGCCCGGGTGGGAAAGGCCGTGGAGGGAGGCGAAGATGCGGCGTTGCCAGGTGACGGGCACGATGGGGCGAGGCTGGCCTTGGGAGACGTCGCAGAGCAGGACAGTGTCCGCGAAGGGGATGTCGGCCAGGCGGAGGCCCGTGTCCGCCGCCCGGAGGGCTTGCACCGTGGTGTCGGTGGTTTGGTCCGCCGCCATAAGCGCAAAGTCCACGCCCAGGTGGACCGCGTTCGCGCTGGCCCGGGAAAGACAGTCGGCCACGGCGTTGTTTTTGCCGGCGACGTGCCGGATGTCCGTGGTAAACTCCGACACGGCGGAGAGGTGGCGCTGTTGGCGGGCCGACCACGGCTCCGTGACCTTGGCCATGGCATAAACCAACGGCTTGTGGTCGACGAACGCCGTGAAAGGTCGGCCCTCCAGGAGGTGGCGGAAATGGCGGACGGCCAGGTGTAGGCTGAGGAGCTCCCGGTCAAACGTGCTGTATTTGAGCTCGTTCGGCCGGAGCTGCCGGCTGAAAAAAGCGAGTGGCTGCCAAACCCCGTTCACCCATTGCTCATGTACGGCGCCCACCGCGTAGTCGGAGGCATCCGTGGTGAGGGCGATGGGAGCGTTGAGCACCGGGTGAGCGAGCAGTGTTGCGTCGGCGAGGGCCCGCTTTGAGCTTTGGAAGGCCGCATCCATTGCTGCGGACCAGGCGATGTCGTGCTTGGCCGGCTTGCCCCGGAGGGCTTCGTAGAGGGGCCGCATGAGTTGAGCAGCGTGGGGCACGAAGCGGTGATAAAAATTCACCATTCCCAGGAATTCCTGCAGGGCCTTTATGGTGCGGGGACGCGGGAACGTGGTGATGGCCTCGACCTTGGTTGGCAGCGGCACGGCCCCGTTCTTGGTGATGTGGTGGCCCAAAAAATCAACGGCCGTCGTGCCGAAGTGGCATTTGGCCGGGTTGACGATGAGGCCGTGCTCGCTGAGGTGCCCGAACAGTGTTCGGAGGTGGAGGAGGTGCTCGGCCCGGGACGTGCTGGCGACGAGGATGTCGTCCAGGTAAACGAAAAGGAACGGCAGGTCACGCAGCACGCCGTCCATCAAGCGCTGGAACGCCTGAGCCGCGTTCTTGAGACCAAACGGCATCCGCAAGAATTCGAATAAGCCGAACGGCGTGATGACTGCCGTTTTAGGGACGTCGGCCGCCCTGACAGGTACCTGGTGATATCCCCGTATGAGATCAATTTTCGAAAAAATGACCCGTCCCGCCAGACGGGCGGAGAAGTCTTGGATATGCCGGATCGGGTACCTGTCGGGGGTGGTAGCGTCATTGAGACGGCGGTAGTCGCCACACGGGCGCCATCCACCCCCCGGCTTTGGCACGATGTGCAGTGGCGAGGCCCACGCGCTATCGGAGCGCCGCACGATGCCGAGGTGCTCCAACGCGTCGAATTCGGCCTTCGCCACGGCGAGCTTGGCTGGGTCGAGGCGGCGGGCCCTGGCGTAGACCGGCGGGCCCGTGGTTGGTATGTGGTGCTCGATCCCATGCCGTACTGCGACGGCCGAAAACGTCGGCCGCGTGAGGGCCGGGAACTCCGTGAGCAGGCGAGCAAACTCGTTCGCCGCCGGGACGGCGCATGCCAGCTCGGTCGGCGCGGAGCTGCTCAATGTGCATACCAGGGAGCTGAAGGTTTCGGCGTTGATTAAACGACACCGTTGGACGTCCACCAGCAGTCCGTGTGCGCAGAGGAAGTCGGCGCCTAGCAGAGCCATGGGCACGTTTGCGGTTACAAACGTCCAAGCAAAGCGTTGGCCGCCGAAGCAGAGGGTGACGTTGCGCGGGCCGAAGGTGCGGATGGTCGATCCGTTGGCCGCAACCAAGGAGGGGCCGCAAACCGCGGATTGCCTGTCCTGGTCAGAGGCGGGTATGACGCTCAGTTGGGCGCCGGTGTCGCACAGGAAGCGCCGTCCGGACGCTTTATCCGTGATGAACAGTAAGTTGCCCGTGTGGCCGGCGCTCATGGCTGGTAATGAACGCCGGCCCGGCCGTTTCCCGGCCTGCCGAAGGTGCACGGGGGTCGGCATGTCCGGGCCTTCTGTCCGAACCTGGCATGATAGTAACACCACGCTTGGTCAGGTGGAGGCCCCAGTCGTCGTGCTGGAGGTGGTCGGCTCGGTGTAGCGGCCGCCAATTGCGTCGGCAGTTCGGTCGTCGACCGTGCCGGGTGCTCGGGTGCCATGGGTGTTGCGTCGGACGGCGGTGGGTCCCATGTCGCCGCTGCGATGCGCTGTCCTGCGGCGGAGATCTTGTCGGCTTCTCTGGCAAGGGCCCGGGGATCTGTGATCGTCGTGCTTGCCAGGGCGAGGCGTACCGGGTTAGGCAGCTGACGGAGGAACAGCTCCCGGAACAGGAATGCCGGAGAGTGCTCGCCGAGCAGTGAAAGCATGTAGTCCATTCGCTCGGAAGGGCGCGTGTCGCCGAGCTCGGGCAGGTCGAGCAGGCGCCGTGCGCGTTCCGCCGATGGGAGGGCGAAAGCGTCGAGGAGAAGCTTCTTAATCGCGCCGTATTTGTCAGCGGCTGGCGGGCTCTCGAGGAGGCTCAGGGCGCGGGCCGCGGTGGCCGAACCGAGCACTGCTACCACATGGTGGAAGCGGGTGTCGTCGGCCGTGATGCCTCGCAGGGCGAACAGGGAATCCGCCTGTGCGAACCAAACCGCCGCGTGAGCCTCCCAGAAGGTCGGCAGTTTAAGGGCGACTGCCGTGTCCATGTCGGTAGGTCACCAATGAAGGAGCTGGGGCTCCCACGTCGATCGGAAGAATGGACGCGACAAAAAGCTGGAATTCATCCGAGTTGCTTTAATCAAACCAAACACTCAGGCACTCTGAAAAGCCCGTTTATCGGGCAGCAATATATATACATATTATCCCGGAGCGTTTGCCCAGGAAAGGCGAGAGGGGGCGTGGCCCAGCGTCCTGGCTGCGGCCTGGCAAGTTGAGGGCGAGCCTGCCCGGGCATGCCCGGGCGTCCCGACCGAGGCCTGGCAAGTTGAGCGTGGGCCTGCCCGGGCGTCCTGGACGAGCCCGGCATGGTGATCGCTCCGCGTCCTTGATAGGTGCAAGGCGATTGTGAAAACCCAGCGGTAGCCGCTACAATGATAATAATAGTACATAATCATAATGGTCCCAATTGATAATAATATTAACAATATATAAAATGATAATAACAATGACAATGATAATAATGAAGATACTGACAATGATAATGGACCCTAATAATAATAATGACAATATTGAAAGTGATGATGATAATAATAGTAATAATAATGAATGAATGAATGAATGAATGATCGTTTTAAGGCCATTTTCCCCGCTGGAGTGGGGGTTAGCCTCGCGGGCCCCATGACAATCATGGTTCCCTGTTTGAGGCAATGTTTTTATGGCCGGATGCCCTTCCTGACGCCAACCCTTGGTCACGCTCTTACGATGCGCAGGGATACGGTGTACCTATTCTAAACCGGGGTACACACTGTGATCATTCATCCCAGCAAGCTGGTACTCAATTTGCCGACCTCGGAAGGATGACAGGCTGAGTCAACCCCCTTGGCGTTAATTCAGCGATCGACCGAGATTCGAACCCAGGATCCCAAGCCGGCACCCTAACCGCTAAGCCAACACCAGTCTAATAATAATAATAATGATGATGATGTAAAATTGTTTTGGTGGATAATGGTGTATAATTTGTAAACTTGACAAATACCAGTCTTAGGACTGCCGTGTCCAGTGTTTGACGTTCTCAATAAACCAAAATGTTGATGTTGATGATGATAAAGATAATAATAATGACAGTATTGAAAATGTTAATAACAATGATAATGATGATAATAATAACTAGAAAGCATCTGAAAATGCAAAGCCTGTCCGCGTCCGCTTTGTATTCAGACTTTTTCTTCTTCCTTATGCCAAACATGACGAAAACAAATAATTTGACGATTTTAAGCGACCTTGACCTTTTGACCTTAAAAGCAATGGGCTTCAATGACCCAATATTTCAAGTCAACCCTGTTCAAATTTTAACTCATCGGATGAAAATGGTATGCAACTTTGACCTTTGACCTATTCATCTAAAAAAATTGGCTTGTAGCTTTTGATTGGTGAAACAATTCAGTTACCCAATATGCAAATTCTTAAAATTTGAGGCCAATTGGTTGAAAATTGAAAATTTTATGTGACACTGATCCTTTGACCTTATGACCAAATCATTAATTCGTCTTCTCCATATTCTCATCGTAAAGATGTGTTCAAAATTTGATGACAAAACTCAAATGGTAAGAAGTTACGGCCCGGACAGACATACAGACACACATAAGTTATTGCAAAACCCCATCTAACGCTGCTGGGGACGATGGGGACGGGCGAATAATGATGATAATGGAACACGAGTGCGTCTATTAATTACGTACTATTGGAATACAAAAAGTAAGTATACAAAGTATACAAAAAAAAAATCGCTTGAGCGAGTGACACAAAACTTTTAATATCTACCCATGGATAACTTTTTAATAAAGTTACATGATTTGATGGAAAATGTGGCAGGTGTTCTAAAAAGTCTGTTTTCTGCAGGCATGGGGTGCAGGGTGTTTGGCGCTTCGTTCGCTCAGCCTCGGCCGAATCATTTGCCATTTTTGATAGCAATGGATTGAGTAACGGAAACCACTTTTGATTTTACATTAATCTATCTGAGGCTCGTGGTGGAGCTTATACACAAATCACATGGATTGTACTTTTATGGATATTAGCGATATAGCTTTTATGGATAACATGGATTGTAGCTTTTATGGATATTAGCGATATAGCTTTTATGGATAACATGGATTGTAGCTTTTATGGATTTTAGCGATATAGCTTTTATGGATAACATGGATTGTAGCTTTTATGGATTTTAGGGATATAGCTTTTATGGATAACAAGGATTGTAGCTTTTATGGATTTTAGGGATATAGCTTTTATGGATAACATGGATTGTAGCTTTTATGGATTTTATGGATATAGCTTTTATGGATAAAATGGATTGTAGCTTTTATGGATTTTATGGATTTTAGGGATATAGCTTTTATGGATAACATGGATTGTAGCTTTTATGGATTTTATGGATATAGCTTTTATGGATAACATGGATTGTAGCTTTTATGGATTTTATGGATATAGCTTTTATGGATAACATGGATTGTAGCTTTTATGGATTTTAGGGATACAGCTTTTATGGATAACATGGATTGTAGCTTTTATGGATTTTATGGATATAGCTTTTATGGATAACATGGATTGTAGCTTTTATGGATTTTATGGATATAGCTTTTATGGATAACATGGATTGTAGCTTTTATGGATTTTAGGGATATAGCTTTTATGGATAACATGGATTGTAGCTTTTAAGGATTTTATGGATATAGCTTTTATGGATAACAAGGATTGTAGCTTTTATGGATTTTAGGGATATAGCTTTTATGGATAACATGGATTGTAGCTTTTATGGATATAGCTTTTATGGATAACATGGATTGTAGATTTTAGGGATATCGCTTTTATGGATAACATGGATTGTAGCTTTTATGGATTTTATGGATATAGCTTTTATGGATAACATGGATTGTAGCTTTTATGGATTTTAGGAATATAGCTTTTATGGATAACATGGATTGTAGCTTTTATGGATTTTAGGGATATAGCTTTTATGGATAACATGGATTGTAGCTTTTATGGATATAGCTTTTATGGATAACATGGATTGTAGCTTTTATGGATTTTAGGGATATAGCTTTTATGGATAACATGGATTGTAGCTTTTATGGATTTTAGGGATTTTAGGTATATAGCTTTTATGGATAACATGGATTGTAGCTTTTAAGGATTTTATGGATATAGCTTTTATGGATAACATGGATTGTAGCTTTTATGGATTTTAGGGATATAGCTTTTATGGATAACATGGATTGTAGCTTTTAAGGATTTTATGGATATAGCTTTTATGGATAACATGGATTGTAGCTTTTATGGATTTTATGGATATAGCTTTTATGGATAACATGGATTGTAGCTTTTATGGATTTTATGGATATAGCTTTTATGGATAACATGGATTGTAGCTTTTATGGATTTTAGGGATATAGCTTTTATGGATAACATGGATTGTAGCTTTTATGGATTTTATGGATATAGCTTTTATGGATAACATGGATTGTAGCTTTTATGGATTTTATGGATATAGCTTTTATGGATAACATGGATTGTAGCTTTTATGGATTTTATGGATATAGCTTTTATGGATAACATGGATTGTAGCTTTTATGGATTTTATGGATATAGCTTTTATGGATAACATGGATTGTAGCTTTTATGGATTTTAGGGATACAGCTTTTATGGATAACATGGATTGTAGCTTTTATGGATTTTATGGATATAGCTTTTATGGATAACATGGATTGTAGCTTTTATGGATTTTATGGATATAGCTTTTATGGATAACATGGATTGTAGCTTTTATGGATTTTAGGGATATAGCTTTTATGGATAACATGGATTGTAGCTTTTAAGGATTTTATGGATATAGCTTTTATGGATAACAAGGATTGTAGCTTTTATGGATTTTAGGGATATAGCTTTTATGGATAACATGGATTGTAGCTTTTATGGATATAGCTTTTATGGATAACATGGATTGTAGATTTTAGTGATATCGCTTTTATGGATAACATGGATTGTAGCTTTTATGGATTTTATGGATATAGCTTTTATGGATAACATGGATTGTAGCTTTTATGGATTTTAGGGATATAGCTTTAATGGATAACATGGATTGTAGCTTTTATGGATTTTAGGGATATAGCTTTTATGGATAACATGGATTGTAGCTTTTATGGATATAGCTTTTATGGATAACATGGATTGTAGCTTTTATGGATTTTAGGGATATAGCTTTTATGGATAACATGGATTGTAGCTTTTATGGATTTTAGGGATTTTAGGGATATAGATTTTATGGATAACATGGATTGTAGCTTTTAAGGATTTTATGGATATAGCTTTTATGGATAACATGGATTGTAGCTTTTATGGATTTTAGGGATATAGCTTTTATGGATAACATGGATTGTAGCTTTTAAGGATTTTATGGATATAGCTTTTATGGATAACATGGATTGTAGCTTTTATGGATTTTATGGATATAGCTTTTATGGATAACATGGATTGTAGCTTTTATGGATTTTATGGATATAGCTTTTATGGATAACATGGATTGTAGCTTTTATGGATTTTAGGGATATAGCTTTTATGGATAACATGGATTGTAGCTTTTATGGATTTTATGGATATAGCTTTTATGGATAACATGAATTGTAGCTTTTATGGATTTTATGGATATAGCTTTTATGGATAACATGGATTGTAGCTTTTAGGGATAAAGCTTTTATGGATAACATGGATTGTAGCTTTTATGGATTTTATGGATATAGCTTTTATGGATAACATGGATTGTAGCTTTTATGGATTTTATGGATATAGCTTTTATGGATAACATGGATTGTAGATTTTAGGGATATCGCTTTTATGGATAACATGGATTGTAGCTTTTATGGATTTTATGGATATAGCTTTTATGGATAACATGGATTGTAGCTTTTAGGGATAAAGCTTTTATGGATAACATGGATTGTAGCTTTTATGGATTTTATGGATATAGCTTTTATGGATAACATGGATTGTAGCTTTTATGGATATAGCTTTTATGGATAACATGGATTGTAGCTTTTATGGATTTTAGGGATATAGCTTTTATGGATAACATGGATTGTAGCTTTTATGGATTTTATGGATATAGCTTTTATGGATAACATGGATTGCAGCTTTTATGGATATAGCTTTTATGGATAACATGGATTGTAGCTTTTATGGATTTTAGGGATATAGCTTTTATGGATAACATGGATTGTAGCTTTTATGGATTTTATGGATTTTAGGGATATAGCTTTTATGGATAACATGGATTGTAGCTTTTAAGGATTTTATGGATATAGCTTTTATGGATAACATGGATTGTAGCTTTTATGGATTTTAGGGATATAGCTTTTATGGATAACATGGATTGTAGCTTTTAAGGATTTTATGGATATAGCTTTTATGGATAACATGGATTGTAGCTTTTATGGATTTTATGGATATAGCTTTTATGGATAACATGGATTGTAGCTTTTATGGATTTTATGGATATAGCTTTTATGGATAACATGGATTGTAGCTTTTATGGATTTTAGGGATATAGTTTTTATGGATAACATGGATTGTAGCTTTTATGGATTTTATGGATATAGCTTTTATGGATAACATGAATTGTAGCTTTTATGGATTTTATGGATATAGCTTTTATGGATAACATGGATTGTAGCTTTTAGGGATAAAGCTTTTATGGATAACATGGATTGTAGCTTTTATGGATTTTATGGATATAGCTTTTATGGATAACATGGATTGTAGCTTTTATGGATTTTATGGATATAGCTTTTATGGATAACATGGATTGTAGATTTTAGGGATATCGCTTTTATGGATAACATGGATTGTAGCTTTTATGGATTTTATGGATATAGCTTTTATGGATAACATGGATTGTAGCTTTTAGGGATAAAGCTTTTATGGATAACATGGATTGTAGCTTTTATGGATTTTATGGATATAGCTTTTATGGATAACATGGATTGTAGCTTTTATGGATATAGCTTTTATGGATAACATGGATTGTAGCTTTTATGGATTTTAGGGATATAGCTTTTATGGATAACATGGATTGTAGCTTTTATGGATATAGCTTTTATGGATAACATGGATTGTAGATTTTAGGGATATCGCTTTTATGGATAACATGGATTGTAGCTTTTATGGATTTTATGGATATAGCTTTTATGGATAACATGGATTGTAGCTTTTATGGATTTTATGGATTTTAGGAATATAGCTTTTATGGATAACATGGATTGTAGCTTTTATGGATTTTAGGGATATAGCTTTTATGGATAACATGGATTGTAGCTTTTATGGATATAGCTTTTATGGATAACATGGATTGTAGCTTTTATGGATTTTAGGGATATAGCTTTTATGGATAACATGGATTGTAGCTTTTATGGATTTTAGGGATTTTAGGTATATAGCTTTTATGGATAACATGGATTGTAGCTTTTAAGGATTTTATGGATATAGCTTTTATGGATAACATGGATTGTAGCTTTTATGGATTTTAGGGATATAGCTTTTATGGATAACATGGATTGTAGCTTTTAAGGATTTTATGGATATAGCTTTTATGGATAACATGGATTGTAGCTTTTATGGATTTTATGGATATAGCTTTTATGGATAACATGGATTGTAGCTTTTATGGATTTTATGGATATAGCTTTTATGGATAACATGGATTGTAGCTTTTATGGATTTTAGGGATATAGCTTTTATGGATAACATGGATTGTAGCTTTTATGGATTTTATGGATTTTAGGAATATAGCTTTTATGGATAACATGGATTGTAGCTTTTATGGATTTTAGGGATATAGCTTTTATGGATAACATGGATTGTAGCTTTTATGGATATAGCTTTTATGGATAACATGGATTGTAGCTTTTATGGATTTTAGGGATATAGCTTTTATGGATAACATGGATTGTAGCTTTTATGGATTTTAGGGATTTTAGGTATATAGCTTTTATGGATAACATGGATTGTAGCTTTTAAGGATTTTATGGATATAGCTTTTATGGATAACATGGATTGTAGCTTTTATGGATTTTAGGGATATAGCTTTTATGGATAACATGGATTGTAGCTTTTAAGGATTTTATGGATATAGCTTTTATGGATAACATGGATTGTAGCTTTTATGGATTTTATGGATATAGCTTTTATGGATAACATGGATTGTAGCTTTTATGGATTTTATGGATATAGCTTTTATGGATAACATGGATTGTAGCTTTTATGGATTTTAGGGATATAGCTTTTATGGATAACATGGATTGTAGCTTTTATGGATTTTATGGATATAGCTTTTATGGATAACATGGATTGTAGCTTTTATGGATTTTATGGATATAGCTTTTATGGATAACATGGATTGTAGCTTTTATGGATTTTATGGATATAGCTTTTATGGATAACATGGATTGTAGCTTTTATGGATTTTATGGATATAGCTTTTATGGATAACATGGATTGTAGCTTTTATGGATTTTAGGGATACAGCTTTTATGGATAACATGGATTGTAGCTTTTATGGATTTTATGGATATAGCTTTTATGGATAACATGGATTGTAGCTTTTATGGATTTTATGGATATAGCTTTTATGGATAACATGGATTGTAGCTTTTATGGATTTTAGGGATATAGCTTTTATGGATAACATGGATTGTAGCTTTTAAGGATTTTATGGATATAGCTTTTATGGATAACAAGGATTGTAGCTTTTATGGATTTTAGGGATATAGCTTTTATGGATAACATGGATTGTAGCTTTTATGGATATAGCTTTTATGGATAACATGGATTGTAGATTTTAGTGATATCGCTTTTATGGATAACATGGATTGTAGCTTTTATGGATTTTATGGATATAGCTTTTATGGATAACATGGATTGTAGCTTTTATGGATTTTAGGGATATAGCTTTAATGGATAACATGGATTGTAGCTTTTATGGATTTTAGGGATATAGCTTTTATGGATAACATGGATTGTAGCTTTTATGGATATAGCTTTTATGGATAACATGGATTGTAGCTTTTATGGATTTTAGGGATATAGCTTTTATGGATAACATGGATTGTAGCTTTTATGGATTTTAGGGATTTTAGGGATATAGATTTTATGGATAACATGGATTGTAGCTTTTAAGGATTTTATGGATATAGCTTTTATGGATAACATGGATTGTAGCTTTTATGGATTTTAGGGATATAGCTTTTATGGATAACATGGATTGTAGCTTTTAAGGATTTTATGGATATAGCTTTTATGGATAACATGGATTGTAGCTTTTATGGATTTTATGGATATAGCTTTTATGGATAACATGGATTGTAGCTTTTATGGATTTTATGGATATAGCTTTTATGGATAACATGGATTGTAGCTTTTATGGATTTTAGGGATATAGCTTTTATGGATAACATGGATTGTAGCTTTTATGGATTTTATGGATATAGCTTTTATGGATAACATGAATTGTAGCTTTTATGGATTTTATGGATATAGCTTTTATGGATAACATGGATTGTAGCTTTTAGGGATAAAGCTTTTATGGATAACATGGATTGTAGCTTTTATGGATTTTATGGATATAGCTTTTATGGATAACATGGATTGTAGCTTTTATGGATTTTATGGATATAGCTTTTATGGATAACATGGATTGTAGATTTTAGGGATATCGCTTTTATGGATAACATGGATTGTAGCTTTTATGGATTTTATGGATATAGCTTTTATGGATAACATGGATTGTAGCTTTTAGGGATAAAGCTTTTATGGATAACATGGATTGTAGCTTTTATGGATTTTATGGATATAGCTTTTATGGATAACATGGATTGTAGCTTTTATGGATATAGCTTTTATGGATAACATGGATTGTAGCTTTTATGGATTTTAGGGATATAGCTTTTATGGATAACATGGATTGTAGCTTTTATGGATTTTATGGATATAGCTTTTATGGATAACATGGATTGCAGCTTTTATGGATATAGCTTTTATGGATAACATGGATTGTAGCTTTTATGGATTTTAGGGATATAGCTTTTATGGATAACATGGATTGTAGCTTTTATGGATTTTATGGATTTTAGGGATATAGCTTTTATGGATAACATGGATTGTAGCTTTTAAGGATTTTATGGATATAGCTTTTATGGATAACATGGATTGTAGCTTTTATGGATTTTAGGGATATAGCTTTTATGGATAACATGGATTGTAGCTTTTAAGGATTTTATGGATATAGCTTTTATGGATAACATGGATTGTAGCTTTTATGGATTTTATGGATATAGCTTTTATGGATAACATGGATTGTAGCTTTTATGGATTTTATGGATATAGCTTTTATGGATAACATGGATTGTAGCTTTTATGGATTTTAGGGATATAGTTTTTATGGATAACATGGATTGTAGCTTTTATGGATTTTATGGATATAGCTTTTATGGATAACATGAATTGTAGCTTTTATGGATTTTATGGATATAGCTTTTATGGATAACATGGATTGTAGCTTTTAGGGATAAAGCTTTTATGGATAACATGGATTGTAGCTTTTATGGATTTTATGGATATAGCTTTTATGGATAACATGGATTGTAGCTTTTATGGATTTTATGGATATAGCTTTTATGGATAACATGGATTGTAGATTTTAGGGATATCGCTTTTATGGATAACATGGATTGTAGCTTTTATGGATTTTATGGATATAGCTTTTATGGATAACATGGATTGTAGCTTTTAGGGATAAAGCTTTTATGGATAACATGGATTGTAGCTTTTATGGATTTTATGGATATAGCTTTTATGGATAACATGGATTGTAGCTTTTATGGATATAGCTTTTATGGATAACATGGATTGTAGCTTTTATGGATTTTAGGGATATAGCTTTTATGGATAACATGGATTGTAGCTTTTATGGATTTTATGGATATAGCTTTTATGGATAACATGGATTGTAGCTTTTATGGATATAGCTTTTATGGATAACATGGATTGTAGCTTTTATGGATTTTAGGGATATAGCTTTTATGGATAACATGGATTGTAGCTTTTATGGATTTTAGGGATATAGCTTTTATGGATAACATGGATTGTAGCTTTTAAGGATTTTATGGATATAGCTTTTATGGATAACATGGATTGTAGCTTTTATGGATTTTAGGGATATAGCTTTTATGGATAACATGGATTGTAGCTTTTAAGGATTTTATGGATATAGCTTTTATGGATAACATGGATTGTAGCTTTTATGGATTTTATGGATATAGCTTTTATGGATAACATGGATTGTAGCTTTTATGGATTTTATGGATATAGCTTTTATGGATAACATGGATTGTAGCATTTATGGATTTTATGGATTTTAGGGATATAGCTTTTATGGATAACATGGATTGTAGCTTTTATGGATTTTAGGGATATAGCTTTTATGGATAACATGGATTGTAGCTTTTAAGGATTTTATGGATATAGCTTTTATGGATAACATGGATTGTAGCTTTTATGGATTTTAGGGATATAGCTTTTATGGATAACATGGATTGTAGCTTTTAAGGATTTTATGGATATAGCTTTTATGGATAACATGGATTGTAGCTTTTATGGATTTTATGGATATAGCTTTTATGGATAACATGGATTGTAGCTTTTATGGATTTTATGGATATAGCTTTTATGGATAACATGGATTGTAGCTTTAATGGATTTTAGGGATATAGCTTTTATGGATAACATGGATTGTAGCTTTTAAGGATTTTATGGATATAGCTTTTATGGATAACAAGGATTGTAGCTTTTATGGATTTTAGGGATATAGCTTTTATGGATAACATGGATTGTAGCTTTTATGGATTTTATGGATATAGCTTTTATGGATAACATGGATTGTAGCTTTTATGGATTTTAGGGATATAGCTTTAATGGATAACATGGATTGTAGCTTTTATGGATTTTAGGGATATAGCTTTTATGGATAACATGGATTGTAGCTTTTATGGATATAGCTTTTATGGATAACATGGATTGTAGCTTTTATGGATTTTAGGGATATAGCTTTTATGGATAACATGGATTGTAGCTTTTATGGATTTTAGGGATATAGATTTTATGGATAACATGGATTGTAGCTTTTAAGGATTTTATGGATATAGCTTTTATGGATAACATGGATTGTAGCTTTTATGGATTTTAGGGATATAGCTTTAATGCATAACATGGATTGTAGCTTTTAAGGATTTTATGGATATAGCTTTTATGGATAACATGGATTGTAGCTTTTATGGATTTTATGGATATAGCTTTTATGGATAACATGGATTGTAGCTTTTATGGATTTTATGGATATAGCTTTTATGGATAACATGGATTGTAGCTTTTATGGATTTTAGGGATATAGCTTTTATGGATAACATGGATTGTAGCTTTTATGGATTTTATGGATATAGCTTTTATGGATAACATGAATTGTAGCTTTTATGGATAAAGCTTTTATGGATAACATGGATTGTAGCTTTTATGGATTTTATGGATATAGCTTTTATGGATAACATGGATTGTAGCTTTTATGGATTTTATGGATATAGCTTTTATGGATAACATGGATTGTAGATTTTAGGGATATCGCTTTTATGGATAACATGGATTGTAGCTTTTATGGATTTTATGGATATAGCTTTTATGGATAACATGGATTGTAGCTTTTAGGGATAAAGCTTTTATGGATAACATGGATTGTAGCTTTTATGGATTTTATGGATATAGCTTTTATGGATAACATGGATTGTAGCTTTTATGGATTTTATGGATATAGCTTTTATGGATAACATGGATTGTAGCTTTTATGGATTTTAGGGATATAGCTTTTATGGATAACATGGATTGTAGCTTTTATGGATTTTATGGATATAGCTTTTATGGATAACATGGATTGTAGCTTTTATGGATATAGCTTTTATGGATAACATGGATTGTAGCTTTTATGGATTTTAGGGATATAGCTTTTATGGATAACATGGATTGTAGCTTTTATGGATTTTAGGGATATAGCTTTTATGGATAACATGGATTGTAGCTTTTAAGGATTTTATGGATATAGCTTTTATGGATAACATGGATTGTAGCTTTTATGGATTTTAGGGATATAGCTTTTATGGATAACATGGATTGTAGCTTTTAAGGATTTTATGGATATAGCTTTTATGGATAACATGGATTGTAGCTTTTATGGATTTTATGGATATAGCTTTTATGGATAACATGGATTGTAGCTTTTATGGATTTTATGGATATAGCTTTTATGGATAACATGGATTGTAGCATTTATGGATTTTATGGATTTTAGGGATATAGCTTTTATGGATAACATGGATTGTAGCTTTTATGGATTTTAGGGATATAGCTTTTATGGATAACATGGATTGTAGCTTTTATGGATTTTATGGATACAGCTTTTATGGATAACATGGATTGTAGCTTTTATGGATTTTAGGGATATAGCTTTTATGGATAACATGGATTGTAGCTGTTATGGATTTTATGGATATAGCTTTTATGGATAACATGGATTGTAGCTTTTATGGATTTTAGGGATATAGCTTTTATGGATAACATAGATTGTAGCTTTTATGGATTTTAGGGACATAGCTTTTATGGATAACATGGATTGTAGCTTTTATGGATTTTGTGGATATAGCTTTTATGGATAACATGGATTGTAGCTTTTATGGATTTTAGGGATATAGCTTTTATGGATAACATGGATTGTAGCTTTTATGGATTTTATGGATATAGCTTTTATGGATAACATGGATTGTAGCTTTTATGGATTTTAGGGATATAGCTTTTATGGATAACATGGATTGTAGCTTTTATGGATTTTAGGGATATAGCTTTTATGGATAACATAGATTGTAGCTTTTATGGATTTTAGGGATATAGCTTTTATGGATTACATGGATTGTAGCTTTTATGGATTTTAGGGATATAGCTTTTATGGATAACATGGATTGTAGCTTTTATGGATTTTATGGATATAGCTTTTATGGATAACATGGATTGTAGCTTTTATGGATTTTATGGATCTAGCTTTTATGGATAACATGGATTGTAGATTTTAGGGATATCGCTTTTATGGATAACATGGATTGTAGCTTTTATGGATTTTATGGATATAGCTTTTATGGATAACATGGATTGTAGCTTTTATGGATTTTAGGGATATAGCTTTTATGGATAACATGGATTGTAGCTTTTATGGATTTTAGGGATATAGCTTTTATGGATAACATGGATTGTAGCTTTTATGGATATAGCTTTTATGGATAACATGGATTGTAGCTTTTATGGATTTTAGGGATATAGCTTTTATGGATAACATGGATTGTAGCTTTTATGGATTTTAGGGATTTTAGGGATATAGCTTTTATGGATAACATGGATTGTAGCTTTTAAGGATTTTATGGATATAGCTTTTATGGATAACATGGATTGTAGCTTTTATGGATTTTAGGGATATAGCTTTTATGGATAACATGGATTGTAGCTTTTAAGGATTTTATGGATATAGCTTTTATGGATAACATGGATTGTAGCTTTTATGGATTTTATGGATATAGCTTTTATGGATAACATGGATTGTAGCTTTTATGGATTTTATGGATATAGCTTTTATGGATAACATGGATTGTAGCATTTATGGATTTTATGGATTTTAGGGATATAGCTTTTATGGATAACATGGATTGTAGCTTTTATGGATTTTAGGGATATAGCTTTTATGGATAACATGGATTGTAGCTTTTATGGATTTTATGGATACAGCTTTTATGGATAACATGGATTGTAGCTTTTATGGATTTTAGGGATATAGCTTTTATGGATAACATGGATTGTAGCTGTTATGGATTTTATGGATATAGCTTTTATGGATAACATGGATTGTAGCTTTTATGGATTTTAGGGATATAGCTTTTATGGATAACTGTTACATATTTATGTGAATGTATGTGGATTACCATTCAGGTCTTTGCTTATCCGTGTGTAGTATATTAAGGGTTGTTGTGATTGGAGGGTCAGGAGCCCTTCTGAACCAGTGGCCGGAAACGGAAGTGACCGGAAACGGAAGAAGAAAAGACACGAGGGAAAAGAAGGAGGTTTCGTCTTCCTCGCCCGCTCCGACGAAAGGTGGGATCGACCTTGCGCTGCGTGAACAAGCGTCGTTCCGAAACCCGTCTGGCGAGAGGAGTTACCTGGACGCGTAACTACCTTTTGACACGGCAAGTCACCGTGAGTGCGTGCACGGAACCAAGCGTCCGGCACAGTTTGCCCCGTCTACAAGGACGCGTACGGGTCGCACGTTGGGGCCTCGCGCGCGTTGCAAACCGTGCTTGGTTTTGCCCCGTCTACAAGGACGCGTACGGGTCGCACTTTGGGGCCTCGCGCGCGTTGGAAGCCGCGCTGGGTTTTGCCCCGTTGCTTGGCAAGGAGGTGTGCGCTGCAGCAGCTGTCCCCGGTACGATACCTGCCCGGTGGAGGAACGTCCACCCGGGGTTCGTTCAACCGCCCGAGTGCGGAGACGCCGACCAGTAGCAGTATCTTGGTCAGGAGGGGCCCAGAGACATTGTGAGGAGCAGAGACCGAAAGGGGGTGTGAGTACTCACCGGGACACACATGTATAAGATGGCCATCTTAATCATAGGGAATTGATTGTGAATTGGGAATTGGTGATGATTATGTATTGTTGATTGCTCGGGGAAAATCTCCGTGGTTGTGTCCTTGAAATATTGTTGATGGTTGTGTCATTGAAATTGTTTGGTATCATTACCATTGAAATATATCCTTGAACGTCAGTTGTCTCTGGGGTGAAATTCATATGGCTTGCGTGGCGAAAGCGCATATATAATACAGCTTTCTGGCGAAGTTCCTCTCACGGTCCGGGGGTCACTGAGACCAGGTAGTCACCGAGGGGACCACGTAACAGTGTTACATATTTATGTGAATGTATGTGGATTACCATTCAGGTCTTTGCTTATCCGTGTGTAGTATATTAAGGGTTGTTGTGATTGGAGGGTCAGGAGCCCTTCTGAACCAGTGGCCGGAAACGGAAGTGACCGGAAACGGAAGAAGAAAAGACACGAGGGAAAAGAAGGAGGTTTCGTCTTCCTCGCCCGCTCCGACGAAAGGTGGGATCGACCTTGCGCTGCGTGAACAAGCGTCGTTCCGAAACCCGTCTGGCGAGAGGAGTTACCTGGACGCGTAACTACCTTTTGACCCGGCAAGTCACCGTGAGTGCGTGCACGGAACCAAGCGTCCGGCACAGTTTGCCCCGTCTACAAGGACGCGTACGGGTCGCACGTTGGGGCCTCGCGCGCGTTGCAAACCGCGCTTGGTTTTGCCCCGTCTACAAGGACGCGTACGGGTCGCACTTTGGGGCCTCGCGCGCGTTGGAAGCCGCGCTGGGTTTTGCCCCGTTGCTTGGCAAGGAGGTGTGCGCTGCAGCAGCTGTCCCCGGTACGATACCTGCCCGGTGGAGGAACGTCCACCCGGGGTTCGTTCAACCGCCCGAGTGCGGAGACGCCGACCAGTAGCAGTATCTTGGTCAGGAGGGGCCCAGAGACATTGTGAGGAGCAGAGACCGAAAGGGGGTGTGAGTACTCACCGGGACACACATGTATAAGATGGCCATCTTAATCATAGGGAATTGATTGTGAATTGGGAATTGGTGATGATTATGTATTGTTGATTGCTCGGGGAAAATCTCCGTGGTTGTGTCCTTGAAATATTGTTGATGGTTGTGTCATTGAAATTGTTTGGTATCATTACCATTGAAATATATCCTTGAACGTCAGTTGTCTCTGGGGTGAAATTCATATGGCTTGTGTGGCGAAAGCGCATATATAATACAGCTTTCTGGCGAAGTTCCTCTCACGGTCCGGGGGTCACTGAGACCAGGTAGTCACCGAGGGGACCACGTAACAGAATTGGGGGCTCGTCCAAATTATGATTTGCGGTTTCGCAATTGGGTCTACGTCCGGGATTTAAAATTGTATAAAATAATAAAATAATAATTTTTATTAATTAAAATTTATTAATTAATTATTAATGGGTAAATTTTTTTTTTGAGAAATTGGGGTAAAATCTTGGGTGAAGGTTAACAGGTGTTAACGATAGGCACCATGGCGTTTGTGGCACAGAACTTTGGGGTAACACCGAGTGAGGCACAGTTCCGAGCGTTGCTAAAGTCGGACCTCTTGAAATTGGCCAAACATTTTAACTTGGAGGTCCGAACTAATTTGAGGAAGGCAGAGTTGCAGGCCACGGTGATACAATCTATGGTGGGATTAGGAACATGGGACGAGTTAGCCTGGGAGTGGCTACCCGAAGAACCAGAAGACGTTGAGCTCCGGAAACTGGAGTTGCAATTACGGAGCCAGGAACGGATTAAAGAAGAAGAAAGGAAAGCAGAAGAGAGGAGAGAAGAGAAACAAGCAGAGGAAAGGAGAGTGGAACGAGAACTCCAGGAAAGGTTAAAAGAAGAAGAAAGGAAAGGTTAAAAGAAGAAGAAAGGAAAGCAGAAAAGGAAAGAGCAGAAGAAGAAAGGAAAGCAGAAAAGGAAAGAGCAGAAGAAGAAAGGAAAGCAGAAGCGAGGAGAGAAGAGAAACAAGCAGAGGAAAGGAGAGTGGAACGAGAACTCCAGGAAAGGTTAGCAGAAGAAGAAAGGAAAGCAGAAGCGAGGAGAGAAGAGAAACAAGCAGAGGAAAGGAGAGTGGAACGAGAACTCCAGGAAAGGTTAGAAGGGAGAAAAGCAGAGGAGAGGAGAGCTGCAAGGGACCTCGAAGCAGAGGAGAGAAAAGCGGAAAGGGAATTTAAGGAACGTGACATGGAGCTTCAGCAAGAAATCAAATTCAAGGAGCTGGAGTTAATGAGAGAACGGGGAGAGGCACCACCCTTGCTGACGGGGTCGACACCTAACCAGAAAACCTGGGAGGTGGGCAGACATGTGAGGCTGGTTCCACCGTTCAGTGAAAAATAAGTCGCGAAATTTTTCCCACACTTTGAGAAAGTGGCTCGACAATTAAACTGGCCGGAGGAGGCCTGGACCATACTCGTGCAAAGTGTGCTGGTGGGGAAAGCTCAGGAAATTTATTCGGCGCTACCAATGGACCAATGTGCAGATTATGAGGTACTGAAGAAGCACATCCTCAAGGCCTATGAGTTGGTTCCGGAAGCTTACAGGCAAAAATTCAGGAATGCCAGGAAGAGGGAGAGTGAGACCCATGTGGAGTTTGCCAGAGTGAAAGAAAACATGTTTGATCGGTGGTGTGAGTCAAAAGGAGTCGGGAAAGACTTCGAAACATTGCGGGACTTGATCCTGGTGGAGGAATTCCAGCAGTGTGTCCACGAGGACATCAAAGTGTACCTGCAGGAAAAGAAAGTACCGAAGTTGTGGGACGCAGCCACCATGGCAGATGATTATGCCTTAACCCACCGAATAGGGGTCCACGAACCTAACTCCTCGCCTAGATCTCCGCAGGGGAGGTGGGGAACAGCAGGTGCGGAGAACGACCATACATGGCGGCGGCCTCGAGATGATTATGGGGACAACTATGATACCCCACCGGTTCGAAATCGGAGGGATGAGGGCCCAAGACAAACTTATAGTTCGGGGGGCCCGAGGCAGACCACGAGTTTTTCCTCCGGGCCTACTTGCGCTTTTTGCAAGAAACCTGGACACTTGATGTCCAGTTGTTACCGCATGAAAAGCGAAGACCCAGAGCGGAGTCCGACTACCACGACGCCAAACGCAATGGCCATTGTGAGAAATCGCCATCAAAAGGGTTACCAACCATTTATTTCAGAGGGGTTTGTGTCCCGGGATGGAGCCTCGACTAACCGGAAACCGGTTAGGATATTGAGGGACACAGGGGCACATCAATCTTTAATGCTTGAAGGCATTTTGCCATGGTCCGAGGAGACGGCAACGGGGGATAGTGTTCGTTTACAGGGGATCGGGGGCGGTGTTAGGGCTCCCCTTCATGTCATCCATTTGGAGTCCGATTTGGTGTCAGGACCGGTCACCGTCGGTTTACAAGCCACGCTTCCTGTAGAGGGGGTATCTGTGGTTATCGGGAATGATTTGGCCGGGGGTCAAGTTTATGGTAACCTGAGGGTTGGTAAAGAGCCCAGCAGGGAAAATAACGCCACACCAGCTCGGGATGGCGACAAAAGTGCCAAGTTATTTGTAGGGGGACTGAACTTCAAAACAGAGGAAGAAGTTCTGACCTCTGTCTTCAACCGATATGGGCCGCTGGTGGAAGTGCGGTTGGTAAGAGACTGGGAAACGCAACAGTCAAGAGGGTTCGGCTTTGTCACGTTTGCCAGCACAAAAGACGCCAGAGAGGCAGAGAAGAATTGGAATGGCAAGGATTTGGAGGGTCGGACCATAACAGTAGGGAAGGCATTTCGTAGGCGTCGAGAGGTCTACAGGAGAGGACAACTGGGCGGTAGTTTTGGTGGTGGCCGCAATCAATATTATTATGGAGGCTCCCGGAGTTATGGCCGCTCCCGAAGGAAGGATTGGAAAAATGGTGGCCGAGAAGGAGACCGCTATTCCTGGGACTACAGGGACCAGTGGTCCCACACTAATTTATTAGGGAAGTTCTGAGAAGTTGAAGCACTGAAGGCGGCGGAGCCGCCGAGCCAAGATTCCTACACGAATTAACCGTGAACGCCGTTCCTAAAGGCGTCCATGTAGTGAACTTTCCTGCACGGACTAACCGTGAACTCCACGTTCCTCAAGGCGCCCATGTAGAGAACTTTCCTGCACGGACTAACCGTGAACTCCGCGTTCCTAAAGGCATCCATGTAGTGAATACTCGGCTTGGCCTCCCGGAAAAAGTGCTATCGAGTTGCTTAACTTTGGATCTTTGATCAACCCCTTAACCTTCATTCCCAAGATACGGACGGTCAAAGTCAGAGGGTCATGAGATGGAGTTTGATTTGGCAGGGACAATGTCGTTGTTGGTACTTAGTCCAGAGGGAGTAATCTGGAGGGGTTGTGGTGAAATTTTGGTTGCCTTATTTTTAAGTGATAACTGTGCCCGGGGGGAACTGATAATGTGGGGGGGGGGGGGGGGTTGAGTGATCTGGTTTGTTTCTCCAAATTGGCCGGCAAAGAAAGTTTTCGCGGGGTTCAAACTTTCTTTCTTGAAGGGGGGGAGTGTTACATATTTATGTGAATGTATGTGGATTACCATTCAGGTCTTTGCTTATCCGTGTGTAGTATATTAAGGGTTGTTGTGATTGGAGGGTCAGGAGCCCTTCTGAACCAGTGGCCGGAAACGGAAGTGACCGGAAACGGAAGAAGAAAAGACACGAGGTAAAAGAAGGAGGTTTCGTCTTCCTCGCCCGCTCCGACGAAAGGTGGGATCGACCTTGCGCTTCGTGAACAAGCGTCGTTCCGAAACCCGTCTGGCGAGAGGAGTTACCTGGACGCGTAACTACCTTTTGACACGGCAAGTCACCGTGAGTGCGTGCACGGAACCAAGCGTCCGGCACAGTTTGCCCCGTCTACAAGGACGCGTACGGGTCGCACGTTGGGGCCTCGCGCGCGTTGCAAACCGCGCTTGGTTTTGCCCCGTCTACAAGGACGCGTACGGGTCGCACTTTGGGGCCTCGCGCGCGTTGGAAGCCGCGCTGGGTTTTGCCCCGTTGCTTGGCAAGGAGGTGTGCGCTGCAGCAGCTGTCCCCGGTACGATACCTGCCCCGTGGAGGAACGTCCACCCAGGGTTCGTTCAACCGCCCGAGTGCGGAGACGCCGACCAGTAGCAGTATCTTGGTCAGGAGGGGCCCAGAGACATTGTGAGGAGCAGAGACCGAAAGGGGGTGTGAGTACTCACCGGGACACACATGTATAAGATGGCCATCTTAATCATAGGGAATTGATTGTGAATTGGGAATTGGTGATGATTATGTATTGTTGATTGCTCGGGGAAAATCTCCGTGGTTGTGTCCTTGAAATATTGTTGATGGTTGTGTCATTGAAATTGTTTGGTATCATTACCATTGAAATATATCCTTGAACGTCAGTTGTCTCTGGGGTGAAATTCATATGGCTTGCGTGGCGAAAGCGCATATATAATACAGCTTTCTGGCGAAGTTCCTCTCACGGTCCGGGGGTCACTGAGACCAGGTAGTCACCGAGGGGACCACGTAACAGAATTGGGGGCTCGTCCGGGATTTAAAATTGTATAAAATAATAAAATAATAATTTTTATTAATAAAAATTTATTAATTAATTATTAATTGGTAAAAAAATTTTTTGAGAAATTGGGGTAAAATCTTGGGTGAAGGTTAACAGGTGTTAACGATAGGCACCATGGCATTTGTGGCACAGAACTTTGGGGTAACACCGAGTGAGGCACAGTTCCGAGCGTTGCTAAAGTCGGACCTCTTGAAATTGGCCAAACATTTTAACTTGGAGGTCCGAACTAATTTGAGGAAGGCAGAGTTGCAGGCCACGGTGATACAATCTATGGTGTGATTAGGAACATGGGACGAGTTAGCCTGGGAGTGGCTACCCGAAGAACCAGAAGACGTTGAGCTCCGGAAACTGGAGTTGCAATTACGGAGCCAGGAACGGATTAAAGAAGAAGAAAGGAAAGCAGAAGAGAGGAGAGAAGAGAAACAAGCAGAGGAAAGGAGAGTGGAACGAGAACTCCAGGAAAGGTTAAAAGAAGAAGAAAGGAAAGCAGAAAAGGAAAGAGCAGAAGAAGAAAGGAAAGCAGAAAAGGAAAGAGCAGAAGAAGAAAGGAAAGCAGAAGCGAGGAGAGAAGAGAAACAAGCAGAGGAAAGGAGAGTGGAACGAGAACTCCAGGAAAGGTTAGCAGAAGAAGAAAGGAAAGCAGAAGCGAGGAGAGAAGAGAAACAAGCAGAGGAAAGGAGAGTGGAACGAGAACTCCAGGAAAGGTTAGAAGGGAGAAAAGCAGAGGAGAGGAGAGCTGCAAGGGACCTCGAAGCAGAGGAGAGAAAAGCGGAAAGGGAATTAAAGGAACGTGACATGGAGCTTCAGCAAGAAATCAAATTCAAGGAGCTGGAGTTAATGAGAGAACGGGGAGAGGCACCACCCTTGCTGACGGGGTCGACACCTAACCAGAAAACCTGGGAGGTGGGCAGACATGTGAGGCTGGTTCCACCGTTCAGTGAAAAAGAAGTCGCGAAATTTTTCCCACACTTTGAGAAAGTGGCTCGACAATTAAACTGGCCGGAGGAGGCCTGGACCATACTCGTGCAAAGTGTGCTGGTGGGGAAAGCTCAGGAAATTTATTCGGCGCTACCAATGGACCAATGTGCAGATTATGAGGTACTGAAGAAGCACATCCTCAAGGCCTATGAGTTGGTTCCGGAAGCTTACAGGCAAAAATTCAGGAATGCCAGGAAGAGGGAGAGTGAGACCCATGTGGAGTTTGCCAGAGTGAAAGAAAACATGTTTGATCGGTGGTGTGAGTCAAAAGGAGTCGGGAAAGACTTCGAAACATTGCGGGACTTGATCCTGGTGGAGGAATTCCAGCAGTGTGTCCACGAGGACATCAAAGTGTACCTGCAGGAAAAGAAAGTACCGAAGTTGTGGGACGCAGCCACCATGGCAGATGATTATGCCTTACCCACCGAATAGGGGTCCACGAACCTAACTCCTCGCCTAGATCTCCGCAGGGGAGGTGGGGAACAGCAGGTGCGGAGAACGACCATACATGGCGGCGGCCTCGAGATGATTATGGGGACAACTATGATACCCCACCGGTTCGAAATCGGAGGGATGAGGGCCCAAGACAAACTTATAGTTCGGGGGGCCCGAGGCAGACCACGAGTTTTTCCTCCGGGCCTACTTGCGCTTTTTGCAAGAAACCTGGACACTTGATGTCCAGTTGTTACCGCATGAAAAGCGAAGACCCAGAGCGGAGTCCGACTACTACGACGCCAAACGCAATGGCCATTGTGAGAAATCGCCATCAAAAGGGTTACCAACCATTTATTTCAGAGGGGTTTGTGTCCCGGGATGGAGCCTCGACTAACCGGAAACCGGTTAGGATATTGAGGGACACAGGGGCACATCAATCTTTAATGCTTGAAGGCATTTTGCCATGGTCCGAGGAGACGGCAACGGGGGATAGTGTTCGTTTACAGGGGATCGGGGGCGGTGTTAGGGCTCCCCTTCATGTCATCCATTTGGAGTCCGATTTGGTGTCAGGACCGGTCACCGTCGGTTTACAAGCCACGCTTCCTGTAGAGGGGGTATCTGTGGTTATCGGGAATGATTTGGCCGGGGGTCAAGTTTATGGTAACCTGAGGGTTGGTAAAGAGCCCAGCAGGGAAAATAACGCCACACCAGCTCGGGATGGCGACAAAAGTGCCAAGTTATTTGTAGGGGGACTGAACTTCAAAACAGAGGAAGAAGTTCTGACCTCTGTCTTCAACCGATATGGGCCGCTGGTGGAAGTGCGGTTGGTAAGAGACTGGGAAACGCAACAGTCAAGAGGGTTCGGCTTTGTCACGTTTGCCAGCACAAAAGACGCCAGAGAGGCAGAGAAGAATTGGAATGGCAAGGATTTGGAGGGTCGGACCATAACAGTAGGGAAGGCATTTCGTAGGCGTCGAGAGGTCTACAGGAGAGGACAACTGGGCGGTAGTTTTGGTGGTGGCCGCAATCAATATTATTATGGAGGCTCCCGGAGTTATGGCCGCTCCCGAAGGAAGGATTGGTAAAATGGTGGCCGAGAAGGAGACCGCTATTCCTGGGACTACAGGGACCAGTGGTCCCACACTAATTTATTAGGGAAGTTCTGAGAAGTTGAAGCACTGAAGGCGGCGGAGCCGCCGAGCCAAGATTCCTACACGAATTAACCGTGAACGCCGTTCCTAAAGGCGTCCATGTAGTGAACTTTCCTGCACGGACTAACCGTGAACTCCACGTTCCTCAAGGCGCCCATGTAGAGAACTTTCCTGCACGGACTAACCGTGAACTCCGCGTTCCTAAAGGCATCCATGTAGTGAATACTCGGCTTGGCCTCCCGGAAAAAGTGCTATCGAGTTGCTTAACTTTGGATCTTTGATCAACCCCTTAACCTTCATTCCCAAGATACGGACGGTCAAAGTCAGAGGGTCATGAGATGGAGTTTGATTTGGCAGGGACAATGTCGTTGTTGGTACTTAGTCCAGAGGGAGTAATCTGGAGGGGTTGTGGTGAAATTTTGGTTGCCTTATTTTTAAGTGATAACTGTGCCCGGGGGGAACTGATAATGTGGGGGGGGGGTTGAGTGATCTGGTTTGTTTCTCCAAATTGGCCGGCAAAGAAAGTTTTCGCGGGGTTCAAACTTTCTTTCTTGAAGGGGGGGAGTGTTACATATTTATGTGAATGTATGTGGATTACCATTCAGGTCTTTGCTTATCCGTGTGTAGTATATTAAGGGTTGTTGTGATTGGAGGGTCAGGAGCCCTTCTGAACCAGTGGCCGGAAACGGAAGTGACCGGAAACGGACGAAGAAAAGACACGAGGTAAAAGAAGGAGGTTTCGTCTTCCTCGCCCGCTCCGACGAAAGGTGGGATCGACCTTGCGCTGCGTGAACAAGCGTCGTTCCGAAACCCGTCTGGCGAGAGGAGTTACCTGGACGCGTAACTACCTTTTGACACGGCAAGTCACCGTGAGTGCGTGCACGGAACCAAGCGTCCGGCACAGTTTGCCCCGTCTACAAGGACGCGTACGGGTCGCACGTTGGGGCCTCACGCGCGTTGCAAACCGCGCTTGGTTTTGCCCCGTCTACAAGGACGCGTACGGGTCGCACTTTGGGGCCTCGCGCGCGTTGGAAGCCGCGCTGGGTTTTGCCCCGTTGCTTGGCAAGGAGGTGTGCGCTGCAGCAGCTGTCCCCGGTACGATACCTGCCCGGTGGAGGAACGTCCACCCGGGGTTCGTTCAACCGCCCGAGTGCGGAGACGCCGACCAGTAGCAGTATCTTGGTCAGGAGGGGCCCAGAGACATTGTGAGGAGCAGAGACCGAAAGGGGGTGTGAGTACTCACCGGGACACACATGTATAAGATGGCCATCTTAATCATAGGGAATTGATTGTGAATTGGGAATTGGTGATGATTATGTATTGTTGATTGCTCGGGGAAAATCTCCGTGGTTGTGTCCTTGAAATATTGTTGATGGTTGTGTCATTGAAATTGTTTGGTATCATTACCATTGAAATATATCCTTGAACGTCAGTTGTCTCTGGGGTGAAATTCATATGGCTTGCGTGGCGAAAGCGCATATATAATACAGCTTTCTGGCGAAGTTCCTCTCACGGTCCGGGGGTCACTGAGACCAGGTAGTCACCGAGGGGACCACGTAACAGTGTTACATATTTATGTGAATGTATGTGGATTACCATTCAGGTCTTTGCTTATCCGTGTGTAGTATATTAAGGGTTGTTGTGATTGGAGGGTCAGGAGCCCTTCTGAACCAGTGGCCGGAAACGGAAGTGACCGGAAACGGAAGAAGAAAAGACACGAGGGAAAAGAAGGAGGTTTCGTCTTCCTCGCCCGCTCCGACGAAAGGTGGGATCGACCTTGCGCTGCGTGAACAAGCGTCGTTCCGAAACCCGTCTGGCGAGAGGAGTTACCTGGACGCGTAACTACCTTTTGACCCGGCAAGTCACCGTGAGTGCGTGCACGGAACCAAGCGTCCGGCACAGTTTGCCCCGTCTACAAGGACGCGTACGGGTCGCACGTTGGGGCCTCGCGCGCGTTGCAAACCGCGCTTGGTTTTGCCCCGTCTACAAGGACGCGTACGGGTCGCACTTTTATGGATTTTAGGGATATAGCTTTTATGGATAACATGGATTGTAGCTTTTATGGATTTTAGGGATATAGCTTTTATGGATAACATAGATTGTAGCTTTTATGGATTTTAGGGATATAGCTTTTATGGATTACATGGATTGTAGCTTTTATGGATTTTAGGGATATAGCTTTTATGGATAACATGGATTGTAGCTTTTATGGATTTTATGGATATAGCTTTTATGGATAACATGGATTGTAGCTTTTATGGATTTTATGGATATAGCTTTTATGGATAACATGGATTGTAGATTTTAGGGATATCGCTTTTATGGATAACATGGATTGTAGCTTTTATGGATTTTATGGATATAGCTTTTATGGATAACATGGATTGTAGCTTTTATGGATTTTAGGGATATAGCTTTTATGGATAACATGGATTGTAGCTTTTATGGATTTTAGGGATATAGCTTTTATGGATAACATGGATTGTAGCTTTTATGGATATAGCTTTTATGGATAACATGGATTGTAGCTTTTATGGATTTTAGGGATATAGCTTTTATGGATAACATGGATTGTAGCTTTTATGGATTTTAGGGATTTTAGGGATATAGCTTTTATGGATAACATGGATTGTAGCTTTTAAGGATTTTATGGATATAGCTTTTATGGATAACATGGATTGTAGCTTTTATGGATTTTAGGGATATAGCTTTTATGGATAACATGGATTGTAGCTTTTATGGATTTTATGGATATAGCTTTTATGGATAACATGGATTGTAGCTTTTATGGATTTTATGGATATAGCTTTTATGGATAACATGGATTGTAGCTTTTATGGATTTTATGGATATAGCTTTTATGGATAACATGGATTGTAGCATTTATGGATTTTAGGGATATAGCTTTTATGGATAACATGGATTGTAGCTTTTATGGATTTTAGGGATATAGCTTTTATGGATAACATGGATTGTAGCTTTTATGGATTTTATGGATACAGCTTTTATGGATAACATGGATTGTAGCTTTTATGGATTTTAGGGATATAGCTTTTATGGATAACATGGATTGTAGCTGTTATGGATTTTATGGATATAGCTTTTATGGATAACATGGATTGTAGCTTTTATGGATTTTAGGGATATAGCTTTTATGGATAACATAGATTGTAGCTTTTATGGATTTTAGGGATATAGCTTTTATGGATAACATGGATTGTAGCTTTTATGGATTTTGTGGATATAGCTTTTATGGATAACATGGATTGTAGCTTTTATGGATTTTAGGGATATAGCTTTTATGGATAACATGGATTGTAGCTTTTATGGATTTTATGGATATAGCTTTTATGGATAACATGGATTGTAGCTTTTATGGATTTTAGGGATATAGCTTTTATGGATAACATGGATTGTAGCTTTTATGGATTTTAGGGATATAGCTTTTATGGATAACATAGATTGTAGCTTTTATGGATTTTAGGGATATAGCTTTTATGGATTACATGGATTGTAGCTTTTATGGATTTTAGGGATATAGCTTTTATGGATAACATGGATTGTAGCTTTTATGGATTTTGTGGATATAGCTATTATGGATAACATGGATTGTAGCTTTTATGGATTTTAGGGATATAGCTTTTATGGATAACATGGATTGTAGCTTTTATGGATTTTATGGATATAGCTTTTATGGATAACATGGATTGTAGCTTTTATGGATTTTATGGATATAGCGTTTATGGATAACATGGATTGTAGCTTTTATGGATTTTATGGATATAGCTTTTATGGATAACATGGATTGTAGCTTTTATGAATTTTATGGATTTAATGGATATAGCGTTTATGGATAACATGGATTGTAGCTTTTATGGATTTTATGGATAACATGGATTGTAGCTTTTATGGATTTTAGGGATATAGCTTTTATGGATAACATGGATTGTAGCTTTTATGGATTTTAGGGATATAGCGTTTATGGATAATATGGATTGTAGCTTTTATGGATTTTATGGATATAGCGTTTATGGATAACATGGATTGTAGCTTTTATGGATTTTATGGATAACATGGATTGTAGCTTTTATGGATTTTATGGATATAGCTTTTATGGACAACATGGATTGTAGATTTTAATGTAGCTACATATGAGCACAAATGCACAAATACGTATAGTAGATGGGATTCTTACCTGGTTTGCTCACACCATGAGCCGGGGGAAAGTGGGGGAGAATTACAAGGGAACACTCGCAGATTTAAAAATAAAATAAAAAACAACTAATGCAACGGGAACGTTTTTCAGCAGAGCATTATTCATCTCTCATTGTAAGATGCATCGTTTTTTCTTTGGAAAATGAAAATGTAAATAAGCAAACAACAGTGGACGGCAGGTCGGTGCCATTGCGGTTGTTGCAGCATCCTGTGCAACGGAAATCGCTTTGAAAGTTTGGGTAATTTCAGATCAATTTAAATGCAGATTTGCTTGCGTTCCAGAACATTGCACCATCGTTATTGAAAACATCCCATTCCTCACACCAAATCGCAATTGTGTGCCCAGCTGTCATCCTTGTCTAACCGATTGTTTCAGCAGACAGCGCAAGCCCATTGGCCGCATTAGGACCTTTTGTTGTTACCAAGATTGGATTGTTCAAATGGAAGCTTTGTGCAAATGCCTCCTAATGTTCAGAGTCCAAATGGCTTCTAATGAGCTGTTGTACACGACGGCAGCCCACTGTTCGTTCCACCCACTGTATACGGTGTGCTCTTGGCAGGGGTAGAGAGGTCATGGCGTGCGGAAGGTAGAAAGCAAAAATGAAAAGTGTTTCAACATAAAGGAAGTGCATCGGGCGCTGTGTTCAAAAATATACATTTCAGGGAACAACCAACCGGAGCCTGGAAAGCTGATTGATGGTGCGGCTCCCCACTCGGGTCGCGATTCACGGCACTCATGCATGCTAATGTGTTTTTTGGCGGTATTTGTCTAGTTTTAGAGAAAGAAAACGTCTTCGGATCAGCGACGAAACCAGAACTGTATGCCATGTTGGGCTATTTTGAGTAGACCTATCGGCGCGTACCCGGCAGGTATGTTGTACCTCGCAAACATATTGCATGTCTATCTGTGAGTGTCACTGAACGTGTGAAATGAAGTAAAACACATGAAAGAGGATCTTTACCTCTGCCACCGAAGATGGTCTGTTTGTCTGTGAGCAGGATAACATCTCAAAAGGTTGTGGACGTGGATTCGGACAAAATCTGGTAGAGACGTTGGGTTAGGGACAAGACACGCAAAGCTATTAGATTTTGGTGAAGTTCTCAATCCGGATATGAGAAATTTTTTAAAGTGATTCTTCACAATTGGGTGTTGGGGCCAAAATAATATATAGCACGATATTTCAAAAAGTTGTGGACCGATTCAGACGAAACTTGGTGGACAGGTTGGGTGTGTGACGAGGAAGAACAGATTCGATTTTGGTGAAAATCCAGATCTGGATACGAGAATAAATTTAAAAAATCATGTGATTCTTCACCATTGGGTGATGCGGCCAAAAATGATAAATAGCACTCTATTTCAAAAAGTGATGGACCAATTCAGACGAAACTTGGTGGACAGGTTGGGTGTGTGACAAGGAAGAACAGATTCGATTTTGGTGAAAATCCAGATCTGGATACGAGAATAAATTTTTAAAAAATCATGTGATTCTTCACCATTGGGTGATGCGGCCAAAAATGATAAATAGCACTCTATTTCAAAAAGTGATGGACCAATTCAGACGAAACCTGGTGGACAGGTTGGGTGTGTGACAAGGAAGAACAGATTCGATTTTGGTGAAAATCCAGATCTGGATACGAGAATAAATTTTAAAAAAATCATGTGATTCTTCACCATTGGGTGATGCGGCCAAAAATGATAAATAGCACTCTATTTCAAAAAGTGATGGACCAATTCAGACGAAACCTGGTGGACAGGTTGGGTGTGTGACAAGGAAGAACAGATTCGATTTTGGTGAAAATCCAGATCTGGATACGAGAATAAATAAATAAAAAATCATGTGATTCTTCACCATTGGGTGATGCGGCCAAAAATGATAAATAGCACGATATTTCAAAAAGTGATGGACCAATTCAGACGAAACCTGGTGGACAGGTTGGGTGTGTAACAAGGAAAAATTTATTCGATTTTGGTGAAAATCCAGACCCGGATACGAGAATAAATAAAACTAGAACAAGTACACATACATTCAATGTACACCGCCCCATGCCAAATAATTAAATAGGCTGCAGCGTGGCACTGCCGGGGCGCCTCCGGCGCCCGGCAATACCGCAGTGCAGCTCATTGAGGCTGCATTGGGAGGGAGAGGTGTACACTAATTGATTGATTAATTGTATAATTAAAATCAATAAAAGATTATCACAAAATATTTTCATAATCAATTGGCTAATCGCATAACTAAACCAGTAGTGCTTCATCCGAAGATGTATCTTTTAGAAATTTAATTAAATAAGTCATTTATAAAAAATTAAATAATTAATTGATTACTCAATAAATAATTAATCGATTAATCAATAAATACTTAATAGATGAAATGATTAATCAATAAATCAAAAATATCCTTGATAGCCACATCACTTGGTCACTCATGTCCAAATATTAGCTTCCCAGCTCAAAAGGTGCCTGAGATATTGGCCAAATGAGAAAGAAAATAAATAAATGATTAATAATGAAAATAAATAAATAATAATCATAAAAAAATTAAATTATTAATCAATTTGGTCAGAGAACACATAAACTACCACTATTTCATCAGAATCTGTAACTTAAAAAAAAAAATTTTTTTTGTCATTAATCGAATAATTAAATAATTAATCGATTAATTGATTAATTAATAAATCAAAAATATCCTTTGCAGCCAAATCACCTGGTCATTGGCATGTCCAAATATCAGCTTCCTAACTCAAAAGGTGCCTGAGTTAATAATGGTCAGAAGATAAATGAAATTTAATTAATTAAATAAGTACTTAATTAAACGCTAATAATTAAATAACTCCTCAATTAATTGATTATTCAAAAAACAAAAAATACCGTATTTGACAAAGGACTTGCTCACTACTGTGCCGAAATTTCAGCTTCCTAGCTCAAAGGATGGCTGAGATATCGTCCGGACAACCAAGAAAGAAAACAAACAAACAAGAAAACAAGAAAACAAACAAGAAACCAGAGTGAAAACTGAGTACTCTCTTTCAGCGTGCGTCACTGCCGAGCCCCCTTTGGTGCCCGGCAATGACGATTTGCAATGCCTGGAGATGGCATAGGAAAGGAGCGGTGTACAACAATGCGACTGTGTCGCCAATATGCCTCCGCATAGTCCCACAATGGGGAGATGCCATCACTCTGCATATGTATGGGTATAGTCAGGGAATATTATCAGAAATCTGGGAAATCTGGGAACAAATTCCTTACCAAGAAATTTCTTCACCAATGTGTTTGTAAGGGTGTCCACTAACACATTTCAATCCGCATAGTCCCACAATGGGGAGATGCCATCACTCTGCATATGTATGGGTATAGTCAGGGAATATTATCAGAAATCTGGGAAATCTGGGAACAAATTCCTTACCAAGAAATTTCTTCACCAATGTGTTTGTAAGGGTGTCCACTAACACATTTCAAAAAGTTTAAATTCAAGTCCCCTAGGGGAACCCGTGACAGGGGTCAACAGGGGTCAATTACCTTTTTTAAGATCAAATTTTTCTTATATTTACATTCTGGGTCACAGTATCCGACAGGAAGCATCAAAACTATTCAAAGTAGGCTCATTTTAAAGCTAAGAACATATCTGACATGGTGATACCTAAAACAAATCAATATGTTAAAAAGTTTACACAATTTTGAGCAAAGAAAAATAATTTTTTGTCATTTTTTGGGTAAAAATTAACTTTTCTGGTCTACAATTCGTCTTCTAGGTAGATACCCCTTCGTTTCATTTTTCTGAAAGTTTCCAGCAAACTGCCCAAGATATGCAGCCTTAATGTATCATAAGTAAAACATTCTGGTATTTATAAAATTGAAACTATGAAAGGTCACTGACCTTTATTGTTTTCCCTTATTGTAACATAAATTGTAATAACCGTTACTGGGAATCCGGAATCGGTTTACCATCGGTTCGTCCGCTTTCGTGTAAGGGTTTAAATCGATACTGCTCCACAATGTCAAATACCTCAGGAGTCGAGGTCTGAGTCTTCTCCAGACTCTACATCATCAGGGATACAGTTCATACATGTAATGCCTGTACAACTTCCGCATGCTGAGATACACTTGACACCATTCTTCTTGCAGTTGCACCGCCGGTTGCTGCAATCTCCAGCACAATTGCAGGTCGTGAACCGGAGCAGCTCCTCAGGAGCCATGGGGTCTACTGTTGGAACCGGCTCATAACCACGAACCCCTACCGTCCATCCATAGTCACTGGGGTCCAAAGACATGCTCTGCAGCAGCATCCAGTCCCGGGTTTGGAGATAGGCACGGAGAGAATGCTGTGCAGCTGCACCCTCTGTTGGAGGTAGAGTCTCTGGTTTGATCAGCCCGGCCGCCGCCTTCCGCGAGAACATGTTGTATCGAATTGCACCCAAAGTAGTACCTGGTTCATGGTAAATGTGCTGGAAAATCGCAATACCAGCCCCGATCACCACGTCCTTAGTAGCCCGTACGTCAAGGAAGATGTCCATATGTTCATCAATGTCCCCTGCACAAAACCTGTCAAATAGAGGCGTTTTCCCGTGGCCCCCGATTGCAGAAACCGTATCACAACCGGTGAAGGCGTGAGTAAAGAGCAGGTACCGCCTCTGTCTTTCAGAGAGAGCTTCTCGGATCCTCCTGACATCGTAAGAGCCCTTCGAGATCACGTTTGTGAAGTTTTGTGTTGATCAGAAAAGGTTCGTTTTTCTATCCAAGATGGCTGCCAAACCACGTTACCTATGACATCATCATTTTCAAACTATATGCAACAGTGCTGTTAGATGATATTTGTAAAATTTTGCATCGATAGGGTGAGCGGTTTCAGAGATATCATTTTAAAATATTTTCCTTCAATCCAATATGGCTGCCAAACCATGTCACCTATAGTGTTATAAATTTAACATTTCAATACAAATGGGTCATAGATCATGTGCATGCAATTTCAGATTTTTAGGATAAGGAATTCGATTAAAACTTTTTTGGCTGGTATATCACTTCACCTATGACGTCATCATTATCATGCTTTTGTACCCAATTGGGAGTACTTGACAATTTGCCAAGTTTCAAATTTTTCCATTCAGTGGTTTCCGAGAAATAATTTTTTTTTATTTGCTTTTAATCCAAGATGGCTGCCATACCACGTGACTTATGACGTCACATTTATCATAAAACATTCTGCATGTGTGTCACTCCTACCCTGAAAGTTTCGTCTCAATCGGACATATGGTTGCTGAGAAAAACGAGGTTTAGCCCGTACGGATGGATGGACGGACGGACGGACAACCCAAAAACATAATGCATCCAGCGACTTTGTCGGTGGAGGCATAAAAATCATGTGATTCTTCACAATTAGGTGATGGGGCCAACAACAATATATAGCACGATATTTCAAAAAGTTATGGACCGATGCAGACGAAACCTGGTGGACAGGTTGGGTGTGTGACAAGGAAGAATTGATTCGATTTTGGTGAAAATCCAGATCCGGATACGAGAATAATTGTCACAATTGGGTGAATAATCTTCACAATTGGGTGATAGGGCCAAAATGATAGTTTTTTTTTGTTTGTTTTTTTTGTATACATAATCGAGGCTCGTGAAAGAACTAACATTTATCACACAAACAAATCGAACAAACAAACAAACAAAGTATATAAAAAGGGGACCGGTAGACAAGATGGGGAGAGAAGGGGAAGCACATAAACACAACATTTGAGAGCAGGGACATCGGGAATGTGTGGGAGGCGGCGTGGGAAGGGGGGCGGGGGGAGTATAAACACAAGGACACCAAGGACATCCAGGAAAGAAGTTGGCATTTCAAAAAAGTGGATTTGGGGTGAAACTAGCAGGGGTAGAGAAGATCAAGGTTTTGGATGGGGGAAGATAAGAGATGGTGGTGAACAGCTGTTTTAAAGACCTGGAGGATGGAGTGGGATTGAAGAGAGTGAGGGAGTTTGTTCCAGAGGCGGGAGAAAAGAGGAATGAAGGAGTGAAGGTGAGCAGAGAGTCTTGATTTTGTCAGTTTAACCATAAGAGGGTTGCAGGCAGATCTTGTGCGACCTGTAGGAATATTTGGAGGACAGAGCCCAGAGAGAGCTGGGGGGGGGGGGGGTGGGCAAGGCCAGAGAGGAGTCGGTAGAAGACAGAAAGACCACCAACCTACCTGTGGTCAGTAAGTAGCACGATATTTCAAAAAGTTGTGGATGAGTTATGACTAAAGTTGGTGGATGAGTTGGGTAGGTGACAAGAACAAGCCGATTCGATTTTGGTTCACATCACGATCCAGATCTGGCCCATCAGTTGGCCTCCACCGAGCTTGTTTGTTGTTGTTTGTGTGCTCATTCTGAATACTTTTATATGTTTTTAAATTGGTTGGAGAAGTACTGTATTAGTACATTTCCTTTTGTTTGCTCCTCCTATGTCTTAGTAAAGGATTCCTACTGTTGTATAAAAATAAATGTTACCGTGGGAACCGCTACGTTAAAGCTTGACATCCCACTTCTTCTTCCTCAACACTGAAACATGGGCTTTTAAAACAGGTAAGTTTGTGATGAAATGAATGAATTTTGGTTCTAGGTAAATCGATTATTGCCTTTCCAACGGTACCGTTTGTTTTATTGTGCGAGAGCAGAAACTATTTAGAGTAAAGTGTTGCGGGCAGAGAAACTCGGCTCCTTGTATATAATGATTACACATACCTGGTTATTACATTAGATGTGGCTGAGCAGGTGCACAGGATGGCCTGAGGACATGACATATTCCACCCATGGGTTCTAGAAAAAGAGCAAAGATAAACAACCAAGTGACATGAAGCTCTTTGTTCCGTGTGGATTTCTTTTGTCATGTGTGATGAAAGAACGTTTTGCATCCTGCGTGCTCTGAAGATCGCAGCACGTGGTGTGAGACGTTGCAACTTTCCGCCTCCGGTGCACGTGCTCACCACTGAGTTGAGGGGGCGTGGCTTGAAGTCTGAGCCAACGACAGTGATCATTAAAGTGTTCCATCACAGTGAGCAATTGACTTTAATGGTCAGCTCGTTCAGCAGTGTGAGGCTCTAAGCAGTGGGTATGTATTTCTTCCTCCTGGCACACACACTGGTGTCACGAGTCGATATACAGTATCCGATGAGATGACCAACATCGTGTTTTTTATTTTTTAAATTAAATTCTAATGTCTAGGAGGAAGTGAGCCGATGGAATTTTTTTTTAAACCCCAGAGATATAATTAGACCTGTTATTCTTTCACCAGGTGGACCTTTCTCCAACCTGTGAAACCGACTTCCTCAGTCCGATCGATCCCATTCTTCCCTCCAGGGCTTCGAGATGGTTGGACACCACCACCTTAGGGCATCCTCCCTCCCCCACCATACTCATGGTGTTTTCTACCCTCCTTAAGCCCACTTCAGCACACTCCTTCCTTTCCCCAGGCTTTTCCCTTCTTTGCGTGACGTTCTTAGAGTACGTCTCTGTGACGCTTGGTTTGTAAATGCCGACGTGGCAACCACAAGCAATTTGGGACAACTTGACGAACAGACAAACGAACAGAAACGGTTCCATGCAGAGCACTGGGCACCACGAGGGAGCCGGGTTGGCAACATCGTATCATCTACTGCACGTTTGTGTTTCTAATCTTTTCTGCACACGGGTAATCAAGGTTTTGATGAACACTTCAAGTTATCCCGTTGAAATGTATTTGTGCGTTTCCTCGTTTGTCTCCGAATCAGTTTGTTAGGGAAAGCGGAGAGTGATGAAACCCATTACATTACAGAGTGAGAAGCGCACGTTTTCCTTGCAGGCTTTGCATTCCCCATCTTCATCTTTCCTTGTGTTGACTGAATAGTAAGTCCTTTCCCTCGCGGTTCCCATGTACTGTCTTTGTCTTTCCCTCGCGGTCCCCATGTGCTGTTTTTGTCTTTCCCTCGCGGTCCCCATGTACTGTCTTTGTCTTTCCCTCGCGGTCCCTATGTGCTGTCTTTGTCTTTCCCTCGCGGTCCCCATGTGCTGTTTTTGTCTTTCCCTCGCGGTCCCCATGTGCTGTTTTTGTCTTTCCCTCGCGGTCCCTATGTGCTGTCTTTGTCTTTCCCTCGCGGTCCCCATGTGCTGTTTTTGTCTTTCCCTCGCGGTCCCCATGTGCTGTCTTTGTCTTTCCCTCGCGGTCCCCATGTACTGTCTTTGTCTTTCCCTCGCGGTCCCCATGTGCTGTTTTTGTCTTTCCCTCGCGGTCCCCATGTACTGTCTTTCCCTCGCGGTCCCCATGTACTGTTTTTGTCTTTCCCTCGCGGTCCCCATGTACTGTCTTTCCCTCGCGGTCCCCATGTGCTGTCTTTGTCTTTCCCTCGCGGTCCCCATGTACTGTCTTTCCCTCGCGGTCCCCATGTACTGTCTTTGTCTTTCCCTCGCGGTCCCCATGTACTGTCTTTCCCTCGCGGTCCCCATGTGCTGTTTTTGTCTTTCCCTCGCGGTCCCCATGTACTGTCTTTCCCTCGCGGTCCCCATGTACTGTCTTTGTCTTTCCCTCGCGGTCCCCATGTACTGTCTTTCCCTCGCGGTCCCCATGTACTGTCTTTCCCTCGCGGTCCCCATGTGCTGTCTTTGTCTTTCCCTCGCGGTCCCCATGTACTGTCTTTCCCTCACGGTCCCCATGTGCTGTCTTTGTCTTTCCCTCGCGGTCCCCATGTACTGTCTTTCCCTCGCGGTCCCCATGTACTGTCTTTGTCTTTCCCTCGCGGTCCCCATGTGCTGTTTTTGTCTTTCCCTCGTGGTCCCCATGTACTGTCTTTCCCTCGCGGTCCCCATGTGCTGTCTTTGTCTTTCCCTCGCGGTCCCCATGTACTGTCTTTCCCTCGCGGTCCCCATGTGCTGTCTTTGTCTTTCCCTCGCGGTCCCCATGTACTGTCTTTCCCTCGCGGTCCCCATGTACTGTCTTTGTCTTTCCCTCGCGGTCCCCATGTACTGTCTTTCCCTCGCGGTCCCCATGTACTGTCTTTGTCTTTCCCTCGCGGTCCCCATGTGCTGTTTTTGTCTTTCCCTCGCGGTCCCCATGTACTGTCTTTCCCTCGAGGTCCCCATGTGCTGTTTTTGTCTTTCCCTCGCGGTCCCCATGTACTGTCTTTGTCTTTCCCTCACGGTCCCCATGTACTGTCTTTGTCTTTCCCTCGCGGTCCCCATGTACTGTCTTTCCCTCGCGGTCCCCATGTACTGTCTTTGTCTTTCCCTCGCGGTTGTCAGCTCTTTCACGAGCCTCGATTCAGTATAGAAAAAAAAAAAAAAAAAAAGAAAAAAAAAAAGGGTGAACCTCCAGGTCCCATTTTACAGTAGTGTGACTGTTGTGACCTCAAAAGCTGATTTGTGATTCCCACATAGTAATACGTTGTGTAATGACACGATTTGGAGTGCAGCTTTACAGGCGCCAACTGTGCACATTTTGATATACATGACTCGTGTCTAAGGTCAGGGATGGGGTTTAGGGGTCAGGGTTGGGGTATTAGGGGTCAGGGCAGTATACGGGTGCACATTCTTGCCATGTATACATATGTAATAAATAGGTTTCCCCTTAGCTTTGTTATCTGTTTATCCTCCTGAAATGTAACACTTACTGGACTCAGCTGCTTCACAACTCTAACCTGAACATGAAGTTTGAGCAGATTCAATTTTGCTGTATTTTAATTACTAGCGTGGATCGGCTCCCTACGATCTCCTCACCACATGTTGCTGCTGGGGTACAGGCTTGTTTTAACTTAGGATCAGACCATGTATGACATCATAATATTGTTACGGACGCGGTTTAGATGTTACTTTGGGCCGAGCGGATGGTCCACCGCGACAGTTACAGGATCCCCGATTGGCCCAACTCCCCCAACGTTGACCAGATCGCACCACAGATATTCAATTTGGAAACCTCTAAAGCGACCGAACGAGAAGGAAGAGAGAAGAAGACAGAGTACGGAGGAATAACAGGATTTATTATGTATTTTCACAAGCCAGAGCAACGAGAGCAATCGGTTATATTCAGCGAATGGAAGGAGCAGATACACAGTGCATCGTTAGCTTATACTAGTCTATTTACTTAACCCCAGGACAACGATTAGGACAGACGACGTTCACACTTACACGGGGGATATTGCAGGCAGGTATGGCTTGAGGATGGATGGTTGTTTTTGGGAGGCAATGGAGGGTCCAGCGTCGATTGCTGCCTGGCGCGTCCTTTTCGTGGCCTGCGGCCCCTTAGCTGCCCCCTTAGCTGCAGCGCAGCTGGTCGCACGATGGCTCGCACACACCTGCTCGTTCAGGCGTCTTCCTTCTCCCCAGCAACAACGAGCGACAGCAAGCAAGAGGACGGAGTCAGAGCAAGAGGACGGGGTCAGAGCTGGAGCGTGGAGTGCGTCCCGCGGCGGCTTATATTGGTCTCCTCACCGAACCTTCGCGCACTTTCTCGGGGGTTCCCGCTCCGCCCTCTCTTAGCCAAACCCCTTGTTCTGGGTTGGATGAGCAGGGCCGACTTACTCCTCCCCCCTATGACGAGGGGGGCGACCCGTCTTCTCTAGCCACTCCCCTTGTTCGTAATGGCCGCAAATGGCGAAAACCGGTCAGCAGCTGCAGGTAATGCGCCGTCACGTTGCACAGCAGTTCAGTACTGCAATAAACGGTTGCTGTGAATGCTCAAGTGGGGGAATCCCTGGCACTTGAGCTGCCATGGATCATCGGAGGGGCCTACGCTTTATTTCGTTTGATGCAATGCAGAGTCAATCTAGTGGGAAACACATATTTAGCCTACATAGAATAAGGAAATAAACTATTTAAAAAGATATATCGTGGCCTGTGTGTAAGTTTCATGGAATTAACGAGGAGGACGGCTGCGACCATTATTTACATTACGAGGGTGTTACACACAACAAAACCATACTTTTCACATTCGTTACACTTTCTCCAAAATTGTCACACTTCTCAAAACCGTTACACTTCTCAAATTCGTTACACTGCACCCTCCTTTCTTCAGGCCCATCCTCGGGCCTACAAAACTTTAACTTAGTGTGACACGTAGGTGTAATTCCCTCTACAATTAACCTGACCCTGAGTGTGACAATCTTAAAACACAAATAAGTATGTCCCCCTATTGCATTGCACCCTGTCTAACAGACTCAAGCCCACAGCTAACCGAATTACGGAATTGTTCTCAAACTATACATTTACGGTGGGGAGCATTATTTATAGTGACGTTATTTCTTATTTACAACGCAACCCAGGACCTGTGTTTTTTTTTTTCTTTTTAGGGAACAAGAAAAAGAAATTCCTGTTGGGAGGGAGGAGACAGCACGCATTGCATCGATGCACCAGTACCAATACCACCAAAGCACCCAAAAGCACCAAAAGCACCACAAAGCACCACTCGGTGCACAGTCACCACGGTTCATAATAAACACAACAAAACAACTGGTGGTGGTCTTCTCTTTCTCTGCTGGGCCGATGTTCTTCCCGACGTCTTCTGGCTTCATGCGGCCTACTTGGAAATAATAAAAAGCACAACTTGTGTTCGTTTTTATTTAGGGCCGCAGGGGCCAACTAAGGGTGGTCCACCTGTTTGGCATAGGTGCCGCCTTACCGAGGTCCGCAAGCAAGATTCCCTGGCCACTATGGCCGGTCTCCAACAGAGGTGCCCTGCCCCAGAACCTGGGGTCCATCCAGTGGTACTTGGCCGCAGAACAGCGGTCCATAAAGTGGTACATCAACGCAATGCATGCTGGTTCTGGGAATCTCGTGCGCACAATGGCCACCTCACGCACGCTCCCCTCGGCGCCCAATGGCGCACAGGTCCTCAAGTGGGAGACAAAAGGGGGGAAGACAAATGAGCGAGGGGTAAGGTCACAAGGGTACACGTCAATAAAGGCAATGCAGGGTGAAGTGCGTACGGAGAGCGAAGTGAGAAAAACTCATCCCTACCGTACGTCACCCCCCCTGTCACCTACACTACCCTTGCCCTTACCCCATATTTACAAGAATTTACACCTTTACAAATTCGTCACTACGTCTTGTCTCCCCATCTTTCCCTTCTACACCAAATTCGTCTCCAATCCCTCTACTTCAAAATTTGCCATCACCAATTCATCATCAATCCTCATAAGGAGGGAGAGATGGAATTACGCACAATGTCACACCCACGTCATGATGCGTCTCACAATCCAAAACATTTGCATTAATGAAAAATAATAAAACATGGCATGGTGTGGAGTTACCTCATCTCAGGTGAGTGGATGCAGATGGTGCGAGGAGACTCCAATCCTAACTATCCTCTAAATGACCTTAACACTCTTTACACTACCCGGGGTCTTTCCCTGCCAATCCATTGGCCACTTACACTATGGGTTCTAACAACCAATTCCCATTGACCAAACTGTGGTGCTTCTCAATTTGGGGTCTCACTCCCCCGATTCATCTCCCGGTGCCCTTGCACAATTTCTGGGCTGTGACGTGTAGCTCTCCCAGCAGGTCTACCCACCTGCACACCTCCACCACTGCAGTTGCCACCCGAGCTTACCTGCTCCTTACCTAACCTATCTAATTTGGGAAGGCCCCTCCTGGCTCTGTCACCCCACTCGGTGCCCTCTGGCACTGGGCTACCCGGGTCCGTCCTCCGGATCCTCGGGCCCCATCCACAACTACCGGCTCCCAGAGCCCACCTGCGGCCTCACCTGGCCGACATCCTCACAGTGGTGGAGTGCCCAAACCAACTACACACACTAACACTAACAGGCTACACGCCCAGCCATTTCCACAACACTAATGCACCCATCCAAACATCATTCTTCCACTCGCACCACAGATGCCAATATCCAACCACAATTTACCTGTACCCTCTACCTAACACTTACACTACCCGCCCCGGGTATTCGTGATGGGGGTCCATCCTTCCCCCATTCACACCTTCGCACCATCCACTCCACTCCACAATTTCCACCATACTCACTCCACGACCATCCATCCCAATACGCCATATATCCCATACCATTTATTCCACACAACCATTCTCCATACCTGTTGTTGCACACCTGTGCACTCACAACTGCTGCCACCTGCACCCTCCTTTCTTCCTGGACCATTTGGTCAACACAACACGCAATCACCACTACTCCCTCATACACTGCTCCATACACCTGTTCAGTTGCACACCTGTTCAATCCTCAAACACACGGCATCATCTCATCTAACTACTCCCCTCTGAAACTTGCGCTTCCCAGTCACCCCTTTAAACTATTGCGCTCCCACGTCATTATCATCCACACTACTCTACCTGCGTCCCCACTTCAGGTGTCATTGTCACTAACTAATCTTAACGTTACCTAATGTCATCTTCTAGGTCCCTACACACAATATCCTAACCCACCCGGGCTAGTTTTCACTGCCATACACCCCATAAGCTAGTGCTCCTTTGCCCCCCCCCCCCCCCCCTGTGAGGGATGGTGGATTTGCCATGCCACCACATCGGGGAGGTCCTACTATCAATTTCGCTCGTCCAAATCCAACAAATCAAAAATTTGCCATTTACTGCTAATCACCGTACCATCATCAAATTTTGCTTTTTTTTCTAATTTCGGGGCCAAAACACTATCCTCATCACCCGTCTACTTATTAGATCCTCTCGGTGCGCCAATTCCCTTCTAAAGCTCGGCTTCGTACAGCCGAGCAATGAATGCGGGTTGTTTTGTGCCAGCGGCTGGATACGTCCCGCATTCGGGGCAGGGACGGGGGCTTACCCGGGCCGAGATCCCACGCACCACCTCGGCGTGGAGCCATCCAATGTCCCGATCTCGACCTGCCGGCACGTCTCAACAAAACGTGGTCGCCATGATGACCCTTCCTATCAGGCTGCCCGCTCCGCCTAGTGGAGCACGGACGCGGCCGTTCCCAGCTTGGCCCAGCGTGGATCGCGTACGGCGGTCCTTTTGAACCCGCCGTGGCTCGGATCCCCGCTGGTTCTCGCGGCACGCGAAGCCCGGCACGCACCGAGGGCCCGACTCGGCTAAAAGTCGCTCTAACCGCTAACCCGGTTACCGTCGATGCCTCACCTGCATGCTTACACGCATACGCTACCCCTTTCTTGCTCATACATCCAGCCGTCTCCCTGCTCTTGGTCGTACCTTCTCTAACACACCCAGGTACACTCATTCCACTCACAGACTTGGTCACACACCTGACCACCGAACACTTTGGCACACATTCGTTGTTCGCACACCTCACCAACACACCTCTTCGCGCCCCTTCCTCGGTCACCTCCTCTGTGACAATCACAGGTATGCTTTCACTCGCACACCCAACCACGTGCCTCACGACCAACTCAAGTGTGCATTCCCACACACGCTCTACCATTCCAGGTGTGCATCCTTCCATTCCAGGTGTACATCCTCGCTCACCTGTCACAACCAACTCACGCTCCGTGTCACTCTCCCTACTTTCACCTCCACTCTCGGTCGCGCACTCACCCTTACTCTTGACAGCGCACTCTTTCCTCATGCACCTGTCCGTTACACACCTTTCTCGCGCATCCTCTTGCGCACACTCTTTCGTTACTTCCTCCGTAACACTTACCACACCGCGCTTCCATGTACCCCCTCGCACACGTGCTACTACCGACTCACTCTCGACAGCACACTCACTGGTCGGCGCGCACTTTTTCCTCACACACCCCATGGTCGGACATTCTCGCACACCTCGTTTTTCGCACACCAGACCTGTCGCACACTTCACCAACGGCCTCTCACGAACACCCAGATCCATAGCAACCCCCAAGGCAACTGAAGCTTTCCTCACATCATATACATTGCCACTCACCTCCGTACCTCGTCGTCGCACCTCTTTTGCCACCTGCAAACTCTTTATTTGGTTAGTGAGCAGCACATCATGAGTTGAGCACCGACCTTGTACCAATTCCATTACCTCCTCCTTTATTTCTCTCTTAGTTTCTGTCCGTCTCTTCTTAATTTCACTCACCTCTTCTTCCACTTCCTCTAATTTTTGCTTCACCTCTTTCAGCTCCCGGTGCGCCCCCTCTATTTCTTCCTCCATCGCTACTTTAACCGTTTCTATGTGCGTCCTTACCTGCCGGTCGTTCGTTTCCATTACCTCTGTCACCTCGTCCACCCTCATTGTCAGTCCCTCACGTACCATCTGACATTGCCTCTGTGTCGCTATTAATTCATTTTTAATTTCTTTTTGTGTCGCCTTTAACCCTCCTAGTACCGCAGTGTTCCTTTGAACCTGCTCCACTAACTCCGTTTGTCCCTCTGTCAGCTGTTCCACCTCCTCAGTCAGATCTTCTATTCCCCCTTGTAACCTAGCCGTATTATTCCTCACCTCTTTCTCCATACGCTTCTCACCTCGCTTTACCTCCTCGCGTAGCCCCGAAACCTCCTCACTTACACCTCGTCGTATCCCCTCTTTCATCTCCTCCATCTCTTTTGTAGATGCCACCCTCATCTGTCCCAATTCATCCCTCTGAGCATCCAATTTACTTTCTAACCCGATTTGCACCTCCTCTATCTGGTTCCCCATTCGTTTGATTTCCCTGGCAGATTGTTCCCCTATTTCCCGCAATTTGTCCTCCATCCTATTTTCTAACCCCATTAACCCATTTTTCACCTCTTTTATCCCGTTGTCTAACCCCTCAAATTTGTCGTCTAACTTCCCAAATTTCTTGTCTAATCCCTTAAAATTATTGTCTAACCCCTCACCGGTACCCCTCGCTTCGTCCCTCATTACCCCCAATTGCTCACTCTGAGCCCTCGCTTCGTCCCTCATTACTTCCATTTTTGCCATCATTTGAATCATAAAGACTCGCATGTACTCTGGCATCTCTGGCTCGGCTGCCGCGACCATGGGCGCGGCTAAATTTGGTGCCGCAACAACCATGTGCGCGAGGACGCCATCTTGTGCGCCCGAAACCTCGTGCGCGAGGCCGCCATTTTGTGCGTCTGATACACCCTCAACCACCTCATTGCTCTCCTCCTCCCTTTCTTCCCCTAAGTCCTGGGTTACCCTTAACCCGTCTATCTCCCCCACCGACATCCGATCGCCTTGATTGTCCATGGCGCGATCTCAAAATTCGGGTTTTATAAAACAAAATTTCGGCAGCTCGTAATTTTGACCAAAAATTTTTTCCCTATACGTTTTAAAAATTTGGTTCGGGCCTCGTATCCCACTCCTCGACACCAATTGTTACGGACGCGGTTTAGATGTTACTTTGGGCTGAGCGGATGGTCCACCGCGACCGTTACAGGATCCCCGATTGGCCCGACTCCCCCAACGTTGACCAGATCGCACCACAGATATTCAATTTGGAAACCTCTAAAGCGACCGAACGAGAAGGAAGAGAGAAGAAGACAGAGTACGGAGGAATAACAGGATTTATTATGTATTTTCACAAGCCAGAGCAACGAGAGCAATCAGTTATATTCAGCGAATGGAAGGAGCAGATACACAGTGCATTGTTAGCTTATACTAGTCTATTTACTTAACCCCAGGACAACGATTAGGACAGACGACGTTCACACTTACACGGGGGATATTGCAGGCAGGTATGGCTTGAGGATGGATGGTTGTTTTTGGGAGGCAATGGAGGGTCCAGCGTCGATTGCTGCCTGGCGCATCCTTTTCGTGGCCTGCGGCCCCTTAGCTGCCCCCTTAGCTGCAGCGCAGCTGGTCGCACGATGGCTCGCACACACCTGCTCGTTCAGGCATCTTCCTTCTCCCCAGCAACAACGAGCGACAGCAAGCAAGAGGACGGAGTCAGAGCAAGAGGACGGGGTCAGAGCTGGAGCGTGGAGTGCGTCCCGCGGCGGCTTATATTGGTCTCCTCACCGAACCTTCGCGCACTTTCTCGGGGGTTCCCGCTCCGCCCTCTCTTAGCCAAACCCCTTGTTCTGGGTTGGATGAGCGGGGCCGACTTACTCCTCCCCCCTATGACGAGGGGGGCGACCCGTCTTCTCTAGCCACTCCCCTTGTTCGTAATGGCCGCAAATGGCGAAAACCGGTCAGCAGCTGCAGGTAATGCGCCGTCACGTTGCACAGCAGTTCAGTACTGCAATAAACGGTTGCTGTGAAAGCTCAAGTGGGGGAATCCCTGGCACTTGAGCTGCCATGGATCATCGGAGGGGCCTACGCTTTATTTCGTTTGATGCAATGCAGAGTCAATCTAGTGGGAAACATATATTTAGCCTACATAGAATAAGGAAATAAACTATTTAAAAAGATATATCGTGGCCTGTGTGTAAGTTTCATGGAATTAACGAGGAGGACGGCTGCGACCATTATTTACATTACGAGGGTGTTACACACAACAAAACCATACTTTTCACATTCGTTACACTTTCTCCAAAATTGTCACACTTCTCAAAACCGTTACACTTCTCAAATTCGTTACAATATATTAGATCAGATCATTGAAAAGATTAGACCGTGCCTCACCATCTAAATTCCCTACAATGAAATTTATTTATGTAAGGGTGTCCTGGGGGATGAGTATATTGCAAGTCAAAAAACCTCTTAGGGAGGGGGGATATTGTTTTATAATAACATTAATATTATGCTATTATCCATGTTGTTGTTATTACTTTTGTTGTTAGAAACAGCCTTGGAAAAACGCCATGTTGGCAGCAAGTCGTGTGGGGTATATAGATTATAGTAGATCTATGTTCTGGTCCGTTCGTGGACACGGTAAGTATAGAATGCTTCACGGATGTCTGGATTCCTCCACATTTCTTTCAGTTTAGTGTTAAACAGCAGTAGCAACTGTTTCAGAAGGTAATCATATGTTTGTGGTTTTCAATATTTTTACTTCTGGTAGGGGTCATTGCTCCCACAAAAACGGCATGATAAGCTATTTATACACATGATCACGTCGAGGGGTGGGGTGAGGGTGGGGGTGGAAGTTAAATCGCTACCAACCTCATAATGTGACCCGTAGTCTCCCTGTCAAGTTTGGTTGCGATTCGATAAGTAACGATCAAATGTATTGCGGTCAAAAAAATCAGACAGAGGATCACATTGAGACACCAAATTGCATATTTTAGTATTATGATGATTGATAGAAATTACATATGCTGATGGAAGAGCGAGGTGACAGAGGTTAGACTAAGAAGGGAACATAGTGACGATGGAGACAGTGTGGCAACCAAGTAAAGGAACGAACGAGCAGGAGAAGGAAAGAAACAGCAATGTGCAAGATGAAAAGGAAGGCCAGGGTATTGTTCCTACGGATAGAACATATCACATTTGTGCCAGTGAAAGTTTGTAGGTTCAGAACCAATGCATTCATATCATCTTTATCGAACAGATCGCTCAGAAGTCTCAGCAAGGTATTGTGTCTCATTATTCAGTGCTGAACCACACTTGTTACATCTCCTGCTGTCATTCCAAGCATCTCTCACCTATGGACCCAAATGTCGCACTTTGGGCCCGTTGTTTCTTGTCTTCCCCTGCATCAAATTCCACTTGTCATTATTTTTAACAGGTCTTCTTTCCAACACGTGACTCCTTCTTCATATGTCCAACATGCTTTAACTTCCTTCGCTCCACATTTGTTCATAAATCTCCAATTTTTCTCCAACACAGTCATTTGTCTTTCTTTGAATCGAATTGCTTGTTACCAATCTTATATAACACAACTCCAAACTGTTCATATTTTTATGATAATAATTCTTCAGAACACATCACTATGTGCCATATGTTAATCTCACAGATACTGAAGTTTAAAAACGTTTTTCAACTTGGTCGTTTCCGATTTTTTTTTTTACTTTTTTTTAAAACTGGTGTTAGTACATTTAGTACATTTACCGCACTTACTGTTAGTACATTTACCGCACTTTTGACAATGTTGATTCATATTTTTATTACCCCACGCACTCGAAAAGCAGTCTTGTCTTCACTTCTGTCTGTCCATCCGTCCATCCACAAACGTCAGTTTATGATCGAGGAACAACTTAATTTCAATTGATTGTTATATTTTGACCACGAAGCGGAAAATTAACCTGGAGTTTGTTAGTATTTTGTCTCTGAATTCATCCCGATCACACATGCGTAGAGAGGAGTGAGAGAATTTCTAAGTGGTGAAGCCGCTTCAATATTTGGCTATGTCCTTCGTGCCATCGGTCTGTCAAAAATGAAGAAGAACCTCCTAACCCACACTTTCATTCTGAAGGGTTCTAAAGGGTAATTCTAGGTGGTTCTAAAGGGTTCTATAGAGTAATTCTTAAGGATTCTAAAGGGTTTCATTCGTTTCTAGGCCTTGCCAATTTCATATTTAAAATGCCAAACTGAACCACGTCTTTTGGATCACACGGGTGTGATTTATTTACTCTGTCTGCCTGTCTGGCAGTCAAACAAATTTGAAAATCATTCCAAACAGGAAAGTTAGTTTTTAAGGATGTCATATAGGATACATACAACCGGTATGAATAAATAATGGTATGTGTTAAATAACGTGGTGTAAAGGACGCTGTGTCAACGGCGGTAAACCTCGGGAAAAAAATTCTACTACTTTTAAAATCTTTATTTTATTTCAATTTAAGTATATACTTGAACACTGTGGAACACAAATTGCCTTTTGGCATTTTCACAACCCTTTGGCACTTTCACAAATTTAGCATTACTTGGACAAAATATTACAGCATTTTATGTCACCACGACCAATAAAATTTTCCGCTCGTAGACCTTGCCCATGCCCAGGTCCTTATTTCTCAAGACGGCAAGAGATAGTGTTTTATGTAGTTTCTTGTTATCCTCACACTTTCGAAAAAATTGGGCCCGTATTGTAATCACCTCCATCTGTCTGTCTGTCGGTCGGTCCATCCGCCACGCTATCTCCGTCTAAACAGTTGGGCAGAAATTCACCAAACTTGGAAGTTATGGCAAGAAGCCATATGGCAAGAAGGTGCAAGACCAGTGTCGTTTTTGGCCCCACCAATTTTTATCACGTCATGCAGTTTTCTCTTTTTGGATAAGATCATCGCTCTCGCAGGTTCTCCTGACCAACAATTCTGCCCTCACATGCAATTTCGACTCAATCTAAGAGGTGTTTCAATTCTTCATTGCTGCTAGCCGGTAGTTCATTGTCCACAATGCGCAAGTTGATCAGATGTCATCATATTTTCAATGTTCCAACAAACCTGTCATGGGCCTTCCTCTTGATGTTGTCGTGGCGTACAAGATAGGAAACATGACTGGCCTTCACATTATCCAATCTCAAAATACCTTATCCCACTCCTGACACCAATTTCTGTTCTGAATATAATGATTGAGCCAACAATATGTTGATAAATTCCCACGTCCCTCTTGAATGACCGTAATTTCTCCATTATTGTATCAAATGCTTTGTAAAACCACCTTTAGAGGCCATTTTTCCCCGCAAAGCGGGGGTTGGTCTTTTCCGGGAACCGTGGTTGTTGTTGTTTTTCGGTCCCCTTTTTGAAGCAATGTTTTACGGCCGGATGCCCTTCCTGACGCCAACCCTTTTTTCCGCCTTTAACGACAAACAGGGGATTACCAGTGAACTGGTACTCAATTAGCTGACCTCGGAAGGATGACAGGCTGAGTCAACCCCCCTGGCGTTAATTCAGCGATCGACCGGGATTCGAACCCAGGATCCTAGGATCCTAAGCCAGCACCCTAGCCGCTAGCCCAACACCAGGGCTTTGTGATAGTGGATAAAACATGCCTCAAATTCATGCGGTTTCCCCATTACAGATTTTACATTGAATATTTGCTTTCCACTGCCAGATGGAAGCTGCCTTTTTCTAATTTTGCCTTCATTGCTCCAGCGATGATATTTAGAAACACTTAACTCACGAAGATCGTTTCAGTGAAATTGTTGCGGTATTTCTACATTCTGTTATATATCCATTTATTGGCAAAATAAGAAATGTTTTTTATTTCTTGGAACCAGTCTTTGGGTCATTTCCTCAGATTCCACATCATCATCCACAAACTTTTTTTTTTTAATTGCCTTGTGATTGGATATAGTTTGTGATCAAGTAGCTTTTCCTTTCTTTTTGGGGAGCGTGGGGAAGAGGGCGGGTTCCAACGTGTTGGTAAGTTCTTTATTTAACTCAGTACATCTAACTTCACCGCCTTGTAGCATACCTGCCTGCCGGACTCGGGGGAGAGGGTGGGGTTGGGTCTTCTGGATGTTCAGGGTCTATTGGGTCATCTGGGACTTATGGGTCCTCTGGGTCTTTTGAGCCCTTTCTTTTGGGGACTTTTGGGTCTTCAGAGTCTATGGGTCTTCCAGGTCATTTGGGTATTAAGGATATTGGTGGTCTTAAAGGGTCTTCAAAGGTCGAAGAAGTCTCTGCAGTCGAAAGTTAAAAAATAAAAGTTACATTTTTTTGTATATAAGGTCGAGGCTCGTTATTCAAGGTCGAGGTCGAGGTAAGAGCTAAGGTTATTTGAATCGTACGTAATTAATTAAGACGTATGTAATTAATAGACACAAAAATTATGACACACACACACACACTAATACTAAAAGTTACAATCGATGCAATAACCATTTCCTTTGGAAGGAAATGTCGGAGCACGTCCACATCCCAGCTGTTTTCACCATCTCCAGCTTCATGAAGCTGTCCAAAAGATTTAACTGCTGATATGGAGCAGGTGAGCCGTGTGCTTTTAAAATACCATTTTAAGCAATATCCCGAGCAGGTGGATATGATGTGTGGTGTGTTATGCTTCACGAGATGACTTATTTTGCCGTCACCACCTGTGTCACTCTCCTACAGACATAAAATAAAAACAATCATGTGTATGTACTTAGTTTTACTCTCATCGATGTACAATCGCCACAGGAAATATATGACATGCCAGTGATGGTCCTGTGTCCTCAAACAACACAAGCAGCCATGTATATTTATTTAGACCTTCACGTAACGCGGCCCTTCCTGCTATTTCAGGTCAGTTTGGGTCAATTTACCTGTTCAGGTTATATGTCATTCCATCACAAGTTATTTTGGATTTTGACAGCGTAAATATGATAGAGCTTACACTGGTTATATCATACAGTAGTGTGAGCATATATATATATATATATATATATATGTGTGTGTGTGTGTGTGTGTGTGTGTGTGTGTGTGTGTGTGTTATGTATAAATAAATAAATCAATATATATATATATATATATATATATATATATATATATATATATATATATATATATATATATATAAACAAACAGTCGTGGCCAAAAATATTGGCACCCTTGCACGTTTTTCAAATAACTCACAAGAACACACAACTCACCTATAAAATAAGTATTTGGTCTCCAAAATTCTTTATTTCACTGTTAATATTACAGAACCTTTGTTTTTGATTCATAACTTAATATATCCTTTTAAATCAGAAAATAAATAGAAATGGCATTGACAACATTATTGACACCCGAGACTTAATATTTGGTAGCCACGGCCTATTGACAAAATAACTGCAGCCAAGCACTTCCTACAGCCATGAATGAGCTTCCTACACTTCTCTACTGGCAGTTTGTCCCACTCTTCTTATGCAAACTGCTCCAGTTCTCCCAGATTTGAAGGGTGCTTTCTCCCAATTGCTGTTTTCAGATCTCCCCACAGGTGTTCAATGGGATTCAGATCTGGTCTCATTGCTGGCCACTTCAGAACAGTCCAGCGTTTTGTCTTCAACCATTCCTGGGTGCTTTTTAAAGTGTGTTTGGGATCATTGTTCTGCAGCAAGACCCTTGACCTTTGACAGAGATCCAGATTTCTGACACTGGGTTCAAGATTGTGCTCCAAAATGCCTTGGTAATCTCCTGATTTCATGACGCCATGCACACATTCAAGGCACCCATTTCCAGAGGCAACACAGCAACCCCAAAACATCACTGAACCTCCTCCATCTTTGACTGCAGGGAAGGTGTTCTTTTCCTTGAACGCTTCATTTTTTTTTTTCTGTAAACATAGAGATGATGTGCTTTACCAAAAATATCGAATTTGGTCTCATCTGTCCACAGGACTTTCTCCTAGAAGGATTTTGCCTCGTGTTGGTGTGTTTTGGAAAACTCCAGTCAGGCTTTCTTTGCATTGGGGTCCTCCTGGGTCTCCTAAGATAGAACCCCCTTTCATCGAGTTGGCACAGAGTTGGCGCAGCAGCAGCAGACCCTGGTCTCCTTTCATTGAGGTGGTGATGGATGGTGCGAGTTGAAACTGTCGTACCTTGTGTCTGAAGGTCAGCTTGAATCTGTTTGGCAGTTTGGCAGCTTTCTCCACCATTCAATCAATCCTTCGCTGAAGTTTTCTCTTGTGGCCATGTCCAGGGAGGTTGGCTGCAGTGCCATGGGCCTTAAATTTCCCGATACCATTGTGTACGGTGGACACAGCAACATCAAGGTTTCTGGAGATGGACTTGTAGCCTTGAGATTGTCTATGCTTGACTACAATCTTGTCTGACCTCTTCAGACAATTCTCTGGTTTTCTTTCTTTTCTCCATGCTTATTGCGGTACACACAGTGACAGAAAACAGCAGAATGTCTCCTTTTCTCTGTTCAAACTGGTTGAAGAAGTGATTTTTATATTGCAGGCACCTGCAACTCACCACTGGTGAGTTAAATTCCAAAGTAAAGGAGAATCACCTGCTTGAAATCAAATTATTTCTAACAACTTCCAAAAGGTGCCAATAATTTTGTCCAGGCAATTTTAGGATTTCTGTATGCCATAAGCTAACATTTAGTAATTTTTTGAGCTTTTTTGTTTTGTTCCACTGCAAACTAAAGAAATACATATGTGGATACCAAAAGACTTTAATTTCAACAATTTTCTGAAAGAAATGGTGAATTATTTGAAAAACGTTCAAGGGTGCCAATACTTTTAGCCGTGTGTGTGTGTGTGTGTGTGTGTGTGTGTGTGTGTGTGTGTGTGTGTGTGTGTGTGTGTGTGTGTGTGTGTGTGTGTGTGTGTGTGTGTGTGTGTTATGGATTCGTCACTTCCGTTGTTGTGGTTTTCATCCACTGTAAACATTTTCGATTCCATGTACTATTATTGTTGTCAAAAGGTTTATTGTTTATGAACTGTTTTCAAAAGGTGAAAAAGTTAGTTTTACGAAGTTAAGTCTGTTCACAATTGTATTTTGTCGAAACTGTATTTATCTTTCGGTGTGTGAAGTTATTGTGTGCAACTTTGGTTGTTTCTCGGTGTTTATCTTTCATAAATTGATCGTCTGTTTGCCGTGTCGCGAGCAAGGCCTTTGCCGCGTCGCGAACGATTTGAAATCGAAGTTAAGTGTTTGTTCCCATTTGTATTTTCGTTAAAACTGTATTTATTTATGGTGTTGTACGTATATTGTGTCCCGACGAAGATTTTTCGGTGCAAATCTTTCATACCTGTATTGAAAATCGTGTTAATTCGTGTCGTGTCTTGAGGCCTTGTACAGTGTGCACTGTACAACCTTGAGGCTTTGTTTTTCTCAGCGGTCCGTCGTTTGTGATCCAATAACTTTCGTTCTCTGTATTCCCAGTCTTTTCACCCATAGCCTACTTCCTTGTGTAAATCTCAACTAAAAAAAAAAAAAATTTCCTTCTCCTTTCTCATTCGTTTATTCATTCTTATTCGTTCGTTCGTTCTTCGACCACGTGTTTCTCCCCCATTTCCCCAGATAGTTTTCACTCATTAACCTTCAATGTTTACACTTTCCCCTCAAGTTATGTATTCCGTCATATTTTATAACACCTTTTTCTTCTTCTTCTTTAAAAGGCTGCTTTCGACTTGCTCACCAAATCAATTCATCCCAAAAAAAATATCCATCTCCTATAGTGCCTTTTTTCTACATTCCCTAAACTCTCCTGCACTCCATCCTCCATCCAGCGTCCTTAAACGTATTTTTAACTCGAAGGTCACAAGAAACTCATTTTGCAATAAATGTTCGTTTCCCATAAATCGTACACTTTCAAAAATCCAATCTCACCCCTCCCCTCCAAATCTTCCCCATAACCCCTCCCCTCCAAATCTTCCCCATCACCCCTCCCCTCCAAATCTTCCCCATCACCCATCCCTTTCAAATCTCCCCCCTTGCCCCCTCCCTCCTAAACTACCCCCTCACCCCTCCCCGCCAAGACGCCCCCTCGCCCCTCCCCTCCTAGACTCCTGCCTCACCCCTCCCCTCCAAATCTCCCCCATATCCCATCCCTTTCAAATCCCTCCCCTTGTCCCTTCCCTCCCAAACTCCCCCCTCACCCCTCCCCTTCAAATCTCCCCACCCTCATTGCTTCTCAATTTCCCCCCTCTCACTCCCCCTCCTCAAAGCGTCCTCCCCGCTTCTTCCCCCTTCAAACTCTCACCTCCATCTCCCCCAACCTTCTGCCTCGCTCTTCCCCCTCCTCAAATAACACCTCATTGTGGCTCACCCAATCACCATCAAACCTTTTGTCCGCCCCATCCTTCCCTTTCTCCGAGCTATTCTGAAATCTCTGACACACCTTCAACAGCTCTCCCTACCTCTTCCACCTCTTCCACATCTTACCCTACCCCTCCTCCCCCCTGTTCTGTATCTGATTATCTGCCCCTTCCTCTTCATTAACGGTATGGACCTCAAACATCCGGGGCCTTCGTTCAAACTTAACTGATCTCTCCATACAGGTTGCTTCTGTCAAACCAGACGTGATCTGCTTAACAGAAACTTTCCTCCTTTATGATGTCTCTGATTCCATAGTATCTCTCCCGGGCTACTCCCTCCTCCGGTATGATAGACCTGAGCCTCGTCCTGGAGGCGGGGTTGCTATCTTTATCAAAAACTCTCTTCCTCACTCGCCCTGCACTGCACTCTCTCCACCTCACCCCCAGGAATACCTCTGGCTACGGCTTCCCCTTCGCTCCCACCTCTTGTTCATATGTGTGTTGTACCGTCCACCAAACAGTGATGACTCCATCTACATCTCGCTGTCTGATGATATGGACCAACTTCTATCTACTCATCCCAACTCTCTCTTCCTCATATGTGGTGATTTAAACTGTCATCATGCCAGTTGGCTGGGTGTGGGTACCTCTCTCACCAGCCATGGCTCCTCAGCAAAGGACTTCTGCGACTCACTGGGACTGACACAATCTGTCAATTTCCCGACCCGGACCTCAGTCAACGGAACATCTTCTCTTCTGGACTTGGTTATGACTAACTTCCCTGAAAATGTCTGCTGCTCTTCTTCTGCTCCGATCGGATCATCTGATCATGTCCTTGTTAAAGTGGACATCTCTCTGACCATCCTCAGGGAGCCTGCTCAGCGTCGACGAGTCTGGCATTTCACTCAGGCCAACTGGCACGGTCTTCAAGCAGCCATCAATCATCTGGACTGGTCTCCCATCTCTACCACCTCTGACATCAACTCATCCTGGGAATTCTTCCAAAGTAAATTGCTCTCTCTCATGCACAGATTTATCCCATCTCGTCTTCAGTTGTCATACCCTTCCTCCCGTCCATGGTACACGGAATCTTGTGGTGAGGCTGTTGCCCAGAAACAACTTGCCTTCGTCTCCTGGAAAGCAAATCCAACGGAAGGAAATCTCATTTCCTTTCACAAAGCCCGAAACAAGTGTGTGTCCACCCTCAGGAGAGCCAGGAAACAATATCTCTCCGTTCTCAAGACCGAACTCTCTTATCTGTCTCCCTCTTCCAAATCCTGGTGGCGTCTGGTCAAATCCGTTTCAGGTGTTTGTTCCCCCTCCATCCACTCCCTTACCTCAAACGGCTACACAGCTGACTCCGCACGTGAAAAAGCTGAATGCCTCAACTCTGTGTTTGCCTCTAAATCTTGTGTCCCAAACCCATCCCTCTCTGTACCCACCATACCCAGTCGTACCCTGCTGCTCCTGGACTCCGTGTCCTTTCCTCCTGACAAGGTGGAAAAGTTTCTGTCAACCCTCGACTCTGATTCTGCAACTGGACCCGACGGCATCAGCCCACGGGTCCTAAAATCCTGCTCTGCTGCTCTATCTCACCCTCTCTCTGTTCTCTTCACCCTCTCTTTTGCTCAAGGTCAACTGCCATCTGCTTGGAAATCAGCCAACATCACCGCTTTGCACAAAAAAGGTGCAAAAACAGATCCTAGCAACTACAGACCAATCAGCCTTCTCCCAATTATCAGCAAAGTCATGGAATCCATCATTGCTTCGGATATGAAATCTTTCCTCTTCTCCAATGGCTTGATCTCTGATCATCAATTTGGTTTCAGACCAGGTCACTCTACTCTGGACATGCTGCTTCTGCTGTCTCAACAATGGATGGAGGTCCTCAATGCCAAACAGGAAATTAGAGCTGTCTCCCTCGACGTATCACGTGCCTTCGACACGGTCTGGCACCCCGCTCTGCTCACCAAACTCTCCTCCTTTGGTATCCATGGAAATCTCCACGCATGGCTGGCGGACTTCCTCTCTAGTCGTCGTCAACGTGTGGCCCTGAATGGGTTTCTCTCATCTCCTCTTCCTGTTCAGGCTGGAGTTCCCCAAGGCAGTGTTCTGGGCCCCGTGCTTTTTCTGGTCTTCATCAATGATCTCTCTGACTCTCTCGAAAATCCTCTCTATCTCTTTGCTGATGACTCCACTCTCTGCCGCTCCATTCCTCTTCCCTCAGATCGGCAGTCTGCTGCCTCCTCACTCTCTGAAGACCTGGACAAAATCACAGACTGGTCAAACAAGTGGAACATGTCTTTCAATCCTGACAAATCTCACACTCTTACTATGTCTCTCCGAAAAGATCGACTGGACAACACTGGACAATCCTCTCCAAGAAGTTCTGTCGCTCAAGATTTTGGGTCTCACTATCTGCCATGATCTTTCTTGGGAAAACCACATTTCCAAGCTGGCCTCCAAAGCCAGTCGCCGACTGGGCATCCTTCGTCGTGCGAAGTCCTTCCTCGGCACACCTGAGCTCCTCACCACATACAAGGCTTTCATCCGCAGCTCAATGGAATACTGTTCTCCCCTATGGGCCGGTGCTCCTGCCTCACACCTAGCTCGGCTTCACGCTGTTGAAACCAAAGCTTTCAGAATTATTGGAATCTCCCGCGATGAAGCTATCTCTGAGGGCCTTTCACTCACTCACCGCAGTCAGGTAGGTGGTCTTTCTGTCTTCTACCGACTCCTCTCCGGCCTTGCACCCCCAGCTCTCTCTGTGCTCTGTCCCCCAAATATTCCTACAGGTCACAAGATCTGCCAGCAACCCTCTGATGGTTAAACTGCCGAAATCTCGGCTCTCTGCTCACCTTCACTCTTTCATTCCTCTTTTCTCCCGCCTCTGGAACAAACTCCCTCACTCCCTTCAATCCCACTCCTCCCTCCAGGTCTTTAAAACAGCTGTTCACCACCATCTCTTATCTTCCCCCATCCAAAACCTTGATCTTTTCTACCCCCGCTAATTCACCCCAGATCCACCTTGTTTGAAATTCCAACTTCTTTCCTGGAAGTCCTGGCAGTGTCCATATGTTTTATACCTCTCCCACCGCCCCCTTCCCACGCCGCCCCCCCCCCCCCCCCAAAGCCCTCGCCCTCTCTCAGATCTCTCGATGTCTCCATGTCTCTCGGTCCCTGCTCTCAAATGTTGTGTTTGTGTCCTTCCCCCTCTCTCCCCATCTTGTCTACCGCTCCCTATGTTATATGTTTTATGTGTCGGTTTGTCTTTCTGTGTGATAAATGTTCGCTCTTTCACGAGCCTCGATCTTGTATACAAAAAAAAAAAAAAAAAAAAAATGAAACTGGAACCGGACGACGAAGAAGAGGAGGAGAAAAAGAAGGCGGAAGGAGTGAGTCGGACAAGAAAGCTGAGCTGCTCCGAGTTCTGAAGCGAACGTTGTCGAACGGGTCACTCGCGAACTTTCGGGTTTCGCGGGACAGGGATTCCTGCGACAGAGTTGTCATCGCTGTGACCGATCAACCTGCGTGTCAGGTTTTTGGCGGTGGATTCCGAGGAGAATTATCATCGGGCCGTTACGTCTCAAGAACGGGTCGTCGGCCATTTTGACTCACGCGCTTCGCGCAAGGTTTCTTTGCTTCGTCAGCCATTTTCACCGCTTTCAGACGTATCTGGTGTGTGTGTGTGTGTGCACCATGGCTTTTGAAGATTAATTTGCGGTTCGCTGACTGTGAGCCGTGAACGTCCATACCCGAGGGTGTGATTTCCCAGTTGCCTGGAGGGCGCCTTTGGATTTCCCAGTCGCCTTGAGGGCGCCTTTGTGCAGCTTTGGCTGTGTGACTGTACTTGCCATCCGCACGGGATTCTGCTCTCGATTAGACATCATTCTGGCGATCGCTGGAGCGAATCAACTTTGGCTTGAAGCCAGGAATAAGAGACATTGGGGAATGTTCTTGGTTCACTCACTTGGAGCACAGTGAGTTATATATTACGAAATTGATGGTACCATCATAGGACATATTGATTGTACTTTTGATTACTATTATTGTTGTGCTGTTATTCTTGTGTGATCTTAATACAATATTTGTTTGTGAGTAACAATTGGGGTGGCTTCTCCATTGATCTTTGACATACAGAATAACACATTTTTCTGCCGTGACTCCTCTCGGGGCTCGGAGGTACACCGTGAGCACGGGGTCGGGGAGGAGCACGTAACTGTGTGTGTGTGTGTGTGTGTGTGTGTGTGTGTGTGTGTGTGTGTGTGTGTGTGTGTGTGTGTGTGTGTGTGTGTGTGTGTGTGTGTGTGTGTGTGTGTGTGTGTGTGTGTGTGTGTGTGTGTGTGTGTGTACAGACTTGGCATTTAATATGGAATTTCTTTTTGTGTGGGTGAACTTACTTTTCAAGATGTCTTAGAACCAAAAGTTCATTGGAATTATGTTGAAATTATTCTAGATTTTGTTAATGTGACCTTTAAAAGAAACAAAAACCACATTTGACATTTTGAAACAAATAAATTGATCCTTGAAAGTGATGTAAACTGATATCGAACTCAATTCATGGACAGTACTGTGTTAAACTTCTCTACGTTTTCCAGAAGTATCTCTTTATTTTGCACATTAGCCAAAAATTTTTTTAACAAAAACAAAAGTTAAATTACGATTGGGATTACGGACAGTAAAATTACAGTTCAGTACTTCGTGTAACCCCCACGAGCATTCAGGAGAGCACGTACACGTTGAGGCATGCTGTTCACGAGATTTGCCAAGGTTTGGACAGGAATCGCTTGCCATGCAGTGACAATAGCCTGCTGCAATTCACGCACAGAGGTCGGCTGCTGGTCCAAGTGGTCGATTTGACGCGTTAATTCTGCCCACAAGTTCTCTATCGGATTCATATCCGGGGACATGGCAGGCCACTCCATATGCTCTACACCACGGTCAGCAAGAAAGTGATGGATCATGCGAGCACCATGAGGCCGTGCATTGTCATCTTGGAAGACAAAGTTTCCTCGAAAGGTTGCACAAGCAAATGGAAGCAACGTTTCTTCCAGAATGGCCCTGTACTTGAACTGGTTCAGGTTTCCATTCAGAACAACCAGGTCAGTTTTGCCCCCTACATGAAAAGCAGCCCAAACGGTCACCCCACCACCTCCAGCTTGGACTCTTGGCACTATACAATCTTTGTTGTAGGCTTCATGCACTTGTCTGCGCACTCGGACGTGGCCATCTTGACGATAGACCAGAAATCTAGACTCGTCACTGAAGATCACGTGATTCCAGTGTCCTGGCTGACATTGACGGTGCTCTGTGGCCCACTGCAATCGGCGCTGGCAGTGTTGTCTGGTCAGGCGTGGCTTTCTGAGGGGACGCCTGGCACAATAGCCTGCTTGAACCAGTCGTTGGTTGACTATCCTTCTGGATACAGTCATATTTGTCAGTTGCTGCCACTCAGCCCTAAGCCGATTAGCTGACTTGGTACGGCCATTGCAGACTAACCGGTGCAGCTGGCGATCATCTCTCCTTGTGGTTCTGCGTGGACGCCCTGGCCTCGGTATTGGAGTAGGGACACCCCTCTGAGCATTTCGTTTCAGGATCTTTGACACCTGACCTTGAGTGATGCCATACTGCCGAGCAATAGCACGCTGTTTCATGTCGTAATTTCATAAAGCCACCACTCCATGACAAACAGCATTGTCGAGTTGACGGACCATCTCCAGAGGAAGCGGCAATAACATTTGGAGATGTGCAGCAGTTGTTTTCCACTAATACAGAACGCAACAACCCTTGTATACCCGACTGTGAAGCCAATCATCAAATGCACCTGTTCGTACATTTTGCCACGCCACCTGTGATATAATCCTGTTGTTGACTTCTTGCTGCGACAGACAATCAGTGACATGGTTCTTTTAACAAATAAATCACCAAAGTGTAAAAGAAACTCACCAGATTGATATACTGAGTTAAGAAAGTAAACCCAAGTCAAGGAAAAAATATATTCCATATTAAATGCCAAATCTGTATATTTACATGTACTATATACTATATACTAGCAGAAGTACGGGGGGGGGGGGGGGGCGGGAGGAGGCAGGAGAGGGAGGGGTGGAAGGGGATTCATCACCTTTTCGTTGAATATTTGCTGGTGAAAGTGCCGTTCATCACGTTTGAGTTAAGTGTGATGCCAATCAGGAAGAAGGAGAAGCCTTATTACCAACTTCGTACACTTCTGGAATTTTGATTTATTTGTGTTCAAATGTCTTAACCCTGGTGTTGGGCTAGTGGCTAGGGTGCCGGCTTAGGATCCTTGGATCCTGGGTTCGAATCCCGGTCAATCGCTGAATTAACGCCAGGGGGGTTGACTCAGCCTGTCATCCTTCCGAAGTCGGCTAATTGAGTACCAGTTCACTGGTAATTCCCTGTTTGTCGTTAAAGGCGGCAAAAAGGGTTGGCGTCAGGAAGGGCATCCGGCCGTAAAACATTGCTTCAAAAAGGGGACCAAAAAACAACAACAACCATGGTTCCCGAAAAAGGCCAACCCCCGCTTTGCGGGGAAAAATGGCCTCTAAAGGTGTTTGTTTTTTTTTTTTTGTGTTCAAATGTCTGGTGATTGTTTTGTATTTATTTATGCGAATGTGTACTTGTATATAACTGGCATTAATTTTAAAAAGGTTTATGCACTATCGAGCGATTATTATTATTATTATTATTTATATACAGTATACACAGTGCATTCAGAAAGTATTCAGACCCCTTCACTTTTTTCACATTTTGTTATGTTGCAGCCTTATGCTGAAATCGTTTAAATTCATTTTTTCCCTCATCAATCTACACTCGATACCCCATAATGACAAAGAGAAAACAGGATTTTAGAAAGTTTTGCAAATTTATTAAAAAGAAAAAACTGAAATATCACATTGACATAAGTATTCAGACCCTTTGCTATGACACTTAAAATTTAGCTCAGCTGCCTCCCATTTCTCTTGATCATCTTTGAGATGTTTCTACACCTTGATTTGAGTCCACCTATGGTAAATTCTATTGATTGGACATGATTTGGAAAGGCACACACCTGTCTATATAAGGTCTCATAGCTGACAATGCAGATCAGAGCAAAAACCAAGCCATGAGGTCGAAGGAACTGCCTGCAGAGCTCAGAGACAGGATTGTGTCAAGGCACAGATCTGGGGAAGCCTACAAAAAAAAAATTCTGCTGCATTGAAGGTTCCCAAGAGCACAGTGGCCACCATAATTCTTAAATGGAAGAAGTTTGGAACAACCAGGACTCTTCCTAGAGCTGGCCGCCTGGCCAAACTGAGCAATTGGGGGAGAAGGGCCTTGGTAAGAGAGGTGACCTAGAACCCGATGGTCACTCTGGCTGAGCTCCAGAGATCCTGTGTGTAGATGGGAGAAACTTCCAGAAGGACAACCATCACTGCAACACTCCACCAATCTGTGCTTTATGGCAGAGTGGCCAGACGGAAGCCTCTCCTCAGTGAAAGACACATAAAAGCCCGCTTGGAGTTTGCAAAAAAGCACCTAAAGGACTCTCAGACTGTGAGAAACAAGATTCTGTGGTCTGATGAAACCAAGATTGAACTGTTTGGCTTCTTGAATTCTTTGGATTGATTGAATTCTTCGGCAAGAATTTAAATTTTTGACTCAGCAAAGTAGCCACCTTTTGCAGATATAAACGCCGAACACACTCGTGACATTCTTTCTGCAATGGAAATCAAATATTGTTCGGGAAGTTCTTCCCAACACTGTTGCAGAAGTTCCCACAAATGTGTTGCACTTGCAGGTTGCTTTGCTTTCACCCTATTGTCCAGTTCATCCCAAACCAGCTCGATGGGTTTAAGTCTGGAGACTGTGCTGGCTATTCCATGATTTGAAGCCTACCGTCTTGTTCTTTTCCTCGAAGGTAGTTTTGACATAGCCTGGAGGTGTGTTTAGGGTCATTATCTTGCTGTGAGATGAACCCCCTGACCAACTAGGCGTATACCAGAGGGTATTGCATGGCGCTGCAAAATGCTGTGGTAGACCTTTTGGTTCAGGGTGCCAATCACTCTGTGCAAGTCGCCCACTCTGGATCCAGCAAAAGAGCCCCAGACCATCACGCTTCCTCCTCCATGTTTGACAGTTGGTGTCACACACTGTGGGACCATTCTTTTGCCTACTCGACGGCGTACAAAAACCCAGCGTGATGAACCAAAGATTTCAAATTTTGATTCATCGGTCCATAAGACCTTCTTCCAGTCTTCAGTAGTCTACTGGCGGTTCTTCATGGCCCAGGCAAGCCTCTTTTTCTTATTTTGCCATCTTAGCAATGGCTTTCTTACTGCCACTCAACCTGTCAAACCTGCAGCTCGAAGTCTTCTCTTCACAGTTGAAACTGAGATTTGCTTACTTTGACCAGTGTTAAGCTGTGCTTGAAGCTGTTGTCCTGTGAGCCACCTATCACACAAGCTTTTCTTCTGATTCTGTTTTGTCTTTGGGTCTGCCAGCCCTCTTCCTGTCAGAGTTTCCTCCAGTTTCCAAGTGCCTTTTGATGGTGTAGGAAACTGTACTCACTGACACCTTGGCTTTCTTCACAATTTCTCTAAAGGAAAGACCTACACTTTTAAGGGTTATAATGGTCTGTCTGTCTTCCTTTGTTAATTGCCTTTTTCTCGCCATTATGATAGCAATATACTACTTCCTTAAGTGCAATATTGTCCAAATAATGCTTCAGAGGGTGCAATGACAGTCTGTTCCAATACTGCTTTTATTCAGACAGGGGGTTTGTCATCAAGTAATCAGCAGAGGTTGGGACACCTGTAGGAATTGTTTGCATCAACTTTCAAGGCTTAATTTACTTGCATTGCTACAGAACAGCTGTAAGTTGTTAACCCATTACTTGTTCCCTGAAGAAGGCCTTTTTTACAATATAACTGTGCAATTTACATTATTTTCCCGTTTTTGCTAACCTAAACTTTTTTTTAAACCTCGAGCAGTTAACTGCTTACCTTTGTACGATTACAGGTTATTCACTGGACTTTTTTCATTTTTTTTGTATACAAAATCGAGGCTCGTGAAAGAGCTAACATTTATTTCACAAACAAATCAAACAGACAAACAAAATATATAAAAGGAGGGAGCGGTAGACAAGATGGGGAGAGAAGGGGAAGCACACAAACAACATTTGAGAGCAGGGACATCGGGAGATATGTGGGAGGGAGAGGGTTTGGGGGGAGGAGGCGTGGGCAGGGTGGGGGCGGGGGGGGAGGTGGGAGAAGTATAAAACACAAGGACACCAAGGACTTCCAGGACAGAAGTTGGTATTTCAAAAAAGTGGATTTGGGGTGAAATTAGCAGGGGTAGAAAAGATCATGGTTTTGGATGGGGGAAGATAAGAGATGGTGGTGAACAGCTGTTTTAAAGACCTGGAGGGAGGAGTGGGATTGAAGAGAGTGAGGGAGTTTGTTCCAGAGGCGGGAGAAAAGAGGAATGAAGGAGTGAAGGTGAGCAGAGAGTCTTGATTTTGGCAGTTTAACCATAAGAGGGTTGCAGGCAGATCTTGTGCGACTTGTAGAAATATTTGCGGGACAGAGCCCAGAGAGAGCTGGGGGGGGGGGGGGGCAAGGCCAGAGAGGAGTCTGTAGAAGACGGAAAGACCACCAACCTGCCTGCGGTGAGTGAGTGAGAGGCCCTTGGAGTTAGCTTCATCGCTGGAGATTCCAATGATTCTGAATGCTTTGGTTTCAACAGCGTGAAGACGAGCTAGGTGTGAGGCAGGAGCACCAGCCCAGAGGGGAGAGCAGTACTCCATTGAGCTGCGGATGAAAGCCTTGTATGTGGTGAGGAGCTCAGGTGTGCCAAGGAAGGACTTCGCACGACGGAGGATGCCCAGTCGGCGACTGGCTTTGGAGGCCAGCTTGCAAATGTGGTTTTCCCAGGAAAGATCATGGCAGATAGTGAGACCCAAAAGCTTGAGTGACAGAACTTCTTGGAGAGGATTATTCAGAAAGTGGATGGGAGGGTTGTCCAGTCGGTCTTTTCGGAGAGACATCATAAGAGTGTGAGTTAATGAGTTAATGTGAGTTAAGTTAATGGACTTGAATTGCTTAAATTTCAATAAAAATTGGAAAAATTGAGGTGTTCTAAAACTTTTAACCGGTAGTGTTTGTCAATGTGATATTTCAGTTTTTTCTTTCTAATAAATTTGCAAAACTTTCTAAAATCCTGTTTTCTCTTTCATTATGGGGTATTGAGTGTAGATTGATGAGGGAAAAAATGAATTTAAACGATTTCAGCATAAGGCTGCAACATAACAAAACGTGAAAAAAGTGAAGGGGTCTGAATGCTTTCTGAATGAACTGTACATACGGGAGGGGTAGGTGCAGACTGGAAGTTTGGGACGATTACACTGCACCACCACAAAATAAAAAACACACCACCACGTAATTAAAAACATCTCACCAACAACGTTATTAAAAAACACTTCAAAACCATGGAAACAAAAGTGACAGGGAGTGACAGTGAGGGAGTGACAACAACAGTATCAGTGACAACACAGATACTGCCCACATATGTTGATATATAGATAGATGACTGTACCTGAGTTGCTGTTTTGTCATTGTTTACACCAATCATAATACAAACAATTATTTTGCACAATGTATTTGTAATATACATGATATTACATTTTATAAACAATTGAAGTTGAAGATTTAAGTTTAAAAAAACAACAAAAATTTTTTTTCCCCCTAATTTGTTTTTTAACCTTTTCCCAAAAAAATACCCTTAGGACATACCCACGGAAAAGATAGGTGCATACCAGAAGTTTGGTACGATTGCACAGAAGTTTGAGGGAGTAGTTCAGTGACAAGACAACATAGACACTGTGTATGTGTATGTATGTATGTATGTATGTATGTATGTATGTATGTATGTATGTATATACAGTATATATATATATATATATATATATATATATATATATATATATATATATATATATATATATATATACAGTATATATATATATATATATATATATATATATATATATATATATATATATATTGTTACGGCCCGCGGATAAGATGTTATGTTTGCCGAGCGGATGGCCCCGCGGTCGTACAGTTACCCCGACTAACCCGATTCCCGAGCGTTGGCCGGATCGCGCCACAGATATTCAATAGGGAAAAGACTAAGGCGACACAGATGTGAAGAAGAAGCAGACAACCAAAAGGTTGGAAATACTACTAAATTTATTTCTACTATTTACATGCTCAAAATAACCAAGGAAGAAGGAAAGATAAGAAAATAATATACAGAAGATTTTAGAGACAGTGAAAATACTAGCTTATCTAACAGGCTTAACTTATTCCCAGGGACAAGACAAAAGACAGACTACGAACACACTTACACGGGGGATGATGATAGGAATGGCAGGAGGTGGATGGCTGGAGGGGGGAGGCCGGTCCACGGATACCGCAGCCCGATCGGCACGTTTGGCAGCCGCCGTTCCTTTTCGGTCCTGCTCAAACCGTCCGTCTGGTTCCAAGCTGCTGTGGCTGCAGTTTCGGTGGCTCAAGCTGCTGTGGATGCAGTTTCGTTCGGTGGCTCAAGCTGCTGTGGATGCAGCCGCCACTCTTGTCATGGACCTCTCTTTGTCATGGACCTCTCTTTGTCATGGACCTCTCTACGCAACTCCTGACCACTCATGCGCGCGCGCTTTTATAACGCCTCCGGCGATTAAGCCGCCGGCCTTCAGGACACGCCCATCGGTGTGCTCACCTCGGCCATGGTTGGTCGCGCGACCCTCTGGCTCCGCCCTTGATGACGACGGGCGGGCACGCCTTTCTTCCCCGACCCGAGCACATGTTCAATGGTGGTTTTTGAGGGGATGTAATTGGCAAATTGAGGCTTGGCCATGACGAAAGGGGAAATGGAGGTTTTTGGGAATGGGAATGAAGAATGAAGGGAATCTATCTTATTTCACTTGGTGCAATGGAGTGTCATTTTAATGGAAGACAAAGCCTTAACCTAATACACAGAATAAGGAAATAAACTACTGAACAGGGATATTATAGTGTCCTTCAATGTATGCTTTATGGAATTAACTACCAGAACGCCCTTTTGACCTTTATACAACAGACTGGAGGCAGGAAGGCGATATTTTACAATTGGTATACAATACAACACAATCAAAAAAAAAACTCAATCCTCATATCCGCAACAATATATATATATATATATATATATATATATGGGTGGATGGTGAATCCTCTTCTCGGTGAAGCCCCAGTCGACCCATGAGAGTATCTATTAGTTACGTACAATTTGAAAGCAAGTTGGACCGTGAATACATCTATTAATTTTTTATTATTGGACCTTGAGTACATCTATTTTAATTACGTCTATTAATTACGGACTGGTGTTGGGCTAGCGGCTAGGGTGCCGGCTTAGGATACCTAGGATCCTGGGTTCGAATCTCGGTCGATCGCCGAATTAATGCCAGGGGGGTTGACTCAGCCTGTCATCCTTCCGAGGTCGGCTAATTGAGTACCAGTTCACTGGTAATTCCCTGTTTGTCGTTGAAGGCGGCAAAAAGGGTTGGCGTCAGGAAGGGCATCCGGCCGTAAAACATTGCTTCAAAAAGGGGACCAAAAAAAACAACAACTACCACGGTCCCCGAAAAGGCCAACCCCCGCTTTGCGGGGAAAAATGGCCTCTAAACGGTGGTTTAATTATATTACGGACTATTGGAATGTACCTTTTTGACATTGAAACTTTCAGACCGCTTTGACCTTTTACATCAATTTAGACATTTTCTGTCTGTATGCAAGTTTTTGGTCATGTCAGTCTTTTGGACTGCCACTGGTAATATGTAACCCAGGGCATGGGCATGGTCGGGTTATTGGTGACTAAACCGACACACCTGACTGGCTTAGCTAGTAGAGAGGGTGACTGACACCGTGCGAGGACCAAAAACAACACCTGGCAAAGGGTGGATGACTCCCATCGGGAGCCAATGGCCATCCAGTACTGAGATGGTGTCTTCTAAAATAATAAAAAAACACCCAATGGGGGCACGAAAATTAATTTTTCCACCTGGTCTAGTTACCCCCTCTTGCACAGTAGTCCTGTGAAGAGATTTCCTCGTTTCTGGACAAAGTTTTTGAAGGTTTTGCCAGTTTTTCCTTCTTTTTTTTATTTTATATTTTATTTTATTTTATTTTATTTTTTTGTATACAAGATCGAGGCTCGTGAAAGAGCGAACATTAATCACACAGAAAGACAAACAGACACACAAAACAAATAACATCGGGAGCGGTAGACAAGATGGGGAGAGAGGGGGAAGGACACAAACAACATTTGAGAGCAGGGACCGAGAGACATGGAGACATCGAGAGAACTGTGGGAGGGAGAGGGCTTTGGGGGGGAGGCATGGGAAGGGGGGGGGGGGGTGGGAGAGGTATAAAACATATGGACACTGCCAAGACTTCCAGGAAAGAAGTTGGAATTTCAAACAAGGTGGATCTGGGGTGAATTAGTGGGGGTAGAAAAGATCAAGGTTTTGGATGGGGGAAGATAAGAGATGGTGGTGAACAGCTGTTTTGAAGACCTGGAGGGAGGAGTGTGATTGAAGTGAGTGTGGGAGTTTGTTCCAGAGGCGGGAGAAAAGAGGAATGAAAGAGTGAAGGTGAGCAGAGAGCCGAGATTTCGGCAGTTTAACCATCAGAGGGTGGCTGGCAGATCTTGTGCGACCTGTAGGAATATTTGGGGGACAGAGCACAGAGCACTCTAACAGAGCACTCTAAAAGTAAAGGCTCTTCTTTTTCTTTGTAGCCCTTTACAAATTAGTGGCTGTCAGCCTTTCGTGAAAAATTCAATAAATTTTTTTCGGCCCGAGTTGTTAGGGTTCGGGTTAGACCCTTTACTTTTAGACGGGTTAGACGGGTTCGGGTTAGACAACAACTTTTTTTTATACTTAAACCTTAAACCCTTTCGTTAATTATACCTTTTAGACCCATCGCCACTATAGATGTTTTCGGCCCCTTAAGACCCTGTAGACTCCTTCGACCCCAACTATGATTGGAGCATACACTTTATATCTTTAGACCCCCTTTTGAGACCTTTAGAGACCCACCTATACACCCCTTAGGCACACACACACCACACAAAAATCTATGGAGTCTTCTTGCAATATACAGACTATACTTATTTAATGCAATATACAGACAATACTTTTCGTCTCGCATTTCACTTTCTTAATATATGCAAATAATGCTACTCTGATAGGCTGACCAGAATTTTAATATTGGGTCACTGAATTGGTTCCCCAATAAAAACATAGAAGGGTTTTTGAGGGCAAAATCTCAAAGTGTCCAAGATCAAGGTTGCATAAAATTAACAATTTTCATACAATTGACTTGAAAATTTGAACAGGGTGTGTACTCGTATATTGTCACTGAAGCCAATTGTTTGAGGTCAAATCTCAAGGTCACATAAATTAATCAACTTTCATCCTATCAACTTGAAATTTCATCAGGATTTCCATTTTGGGTCACAGTGGCCATCCAGTACCGAGATGGTTGGTTCACCAACAATCAGAACTGTTGATGTCGTCTTTTCGACATGCCAATGGTTTCAATGACAACAATTTCACTACATTATACAGTAGTCAAATGGGACTTTTTTGTGAAATTATTAATTTTTTCAAGATATCAAATTGAAACTTATGCAGTTTATATGTACACATGTGTAGTAGACGTGAGCAAAATGTGGTCAAAATGAGTCAAGGGTCAAGGTCGAGGTCGAGGCGATCCAAAACATGTGAATCTCCGATTAGGCTGCAATTATGAAATGTAAATTATGAAGCAAATTTGTTGTGAATAACACTCAATCATGTAAAACACTTGATCGGTCAAATTTTCTAAATTACCAATCCGGTTTCCATGGCAACTATTGTTTATTTTGATTTTGCAAGTATCGTGCTACAACATCTTTCTTGTTTATTTTTTTTTTTTACAATTATCAAAGGTTCATGAAGGAGCTTGTGCATACATCACTTGTAGGGCAAAGTCATTAGAAGATCAAGTTCCAGGTTATTAATTAATCCACAATGGATAAATCAACACAGTAAATGTGATTTGAATCTGACAGCATCTTGAGTCTTGGGCTCAGATGGGAATGTTAAACTGATCAACCTAAAGGGTCCTTTTGATTGCTCTGGACTGAAATAATTGCAGGCCAGGTGTGCTGAACATTTATTTCCAAACATGACATAAGAAAGCAGTGTTGTGCTCATGATCCTGCCTCTTGATTGGACAAAAAAAGCTGGTCAACCCATTCAGCCCAATGTGGCGTCGTCCATTTCACGCCGATAAGGGCAAATTGTGCTGAACAAGGAGATGGCCATAATGCCAATGTGCCCAGCCAGAATAATCCGCCAAAGTCTCTCCTTCACTTGGCACACTCAACATTAAATATGAAACAAAAGACTGTTAAGGAACTGCTTAATGCCCTCTTCTCTCTCTTTCCCTGCAGATCTACATTCAGACAGCCACCTTGACCATGTCCATGTCCTTGAGTGCCACTGTGGCGCTCTGCCTGCTTTTCCTGCCCAAGGTCTACATCATTGTGTTTCACCCAGAACAAAACGTCATCAAACATAAGCGAAGCCTCAAAGGGTCCCAGGCCTCTCCAGCACCAAGCGACGCAGCGGCTAACGGACCGACGGACAAGACCGGGCTAGCAGGTCGTTGATACCATGGGATCCTGAGAATATCAACTGTGTCGCGCACACCTTCCAAAGCATCGTCTGCTGTTCGAGCAACCGACTATTACAATTGGTGTACGAATTCATTCCACGTTATGACCGCGAACGGTTGTAAACGGACCTCGTGAATGGTTGTAGATCTATCCCCATAGGTCCACCTTTTCCGCATCACCGTATGGGATTTACGGGGTACTCGGCTGGGTTGCTTTTGAAAAGTTACCTTTGGAAGTCCTTTGTTCAACCGACCTCGTCCTGTTCTTTGATCCGGCATTGCTCTGCGGCAAGGGTGGCCCCCTTGATTTGGGAGGGGGCACACGCTGACCCCATTATTTCTTCAATCAGTGACCAGGATCAAAGAGCCATCTCAAACAAAAAGTGCAGCCCTTCATCGAGGCCTGGTAGCCGAAAAAGCCACCCCAGCAGATTCGATTTCAAATCGGGCATTAGATTACGATAGCAGGTACCCATTGAAGAAAGAACGTGGTATGCTAGTGTACAAGAGGGGGCGTGGTGTACATATTATATACTGTACCATTCTGCCGCAAGCCTCGCCTCCTGTGTTTTCTGGGCGTGGCCAAATCTTTGCATGCTACCTCGTGCATGACAATTGCGTAGCAATCACAGTGAGTGGAATATTATTTATTCGTACATTTAATTTACCATCGTCCTTATTTATTTTCATTGTTTATACCCACTCCATGTGCAATGTGAAGTTTGTATTGTGTTCCTTAAAACTCAAGTGCAGCAATTACTGTTGATAAAATAGTTTTGAAATTCATGTCAATTGGCAACCCAAAGAGGTGACAATCAAGCAATGGAAACGTTTTCAATTACACCTCGTGCGTACGGAATACGTATACAGATTGCTTCGAGTACAAGGTACAAGAAAAGGCACATCGAGGGTTGATCTGCTATCGTTTGTCATTTGCAATTCGGGATTTTCAAAATGACGAATGAAAGCAAACAAAGCCTATTGCGCATGTGTTGTGTGTGTGTGCGTGTGCGTGTGTGTGTTTTTTTTTTAGTGACTCGCTTCTGCTCGCACAGGGCACTTTTAACCTGCTGTTGCGAGAAAGAAATCTGATTCAAAATGGTCTTTAAAACGTAATTTTCAGCATTTAAACGAACAAGTGGCAGATACAAAATGGTTAACCATGATTGTTCTTTTCCTAGATGCAAATCGGACTCATCAAAAGAAAGGAAATATATGCAAAAATCAAGTATAACTTCTCTTGTGGCCCGGAACCAAACAAACAATATATTAATAACATCCTCACAGCTCCCATAGCTCACGATACAACCCCCTCACCCACACCAGGACTAATAGACTAATAGTAAACTGACTTACCATGTGCATTCGCAAGCCCCAGATTCGATCTTCATATCGGCGTTCAGAAGCATCCAAACCAGATACGCTGGCTTCCTCAGGGAAGTCTACCTGATGAGTATTCACACCCCTTGACTTTTTCACATTTTGTTGTTACAGCTCGAAATTAAAATGGATAAAATTTAAAATTTTCGCCACTGATCTACACAAAATACCGTCCACAATAACAAAGTGAAAACATGTTTTAAGAATTTTTTACAAATTTATTGAAAATTAAATAGAGAAATATCTAATTTACATAAGTATTCAACCCCCTGAGTCAATACTTTTTAGAAGCGCCTTTGGCAGTCATTACAGCCTTGAACCTTCTTGAGTATGTCTATCAGCTTTGCACATCTGGATTTGGGGAGTTTCTCTCATTCTTCTTTGCAGATTTTCTCAAGCTCCATCAAATTGGATGGGGAGTGTCGGTGAACAGCAATCTTCAAGTCTTTCCAGAGATTCTCAATGGGATTTAAGGATAGGCTTTAGCTGGGCCACTCAAGGACTTTCATGTTATTGTTCTGAAGCCATTCAAGTGTTGCTTTGGCTGTATGCTTGGGCTCATTGTCCTGATGGAACGTAAATCTTCGCCACAGTCTAAGGTCTTTTACACTCTGAAGCAGGTTCTCCTCAATGATTTGCCTTTATTTGGCTCCATTCATTGTTCTCTCTATCCTTACAAGTCTCCCAGTCCCTGCCGCTGAAAAGCATCCCCATAGCATGATGCTGTCATGACCATCCTTCACAGTAGCGATGGTGTTAGATGGGTGATGAGCTGTGCTCGGTTTCCGACAGACGTAACGCTTTGCATTCAGGCCAAATAATTCAATTTTTGTCTCATCAGGCCACAGAATCTTTTGCCTCATGCTCTCAGAATCTTTCATGTGCCTTTTTGCAAATGCCAGGCATGCTGTCATGTGCCTTTTTCTCAGGAGTGGCTTCCGTTTGGCCACTCTCTTAAAGCCTAGATTTGTGAAGTTCTGCAGAGACTGGTGTCCTTCTGGCAGGTTCTGCCATCTCAGCCAAGGAACTCTGTAGTTCTGTCAGAGCGGCCATTGGGTCCTTGGTCAACTCTCTGACCAAGTTCCTTCTGGCCCAGTTGCCGAGTTTGGTTTGATGGCCAGCTCTAGGAAACGACTGTGTGCCAACTCTAGGAAGCGTCTGTGTGCCAGCTCTAGGAAGCGTCTGTGTGCCAGCTCTAGGAAGCGTCTGTGTGCCAGCTCAAGGATGTGTCTGGGTAGTCCCATATTCTTTCCATTTCCTAATGATGGAGCTCACTGTGCTCTTTGGAACTTTTAACACTATATAAATTGTTTTATACCCTTTCCCCAGATCTACGCCTTCTCACAATTCTATCGGAGTTCTACGGACAGTTCTTTGGACTTCATGGTCGAGTTTCAGCTCGGTCATGCACTGACAACTGTAGGACCTCATATGGAAAGGTGTTTCTTTCTAAAGCATGTCAATCAATTGAATTGGCCACAGGTGGACTCCAATTAAGTTGTCGAGACATCTCAAGGATGATAAAAGGAAATTGGATGCACCTGTGCTCAATTTGGAGTGTCATAGGAAAGGGGTTGAATACTTATTGACTCAAGACATTTTAGCTTTTCATTATTAATTATTTGGTAAAAAAAATTCTAAAAAATAAAAAATATCCACACTGACATTATGGAGTACTATGTGTGTATCAGTGACAAAAAAAATCTCAATTTAATCAATTTTAAATTCAGGTTGGAACACAACAAATAGTGGAAAAAGTCCAAGGGTGTGAATACTGTCTGAAGGCACTGCAGCGAGCAAAGGCTTTGTGTATTTTCATGTTGCGAAGATGTCCATTGCTGACATGTTTACCATTAAAAGCACAGCATCGTTTTTCCAATTGCCGATGTCCATTAAATAAATCACCAATCCTGCCATGATCACAAGAGGCACTCCCACAAGGATCAAAGTCCATTCACTGGTGGAGATCCGCCAGGGGTTGGGTTCGGATAGCACACACCCATCCACTTAGGCCTTGCACCGGCCCATATCATTGGGAGTTTTCAGTATTGGCAGCTGTCACTTCGGCAAGCTAAGTTTTAGTTCTCTAACTCTTTTGTTGGCCAGAGGCACACCCCTTCCTCTCAGGTACTTTTCCAAGTATTTTCAGCTTCTTTCAGAAGCTTTGTGAGCCATTTTAGATAATAATCTTTATCTCGCATACATGACAAACTATAGGGTGCCCGTTTCTGCGCATGCACACCAGGCATTCGGGGACGGATTGTGTCATTTTGAAAGTCCCGTAAGCCATGTTGAATGCGATGTTTCCCATTTTGGGGTCCTGTTCTTGCTTCTACCACCGTTTTATGTGCTGAATCAGCCTGGGTTCAGACGTGCAGCCATTTGTAGGTGTGACTGTTTTCGTCGACAGTGTGTTCTCACATCTGTTCTAATCACTTTGGCTTGATGTTAACCCATTTTGACCTGAACCGGATGATTTTGACATATTCATTCGAACAGCTAGTCCAGTTCACACCATGTTACCCTGATGGGTCACAGAAGTAACTGGTGTGTTTCCACCTGCAAGTCATACCATGAAGTGGTGCTCACCTTGTTCAGTGAGTTTGATCAGTGAGTGCACAGCGCTCCACGACTTGCTGGTGGACTTAACGCTCACGAGTTAAATGCAAACAACAATTATAGATATCCACTCAAGCGGCATTCACCTGTCATATGGAAACTGTATTATTGCTCCATGCGTCACCATCAGCAAAGATTTATCTCCAAGAGAAGAGGGATATGTAGGTGGAAAGATGACTCAGAGATAGACGAATTGCATCCTTTGTATTCACCCACTCCCCTTTTCCTGTCCTTCCCCAAAAACATCAGAAGCTTCATCTCGTTTGAATTGTCCCTCCGCTTGGAATCGGAAACAAGTGCCATTCTGAGGGATGAGGTTCATTGGTGGTCCTGTTTCATTGCAGCTCCAGAAGGGCCTCGCAAATCTGTTTGTGTACCTGGTATGAGAATATGCCACATCAGCACCACATATATGGGTGTATATGAGACAAAAGTGAGATTTTTCTACCACCTCTGCTGCGCCCCTGCTGCACATTATATTTTCGTACCCCTTCACCCATTCAGGCATATGCAATATATCGATCGGCCCACATGATCGATAATTGGTCGTCACGAGGGGAAGGTTGATGGTTTTGGTGTTTACACCCCACTGCCCACTCGAATCGCCACATCATAAAAAAAAGACTTTTTGGGTCGACCCGATTGCAAAACAACAAATGTATGCAACTTCAAATTGTCTACCTTTTTTCATCCACTTGAGTCTGTTTGATTCCAGAAGCGCTGCTGTGACATTTAAGTGAGTCCTTTATCAACTCAGAATAACCATGCCACGTGCATTGGAATACTAAATTATTTTGGCCAATTATGAAAGGAGTGTTCAATGAAATGTTTACATCGATCAGTTCATAAGCCACCTTATGTGAATGAATGACGTTTGAACCATTGCTTGACACCTCCATCTGATTCACACAATCTATTAATTAACTCAACAATGTATAGCCCAAACGTTCTTCACTTTCTGATTGATAACCAACGGGACAGCGGGATTTGTATCCTCTTCCAAAGGCCGGCATACTCCATGGTACAACACCCGATTCTACCATCACATCCAAACTCAACTTTTCATCTGATTCGACTCAATTGTGAAACTGGAGACTGAGCTCATAACAATAATGTTCAGATATTGACTAAAAATGTACTCAAAACAGCCACGTTATACCGTTGACCAAGCAATATATATATATATATATATATATATATATATATATATATATATATATATATATATATATATATATATAAAAATATGCAGTCGGACCCCGCTATTCGCAGGGGATATGTTCCTGGGAAATGCCACGAATTGCGAAACCGCGAATTGGGGGGCATTGTTTCAATGGAAAAAGGGGGGATTGGTTCCCGAATCATGAAAATCCGCGAATAGCGAGGCAAAATCCGCGAATAGCGAAACAAAATCCGCGAACGGCGAGGCAAAATCCGCAAAGGTTGATGAAAGTCCCAGAAATGGCGAGACAAAACCCGCGAATGTCGATGAAAATCCGTGAATGCATGCCGTGACATTGTTTCAATGGGGAAAAGGGAGACTGCCAATTGCACTAATAGATACTGTGGAGTGTTTTCATTCTGTACAGTAACTCGCAGGGATGACGTGTTATGCAGCTGGTGGGATACCCCATGAAGCAATGTTTACCGTCTGTTGTGATATCCCACGAAACACTGTTTACCTGTGAACGGCGGTGGGCTATCACGTCAAGCTGTTCAGTGTGAATGATAGGATATCTCGCGAAAGACTGAAAACGCGAAACACACAGCATCAAACGCAGGAGCAAGTCATGCTCGTGGCTCGTAGAAGATGGGTTTTTTTGCGCATGTCCAGCTGCTTTGTGCATGGCTGGTGAAAGATGGGCTTTATAAATGTGTCATGCTCGCGGCTCACGAAATATCTTTTGCGCCCCCGAAAAACCGCGAATTTGTGGGACACGGCCGCGAATATAAAAAGAAACTGCGAATTCGTGGGACACGGCCGCGAATATAAAAAGAAACCGCAAATTCGTGGGACACGGCCGCGAATAGAAAAAGAAACCGCGAATTTGTGGGACACAGCCACGAATAGAAAAAGAAACCGTGAATTTGTGGGACACGGCCGCGAATAGAAAAAGAAACCGTGAATTTATGGGACACGGCCGCGAATAGAAAAAGAAACTGCGAATTTGTGGGACACGGCTGCGAATAGAAAAAGAAACCGCGAATTCGTGGGACACGGCCGCGAATAGAAAAAGAAACCACAAATTTGCAAGACATTTTTCCGCGAATAGAGAAACAGGTCGCATTTTATCAACCGGGAATACGCGGAACCACAAATAGCGGGATCCCCGACGGTATATATAAATATATACACATTCGAAATGCAGAATTGATCACTCTATCAGCCCATCCAAAGCTCTTTTCCCTGCGTAGGTAATAATTAGACAAAGCCCCAATGTACATTATGGGGGAGGTACTGGGATGTAATAACACCAAGCATGATGGGTAAAACTTACATTTTATCTATGTAAATCCTCCAACCAACGTCGACTTGTTAGTTAAGATTAACAAGTAAGCTTTGCAAAATATTTTTGAAAACAAAGTCAACTGTTGCAACAACAGGTCCTATGCAACCAGGGTTTTCTGCTGAGACTCCCTATCCCTGACTATGACCCAGCACACCTTGCTTGCACTAGACACGGTTTGAAATTGTACTCATTAAGCTTGTGTGGTGTCCGATTGATAATACCTACAGCTGTACAGCATTTGCACAGGGATTTGACCTCGACCCCCTCCCACACCAACCTTCTCTCCAAGTTCTAATGTGGATATGGGACTGGTCTCAAACTCATAATCAAGTACAATGAGCAATGAAGTGTTGCATGCAATTTCCGGAATCAAAACATTTAACTGGACTCGTTATCCACTTCGCTCCAGGACTGGATCTCAGTACTCTGTGTACGGTTTAATTCCACGATGTCTCTCGTTTACAACATGTGAGCCATGGTAAAATTACAATCACCCCATGTACTCATCACGCAAGTCGTTTTTCACATCTCGAGCAAAGATTCCATAAACGCTGGCATATGTGTGGTCAAACGGTATGTTCTTGCTTGAAACATTGTGCAAGCTTGCAAGGTGGCTTTTGTACCAAGATTGATCATAAATCATTTCATTTCTTTAAAGTCACTGTTTTTCTTCCTTCCCATAAATTTCACAATCTCACAACATAGAACAAGGTGTCTTGCTAGTGATGTGGGCAGTTTATTGATAAACTTTCATAATTATACAGGAAGATTATTGCACATATTTATTTTTCAAATATGGCAAAACAAGAATGGCAGGAAGCAACAAGCACCCTCATGGAAACACAAGCAATTAAACTCGTACTATACGAGTACAGTAGATTCCGCTCTCGCATATTTGCTCAAAAAAAATAAATCAGGTTCCGAGTACTGACGAGTCAAGTCATCGTACTCGTTTCACGACTGTTCTGGCGGAAGACGATAGCAGATAATTCCAGTAGGCTTTTCATATGTGCAGCGATTCTATCACTACTGGAGCGAACTAACGAGGCTCAAAAGGCATTCATTTCCCAAGAAAATGCCAGAAACTTTGCATGAGTTTGGGTTCTCGGTAGCAATTCCGAAGGTGGACAAGGTCATTATTTGCAGGGCAAGAGACTATTGTGCTTCTCTTTATCAGGGTATGGACGTGTAAGGCCTGAGCAGAGGAGCTCGAACTGCATCTATAAACATTCAACCAAACTACACGACAACAAGGTATGTGGTTTGGAATTGCGTAAAGACGGCCCTAGCCAAGAATTGGTATGACATGACTGGGATCCTTCTGCCGAAAGTGGGTAAGGCTCAAAGTGAGGACATCATTACAACCACCTGGTTCCAATCGATTAGGGTTACGAACACAATGCAATAAAGTCGATTCAACAAAAATTAATAATATACAACCATATACCAAATTCAAACAAAATTGTACAAACTCACATTTCCACAACACATGCTGATTGGGTGTGACGAGAATTTTCCTCCATTCAAGAGCAAAGAAAGCAATGAAGCCACCAAGGCTTTTGATTGGTGAAAAGCCCTCGGTATACCAGAACACTCCTTGCAATGGAAATGGATATTTCTTTACGAGCCATACGATTTATACAAAGCCTATTGGAAAAAAAAAATTCTCTCTGAAGAAACTGGGAATGTCAACACGAGTGGTTAATATAAGAATGACAAACTAGTCTTGCTGGTGAAGGCTCGTGTCGATCTGCGTTGGCGGACAGGTAGGGAAATGGATTAAATAAAATGGCCATGGTAAACAACGAGAAACTTGTGTTTCGAGCTTTAACCCTTCATCAGAGCAAAATAGTTAACGGCAGAAGCATCCACAACGGTTAGCATACCTCAATCAATGCCCTGTTGATTTCATCCATGGCTTGCATAAGAGTTCAACATTGAGTATTTTCCACTAAAGATACAAAGGAAAAATTGATTTATAAAATGTGATAACGTTTGACTTCAACGAGAAATTTTTAAAAAGACAAACAGACTCTTCATACAGTGTTGGTGTCACATATAGGATGAAGCTAAGGCAGTTGGTGGAACCCCTGGGGTGCAGAGTCACTACCATTTGAAGCCACCTCGACTAGAACAATGCACAAAACACCGAGGCCCCATTTGCATCCCTTTGTGCTCGCACGTCCCACGCTTACAACCGCTGTCCCAGGGAATTGCAGAACGGCACAACAACTCTTAATTTGAAGATATCATGGGGGAAGAGTTTTGGGGTATTTGCATATGATGTCACAGGTACTGCACACACACCCTTTTGGAAATGGCAGATGCAAACAGGGGTGTGCCAAGTAAGCCACTATATATGCACCGGCCAAAGTATAGAAAATTCTCATTCCAGGGGACAAACTCGCATCAAGCACTTTGTAAATCATGAAGTAAACCAAGTGACAAGGAGGTAGAATTCAACGGAGAATGAAGATAAAGACCAAAATCAGGTCCAAAAAAAAATGTGATGGAGACAGCCGGTTACAAACATGGGAACCGATTGTGCTGCTGCCTCTGTTATGGAAAGCCGATCACATGGTATTTTTTCAATCATCAGCCGTGCACATTTGCAGTCGTGCAGCTCAGCGAAAGTGCAAATCAATAAAAACTTGGAAACCCAAACAAGCCGAGATCGATGCGAGACAAGTGGCAAATTTGAGATGCCGCATTTAATCATTAGTTCATCGTTAGATATTGGTCCGAACATTTCAAAAATAAAAACATGCCAAACGATGCCCCGATAATAAGGCACAGTGTCTGCGGTCGCTAATGTGAGAGGATCGACCACACCCGGCAAATGCTCAATACGCCATCCCTGCATGCAGAACGCATACAAACCTGGTCGGTTCAAGCCAGACACCTATTCAAATCCACCCACCATCGCATGCACGGATTATGCGACATCATTCCCACGCGCAAATCATGAGCTTGTGGTGAGACATGGCAGGCGTTCATTTTGTCACGGTTCCAATGGTGCCCTTCTTTAGACCATTGCTCGTATCATCACCGTTTGACATTCGTTAGATAATTTATAAAATATATGTGTTGACCAATCATAAATAGGACTGTATAATTGGGTACATATTCAAAAGGACAAGAGCAACGTTGTGGGATAAGGCCAGGCCCAGCTATGCACGCTCTGATCACAGTGGGTACCCTTACGTCACAGTCGGTGTCCTGTCACGTCACGCTTAAGTCACAGTGAATACCATGTCGGTCCACAATTTGCACATGGAAAAGTACATAATTGCCCCCACGTTTGATTGACGAGCCCCGGGTGCATATTTCTTCTAATATTTTGGCCAAACTGTTCAAATAAAAAAATAAAATACACAAACAATTGCTGAGGCATTGCCTGGTACTGGAATTAACCCTGAGATATTATCAATCACCACAAACATGAGGATGCTCAAAAGGCTCATGGTCATCGAGACAAACATTTACAAGTCAAAGATGAACACAAATCCAATTGGATTTGTTTAAGGCCATAATCCTGGACCAAACATTCCTGTCCAGATGTGCTTGCGAAAATACAAGACCAATTTCTCACTAGAAACAACCTTAAAGCTACAGGCACATCCTAAATGGACAGCAATTCAAGAAAGTAAAAACACTGTCGGCGTCTGCACTTGTGTGAAATGACAAGAACTAGTCGACTCTACACTCCATTCATGCTCACTGAGGATCAAGATGCTCTGAGTGCTCAGATGGAATCAAAGTGTCGCATTTAGTCATTAAAAAGTCTGCCCAAACAGATTTTAAACACACACACACACACACACACACGTAATTACACACTTAATTACAAAGAAGAAATGGTACCTACAACTTCTACTATAGTGCAATGCGCCGCATAATAATAATAATAATAATAATAGCACCGGACAGCACCGGCCTTAAGCAGCTAGATTCACCAAAATAATATTGATTCCCCCCCCCCCCCTCCCCTCACCCCAACCCCCTCCTCCTTTTTCAGATTCTCGTGTAGCACGGCTGGCCAACTGAGCAAGTGTGGTTTCCTAAAGCCAGGCTTCAGCTTAAATAGGACCTTCACGTGCAGCGACACCCCGTGGATTTCACTGGAAATATAACGGTGTGACTAGGTATCCAGGGCTACGCTTGCAATGAGGGGAGGGAAAAAATAAATAAAACGATAGAGGAACTAGGTACAAAGAACTTCTGTGGTTGTGTACCAAATCTTCAAGTACACCCTCTCCTCAACCAGCATGAGCAAACGCTTGTCGAGATGTGCAAGGACAGGCCTCAGCCCATAGCAACACCATAAAAGAGGTCGGAGTTGAAGACACAAAGCAAGCAGAGATCGAGCCGAAAGCTCTTGCTTCACTCTGTCAGCTTCCCGCACAGTCCGAATCCCTTTGAAAACGGCCAAATGCATGATGGGAAGAATGGTTGGAAATGGCAGGTCAGATGTTGCAGCTGAGCTGCAGTTTTGGGGTGTCATACAGGAAAACCGCTGTTGGAAAACTCACAACAAACCAACCATTGCTTTGAGCTGCCGCATGTACACTGGCTGCAGAGGTAACGCGTGGTGTCTGTCTGCAGCCACTCGTTCACACTGCATGCAAACACGCGTGTATTTACAAACATGTCAGCATTCCCACGACAAACTGTTAACTCAAAAGTGAGTGGCAGACAAAATTGTTAAATCAACTTTGGCATGATTCTAGTTAATCATTTGTGAAACAGAAGGAAAACGTCTGGTGGGTAGTAACAACTAAAACGGCACTTATACAACGCATAGTCTAGCCGCGCGTTCATTCTGAACAAAAACACCATCGTCGATTGAACACGCTCCTATTACGACCCATTACATTAGGGCCCATATACCCATATCATCCGTGCACCCTATTACGTCACATTGTTTCTTGGTTTGGGTTATGAACATCATAAGTTTAATTCTTCACTCACATCAGGTCATAGATCAGATATAAGAAGATTCAGATTTTTAGGGAAAGGATATAAAATTCAGCCAATTATGCCTGGAATACTACTTCACTGATGACATCATCGTTATCACCCTATGTACCACATGGGGAGTTAATGACATATGCCAAGTTTCAATTTTTTTTTCATTGAGTGGTTCCGGATGAAAATTATGTCCAAACTTTTTTCCTTTAATCCAATATGGCTTCTGGGCAAGACTAATAACGAGAACGGCACTCGGTAGAGCACATACCTCCGCCAAGCTGAACAGTTTACGTTTTATATCCCACTGATAGGCCGGATCTAAATTTGGACCTGAACCAAAATCAAATTGGCTCGTTTGTTCTTGTTACCGAACAAACTAGTCCACCAAGTTTTGTCTGAATCCGTCCATAACTTGTTGAAATATCATGCTATATATATCGTCTTTTCCCCATCAATGGTGAAGAATCACTGAGGAAAAATAAAATAATTATCGTATCTGGATCCAGATCTGGATCTTCACCAAAATCAAATACATTAGTCCTCGTCACACACCTAAACTCTCCACCACGTTTTATCCGAATCCATCCATAACTTTGAGTTATCCTGCTCACTGACAGACAAACAGGGGTGAAAAAAAAAATCTCCATCCACCTTTGGTGGCAGATGTAATAAAAATAACTAGAACTGTGAGCAGTGATGATGGGCTTCCAGGCAAAATGGCCACCATACCATGTGACTGATGACATCATCATTTCAATACATTTTCCTCATTAGTAGTCGATCATATCTGTAAATTTTGGTTTGGATCGGTTAAGCAGTTCTGGAGATATTGATTTTCAATTTATTTTCCTTAAATCCAAGATGCCCGCCATACCATGTGACTGATAATGTCATAGTTTGTAAAAAAAAAAAAAAAATCCTCATATGTAGTCAATTATACATATGAAGTTTTGGATTGATCCGTTGAGTGGTTCTGGAGATATGGATTTTCAAATACTTTTTCCTTAAATCGAAGATGGCCACCATACCCTTGACTGATGTCATAGTTCAGAAACCTTTTTAACCACATGGGGAGTTGATCATACATATGAAATTTCATATTGCTCTGTTCGGCAGTTCTGGAGAAAGTTGTTTAAAGGTTCTCCTTAAATCCAACATGGCCACCATATCACATGACTGATGACATCATAGTTTACATTCCGACGGGGAAAAATATTTACAAACGTGTTTCAAGTTTTGTATCGATCGGAAAAGCGGTTTTGGAGAAATGTTTTTTTACGTTTATTTTTAAATCCAATATGGCCACCAAACCACGTGGTCGATGACTTTTTTATTATGCGATCATATTTGTAAATTTTCACGTTGATCCATTCAGCGGTTCTGGAAAAGAAGATGTTTAAAGTTTATGATGTCATGGGCAATGGCAGCCAATAATAACCACCTTTAGAGGCCATTTTTCCCCGCAAAGCGGGGGTTGGCCTTTTTCGGGAACCGTGGTTGTTGTTGTTTTTTGGTCCCCTTTTTGAAGCAATGTTTTACGGCCGGATGCCCTTCCTGACGCCAACCCTTTTTGCCGCCTTTAACGACAAACAGGGAATTACCAGTGAACTGGTACTCAATTAGCCGACATCGGAAGGATGACAGGCTGAGTCAACCCCCCTGGCGTTAATTCAGCGATCGACCGGGATTCGAACCCAGGATCCTGGGATCCTAAGCCGGCACCCTAGCCGCTAGCCCAACACCAGGGCTAGCCGTCGACACCAAAGCCAATGTAAGTCAAAATTGCAAAATCAAAATTAATGATGCACTAAGTTACATTGGTATATATAATGAGTTAAAGTTTCGTAGAGCTAGCTATAACGGTTTTCTCAAAATCGTCTCCACAAAATGTGCGATAATAATAATATAATCCTTACAAGAACAATAGGCTTTCAGTGGGAACCTCACTGGAAGCCTAATAATTCCCTTATGAGGAACTTTGCAGGAGGAGGCCATTATGCCCATCAACACCTGCACTGTTATTACCAACCTAAGATTGCTTATCTGTACGCTATCCTTTTTAAACGCTGAGCATCAAAAGCAAGGAAGAAGCACGTACCGCTTCCAAAGTGTTTGTTACGAGTCGACCAGGAGGGTTCAAACCACAGGTCTCCCAGCCTCAGATCGGACATTCTAACTAACCATTACACCACGGAGTCTGCAAACTTTTAAAAATCAGTTGAGTCATACCATAGGACGATGACTTTGTCCCCTTTGGTATGGTTAAAGGAACACATGCGTCCTAACCCAAAGGGCCAAGATCATTGGAACCGCCTTTAGAGGCCATTTTCCCCCACAGAGCAGGAAGTTGGCCTTTTTGGGGCACATTGGTCCCCTTTTCGAAGCAATGTTTTACGGCCGGATGCCTTTCCTGCCGCCAACCCTGTTGGTCGCCTCTTGCGACACACAAGGAATTACCAGTGAACTGGTACTCAATTTGCCGACCTGGAATGGATGACAGGCTGAGTCAACCCCCCTGGTGTTAATTCAGCGATCGACTGGGATTCAAACCCAGGATCCTAGGATCCCAAGCCGGCACCCTAACCGCTAAGCCAACACCAGGCTTAAAGGGCCACGATACATGGTCATACAATAACTGGGGTACCCTCTTCAGACAGAGTGGATTCCCGCAGAAAGTCAAATTACCCAAATGACTTTGGTATGACTTTTTAAAGTCGCTGGACAGATGCAAAGAAAGACAAGACGTCTTTAGGAACAGCCTTTCCAAGGTTAATTTGTTAGTGCTCTCATATCTACAGATCTTGAAGCAGTAACAATAGGCCTGACTGCACACAGAAAGGATCAAAGAGTACAAGCCATGCTCACGCTGGCATTGCTGCTCGTGTCCGATGGCCAGCGGGATGGTTTCCAGCCTGTCGACCAATCGCCCTGCCACGCCTTGCGCCGTAACGAGCTGCTCACTGGAATTATGTGCCCCTCTGTGGTGAAGATATAATCCCCACTGGACAGATGCAAAGGGTGATGTTCATCAAAAAGCTGCAGAGAAAAAAAGCATGCAGGTTTTTGGTAATGTTGGCCAAGTGAGTGCCCCTACCCCCCTCATCCCCCCCCCCCCCCCCAACCGAAAAACAACTAATTTATAAAAACAAGAACATAGTGTTCAAATAACCCCACTCCACCACTGCAGCTCGTGCCAGTAGATTACAAAATTAGACGATATATTAACATGAACATACTTCCGATATACTATTGGGCTTAATCAGTCAAGTTTATTGTGCGTCTGCACCCCCTGCAGTTAGGTCTGTGCTCCACAAGTATGTCTGGCATCAGACCTGTAAAGGTTTTCTGTAATGACAACAACTAGCCAATGTACCACAACAATGGGCTGACAGGAAGACCTAGAGGTACGCACATTCGCCTCGAAGCTTTCTAACCTGGGATTTGAATCCCGACCCAGCTATAAACTATCATCCTGGTGTTTTACAGGCAAGGTGATTCATCAATGTGTGTGCCGTCCCTCGGATGGACGTTAAACTGGGTGTCCTGTCTGCCAGCATTAGTTGGTGGACGTTAAAGATGCCACTGTGTCCTTCATGAAGAGCAGGCGAGCTATCGCCGGCACCATGCGCAAACTACAAATGTCTGCAGTAACCTGCAGAGGCCATTGCATCAGCAACACAGCCGCACCCATAGCCAATGGTGCTACCCAGCAGCATACGAACAAAGACCATAACAATCTTTCATAGGACATGAGCCTCAAATCCTCCCTTTGTCATGATTCCACAAGCTTTGGGTGGAGCGACATCCTCTCACCCCATCTTTTATTCAAGGATAACAAGCGTTACGCCTAGGTCCCCCGTCGTTGAAGTGATGAGTTGACAAAGTGGAAGACGCAAGGCGGCCATCTTGGATTTTGACGTGGCAACCCCATTTTCAATAGCGTTCTTCCTTATGCGAAGATACACCCACACACCAGATTAGAAGTTGGTACTTCACTTATTTTTCAAGATATTCCGCTCACAAGGTTCAGACATACATGGCGTCAGACATACATGGCGGCGGCCATCTTGGATTTCGACGTGGGTTGCACCCACACCAAATTATAATTCGGTCCTTCGCTTACGCACGCATGCACGCACGTTCACACGCACACACGGACGGAGGGGAAAACCATAGTCCCCCTTTCGCTCCGCGGTGCGACGGGAGACAAATATAATTATTTGAACTTTTTGTTTAAAGCTAAATTTGAGTTTCAGCATCGTACCAAAAAAAGATACTTGCACGTTTCACTCAGAAAGAAGCTCTCCATGCGGTCCTCTTGGGTTTTTTCCACCACATGGTGCAATGTTGCGTATCCACAACTGCAACAGCACAACCCGAATAACACATCAGGATACATGAGCATTTATAAAATGAAGATCATTGGGAAAAGCAAAAATCAACAACTCAACATGCATGTTATACATGTTACACATTCTGTACAATAAAGATAGCCATACAACAGTTTGACATGTCAAAGGAAGAGCACAACAAGGAAAATATATATTGCAAACAAAATGGCCTATAGGTACAGGCAATATGTACCATGACCTCAAACAAAAGGTCTCTCACTTGCATCATACTGAGGAAGGTGTCCTCTATGACATATAAAGTCTTAATAAATCCTGCGAGGGGAAGTCCTGAAATGAGTATGATTTGGATTGTGGGAAAGCATATGGAGGAACTGAGAGACACACCACGTTTCAGAAAATGCCGATCTCGTGCAGAAGGCTGCGTAGTTTGCTACGGTTACAAACAGCGAGCTGGTTGTTGATGACGCAGACCTCCTCGTCCTACTGTGCGACCATGCAAGCTTAGTCTCATGACTTGTTCTTCTGCTCAGAGCCGAAGAAGAACATAATGAACCCTCAAATATGGAACATCAAGACTGTCAAGGAACAGCTTGGTCCGGAATTATGCAAAATCATCCTCTTCCTCCATGCTGTCCTTGGATATGGTACAACATCTCGCCTCTGCGGGATTGGGAAAGGAGCTTTCCTGAATAAATTTAAGACAAGCAGTCATTTCCTTGAGCAAGCTGAGGCGTTTGATGCACAGTCAGCTTCTACCGATGATGTTGTTGCTGCAGGAGAGAAAGCCTTGGTGATCCTCTACAATGGGAAACCCAGTGAAAAAGCTAGATTATCTGCAGCACAAGCGGTTCTGTGAGAAGATGGATTCCAGCACGTCTCACGTTCAACCACAGAGCTAACCTACATCAGCAGCAGCAAAGTACCGCAGTCACCTTCTGTGTACGTGTGTACTTTCAGGTTCAAGAGTGGAAGGGATCTGGGGATGGACTCCTTCCAAAAGAGAGGGTATGGCAGGAGAGCTATCAGGGGCTTGCCCCTCTCCAGACAGACCTAGCTCCTGCTCCTGAGGAGCTGCTGCAGGTTATCAGGTGCAACTGTCAGACCAACTGCAGCAGCTTGAGGTGCACATGCAAGAAGAACCATGTTGAGTGTACTCCTGCTGGTGGAAACTGCAGAGGATCTGTTGAAGATGAAGACAGTGTTGGTTTCTGAATGTACATTGACATAGGTTAGCCATGGTGGGGAGATGCTGGCATTATGGCATCTACTCGTCTTCTATGCAGATCTATGATTCTCTTGCTAAATATAACATGTACAATTGTACATATTTACTGTCATGTTCTCTGCAGATTATTTGGTGTATTCTGAAAGCTCTCACTCAGTATTGTGAAAGTTCAGTTTTATGATTGCAATTTGGTATTATGTTTTACCGTTCCAAGTCCTACCAGTAGATATACAAACAAATAAAATAACCACCTTTAGAGGCCATTTTTCCCCGCAAGCGGGGGTTGGCCTTTTTCGGGGACCGTGGTTGTTGTTGTTTTTTGGTCCCCTTTTTGAAGCAATGTTTTACGGTCGGATGCCCTTCCTGCCGCCAACCCTTTTTGTCGCCTTTTTACGACAAACAGGGAATTACCAGTGAACTGGTACTCAATTTGCCGACCTCGGAAGGATGACAGGCTGAGTCAACCCCCCTGGTGTTAATTCAGCGATCGACCGGGATTCGAACCCAGGATCCTAGGATCCTAAGCCGGCACCCTAGCCGCTAGCCCAACACCAGGGTATAAGTCCTACCAGTAAATGTTGATCAATATTTGTATTTTGTCCCCCACCCCTCCGACAAGGTCAGAGACGGGGGACATTAAAATGAACTCCGTCCGACTGACGGACTGATCATCCGTCCATGTGCTTTTGTGTACATGTTATTTCAAAAACCGTTGAACATTTCGCTTTCATACTACTGAGATCTATTCCTTAAGACATTACATCAACCTGATTAGATCACGGCTGTGATTGGCTGAATTGTGATGCCATGGCAACAATCTCGGTAATTTGGCTTGTGTACATATTTCAAAAACTGTTCAAGATTTAGCTTTCATATAATAGATCTATTCCTCATACCACCAAAAAGTTGGGAGGCCGAGAGCATCAGCTCCTCGGCATTTTAAAATTAGTTTGTGCAATGGCAATTGCAATCTGCAATAATTGCACTCTATGGTCTTTAGTGTTTTATTTCATCATTAATAACGTAATTATGCAAGCATCATTCGTAACTTGTTGACTTTTGTTATTACGTGTCTAGAATAGAATGTACTCAGTATGGATCCAGTATTGCTTTTTATTTCATTATTTTCATATTAATGTTTTCGCTATCGGCTGGGACTGCCTCTTCAAGCCATAAATGCTTACCAACAGTTTCAATAAAAATCGATATCTAATAGTCCAATGAAATCTTCAGAAAGGTTTTAACATGTTTAAAGAATGCAAGTGGAAAAAGGACATTTTTGGGTGGGGTCGTATTTCAGTGATTTTCATAGGTTTCTCCATCTAGGATCCTTTAAGACTATTTATATGTGATGGAGGACATATTCAGGAGTATAAAACTGCACATTTTTTCATAAAAGGCCTGTACTACTAGAGACTACGATAATGAACAGATCAGGACACAACACGACAAAAGGAACAGTATAGAGATGGGGAAAACACCAACAGCAGAGTTGAAGGACAATATAGAGGGAGACTTAGACAAATAATGGGTATGGGGAGGAATGGGGGCAGGAGAGGATGCTTGGGGTGGACATGATGGATACAGAAGGAAACTCTCAGGAGTGAAAACTGAAAAACTGGAAGGAGGAGGAATTGGGGGGAGGGGTAGGGGTTAACGAGGGCAGAAAAGATCATGGTTTGGGGATTATCTGAGATGGTGGTGAACAGCTGTCTTGAAGAACTGGAGGGAAGAGTGGGATTGAAGAGAATGTGAAAGTTGGTTCCACATGCAGGAAAAAAAGAGGAACTAATGAGCAATGAGTGTGAGCCCTACAGAAACCTGGGGGGAGGACGGGAACAAATCATGGAAACAGCCATGAGAGTAAGACCAGAAAGGAGGTGAGAGAAGACAGAAACCACAAAACTGTGATGGCGAAGTTATAGTCCCATAGACTCAGCTTCACCGCAGGAGATTCCAATAATAATCGTCAAAGCCTTGGTTTCCACTGCTTCAAGCTGAGCCATATGTGAGACAGGAGAGCCAGCCCAGAGGGGAGAGCAGTACTCCATCAAGCTGCGGAATAAAGCCTTGTAGGTAGATAGGAGTTCAGGTGTGCCAAGGAGGGAGACAAGTTTGAAAGGATTTTGTATGACGGAGGATGCCCAGTCCGGCGGATGGCTTTGGAGGCCACCTTTGAAATGTCATTTGCCCAAGAAAAATAATGGCTGATAATGAGAACCAGGAGTTTGAATGATTGAACTTCCTCAAGAGAACTGTTAAATAAGCATATGGGGCGGGGAGAGGGTTGCCAGACGTCCTTTCAAAGAGAGATATTGAGTGTGAGATTTGTCAGGATGAAAATACATAATCCAAGTGTTTGACCATCTTGTGATTTATTTCAAGATGTGGAGAGGGAAGTCGCTGTGGCCTGCATGTCTGAAGGATGAGGGAAGTCTCAGCAGAGGGTAGAGTCATCAGCAAATAGAGTATTTTCCAGAGAGTCAGAAAGATAATTTATGAAAATCAGGAATACGACTGGGCCAAGACCACTGCCTTGAAGCACTCCAGCCTTGGCAGGGAGAGGAGATGAAAGGATTCTGTTGAGAGCCACACGTTGGCTACAAGAGTAAATACAACAACAACAACATGCATTTTAAGGCAATTTTCCCTGCTAGAGCGGGGGTTAGCCATGCGGTCCCCATGACAATCTTCTCCATTTTGCCCTATTTTCTGCATCTCTCCTTGTTAACCCCCTTGCCCGCATTTCTTCTTCCACCATCTTTAGCCAAGTCTTTCTCGGTCTTCCCCGTCCTCTACTTCCTTCTACATTAACTTCCATCACTCTTCTCAACCAGTCACTTTCATCCTTCCTCAATACATGACCAAACCATCTCAACCTGTTCCTCTTCACAGCATCAATCACAGGCAATATTCCCATCATCTTTCGCAATTCATCATTTGTCCTCCTCTCTCTCAACGATACTCCGCACATCCATCGAACCATTCGCATTTCCACCCTTTCCAGCCTTCGTTGCTGCTCTACGTTCATTACCCATGTCTCGCTCCCATAAATCATAACACTTCTCACACATGCAGCATACACCTTTCCCTTCAGCTTCAGCGACACTCTCCTCCTCATCAGCACGCCACTCAGTTCCCGAAACTTCTTCCATGCACATCTCACTCGAGCAACCGTTGCCGAGTCTGATCCACCTTCTCCATTCAGCATGTCTCCGAGGTAGCAAAATGTTTTCACACCTTCCAGCTTCACGCCATCTCCAAGATCCAACTCAACATTTCCTCCATCTGCAGCTCCCTCTGCGCACACCTTACATTTGAATGTAGCTGCCACACTGGTTAATGACCCTCTCAGACCACTACATTTTTGATGAACCCACTCAGCGCACATTGTACACTGAATGGAGTTCACTCCGACACCCTTCCTGCACACAGCACACGGCCACTTCCCAGTTCTTTCCACCTCACCACATGCTTTACCACTTGCCATCACCTTTGTCTTTCCGATATTCACCTTCAGACCTTTTGTCTCCATACATTCCTTCCACTTGTTCATCTTTTCCTTCAGTCCATCCATACTTTCCGCAATCAACACCAGATCATCTGCATACAACAACTCCCACGGTAAACCCTCCTTTACGTTCTGAGCCAGCACCTCCATCACAGCTACAAATAGTAGTGGACTTAGTACCGACCCCTGATGCACTCCCACCTTCACCTCAAACTCACCACTGTGCCCGTCCTTCGTCCTTACAGCTGTGCGTGCTCTTTTGTACATTGCCATCACTACTCTGATCAACCATTCCTCCACTCCTAACTTCCTCAATGCCCATGTCAATACTTTGCGTGGAACCCGATCGAATGCTTTCTCCAGATCAACAAACCCAAAAAACAACTTCTTCCTCTTATCCATGTACTTCTCCTGCAACTGCCTCACAATGAAAAGCGCATCTGTCGTTCCTCTTCCTGGCATAAATCCAAACTGCATTTCGTCGATCTTCACTTTCTTCCTTATCCTCCTTTCCAACACCCTTTCCAATACCTTCATTCCATGCTCCAATAACTTTATCGCTCGGTACGAACCACACTCCAGAGGGTCACCTTTCCCCTTGTATAGAGGGACGAGGGTACTCAGTTCCCAATCCACTGGAATGCGGCCTTCTTTCACCACCAGATTACAGATCTCTGTCATTCTCTTCACACCCCAACTTCCTGCTGCCTTCAACATATCTCCCACAACTCCCGTCGGCCCTCCCGCTTTTCCACTCTTCATTGCTTTTATCGCTTCCTCAACTTCCTTCCTCAACTTCTCAGGCTACAAGAGTAAATGAAGTCAGTAATCCAAGAGTGGAGTTGGCCTTGTATGCCATAGGCAGAGAGTTTGTTGAGTAAGGGAGGATGCTAGGCTGTATCAAAAGCACGAGGTATATCCAGAGAGACGGCCCTGATCTCATGTCTGACATTGAAGGCCTCCATCCATTGCTGTGTGAGTAGAAGCAGCATGTCCAAGGTGGAGTGATCTGGTCTGAAACTAAATTTGTGATCTGAGATGACGTTGTTGGAGAAAAGGAAGGATTTCATATCAACTGCAATGATGGATTTCATGACTTGCTGATGATTGGAAGTACGCTGATAGGTCTGTAGTTGAGGAGATCCGTTTTTGCACCTTTTATGTAATGCTGTGATGTTGATGGATTTCCAAACAGATGTAAGATGACATAGGGCAAATAATTGAGTAAAAAGGGCAGAGAGAGGAAGTACAAGAGCAGCAGATCAGGTTTTTAGCACACATGTGCTGATGCTGTCCAGTGTTGAGCCTGGTGTTGGCTTAGCGGCTAGGGTGCCAGCTTAGGATCCTAGGATCCTGGGTTCGAATCCCGTTCGATCGCTGAATTAACGCCAGGGGGGTTGACTCAGCCTGTCATCCTTCCGAGGTCGGCAAATTGAGTACCAGTACACTGGTAATTCCCTGTTTGTCGTAAAAGGCGACAAACAGGGTTGGCGGCAGGAAGGGGATCCGGCCATAAAACATTGCTTCAAAAAGCGGACCAACAACAACAACAACAAAAACAACAACCACGGTGCCCGAAAAAGAAGGGGAAAAATGGCCTCTAAAAAAAAAAAAAAAATGCGCTGATGCTGTCCAGCCAGGCAGGAGAATCAGAGTGGAGTGTTGAAAGAACGCTCTCAGGTGCAAAAAAAACCACTGAGTCCAGGAGCAGTTGGGTACGATAGCTGGGAATGATTTGTACCGAGAGTGAGGGGTTAGGGACAAGACTTGGAAGCAAACAGAATTGAGGCATTCGGCCTTCTCACAAGCGGAGTTGGTTGTGGCGCCATTTTGAAGAGAGCGAAGGGATGGAAGTGAAGCATATTCCACAGACAAACTTAACAAGGAGTCAACAGGTTTTAGAGGAGGGTCACAAGTTTGAACGTTAATTCTTGAGGTTGGACAGATGTTTTCTTGCTCTCCTGATAGTGGACACACTTTTTGCGGGCATTTTGGAATGCACCGAGATTGCCTTCGGTTGGATTAGCCTTCCAGGAAAAGAAAGCAAGTTGTTTCAAAGCAACTGTCCAACCACAGGATTCAGTGCAACATGGCCAGAAAGAGGGGTAGGATTTGCCATTGGAAGAAATCCAGGTTGGTTAAAAAGTTCACACAGGTTGAGTCAGTCTCACAGAGTCACAGAAGTCCTTTGCTGAATTGCCATGACAGGTGAGAGAGGTTCAAAGATCGTTTTGAATTCACCCATAAAGACAGGCATATACTTCAACATTATTACCTCCGCCACCAAAGGTGGATGGAGGTTATGTTTTCACCCCTGTCTGTCCGTTTGTGAACAAAATATCTCAAAAAGTTGTGGACGGATTCGGACGAAATTTGGCAGAGATGTAGCGTATGTGGACGAAATTATTAGATTTTAGTGAAGATCCGGATTCGGATCCGGCTACTAGAATTTTTAAAGTGCTTCTTCACCATTGGGAGATCGGGCCGAAAACGATACATAGCAGGATATCTCAAAAGGTTATGGATGGATTTGGACGAAACTTGTTGGACTGGTTGTGTGTGTGTGTGACAAGGAAGAATCGATTCAATTTTGGTGAAGATCCAGATCTGGCTAGTATCATTTTTAAAGTGATTCTTCACCATTGAGTGATATGGCCAACCAGGTGGAGGTATGCTCTCTACTGAGTGCCGTTCTAGTTATTGAAGGTAATTAGCAGCTCAGTTTGCAAATTATTTCGGAGCATAAATACATAATATACATTTCATATACAGTAGGTCTGAAATACAAAACTGGGATGTGTTGCCTGGGGTACTTTTAAAATACAATCCCTTAGTTATGGATATTATCAATTGCACTGGCTTGTGGGTAATCGGCTACAGTAATCCAAGTCTGTAACAGAACGGATTGCTTTCTTATTTATTTATACCATATTTTTATACGCAAAATCTCATTGTACCGTCACTCATGATCGAAGCTGTCCTTTGCCCCAATGATAACTCCAAGTGAAATTATAATTTATGGGGTTAATGAAGTTTATTATCTCCGCCACCGAAGTTGGATGGAGGTTATGTTTTCACGCCTGTCTGTTTGTTTGTTAGTTTGTCTGTATTTAAACAAAATATCTCAAAAGGTTGTGGACGGATTCGGACGAAATTTGGCGGAGAGGTAGTGTATGTGACAAGGATGAAATTATTAGATTTTGGTGAACATCCAGATTCGGATCCGGCTCGTAGAATCTTAAGTGATTTTTCACCATTGAGAGATAGCGCCAAAAACGATACATAACATGATATCTCAAAAAGTTGCGGATGGATTCCGACGAAACTTGATGGACCGGTTGGGACCGGTTGGGTGTGTGACAAGGAAGAAATTATTCGATTTTGGTGAAGATGTGAATATGGATTTGGATGGGAGAATTATTTAATTTTCAAGTGATTCTTCACCATTGAGAGATGGGGTGAAAAGCGATACGTAATATGATCTTTTAAAAAGTTATGGATGACATGACTAAACTAGGTGAACGAGTTGGTTAGATGACAAGAACAAGCAGATTAGATTTTTGTTCAGGTCTGAATCCAGATCTGGCCCATCATTGGGATACAAAACAAACTGTTCAGCCTGGCAAAAGTATGCGCTCCACCGATTGCGTGCCATTCCAGTTATACACTTTATTATGCTTTTGTAGACTTGTTGGAGGCACAAAAAGTACGTAACAGTTTCAATGATTGACGCGATTTGATTTGACAGACTATTAAACCCAATGCAGGATGAGTGCCTCCCTCAACATGGTACACTATGTTCTATTCAATGCAATTTGAGCCACTGAACTTCAGCAACCTAAAGTTTTTTGAATAGTCATAAATAATTTCTCCAACATTGACAACTGCCTGGATGACGACCTTAATTATACTGCAAATATTTCAGCTTACTGAATTATACTGCCTTAAATAGACTATTTTAATGATAATTATGACGTCATAGGTCACGTGGTACAGGCGCCATCTTGGAAAAACTTCACACCTCTATATCTCTGAAACCACTCCATGGAAAAAATTGAGACCTGGCTCATTGTCAGCGACTCCCCATGGGGAATAAGATATGTTAATGATGATGTCATCAGTGCCTTCGTTATGACACCATAACTCGACAAGTACAACGCTTCATCCGATCAGTATGAATTCTTTTTTCTCTGCAACTGTTGGTCTGATGAACACTAAATTTTCGCCGTAGGAGCGCTTCCTCCTGTAGAATATTTTAATGATAATTATGACGTCACAGGTCACGTGGTACAGGCCCCATCTTGGAAAAACTGAAAAACATTGCACCTCTATATCGCCAAAAATGCTCCATGAAAAAATTGAAACGTGGCTCATTGTAAATAACTCCATATGGGGAATAAGTTTTGTTAATGATTATGTCATTGGTGCCATAATTCGACAGCGACAACTCTTAGTCTGATCAGTTTGAAATTTATTGAGCGTGATCTACACAACAATTAAATTAGGGAATATAAATTTCTGATGTAATCGCTTACGTGGTCTGACAACCATATTGGATCAAATAAAAAACCCTTTAAAAACAGAAGAGTTGGCTCACACCAAGCTGACTGTGCAGGGTAAGTATTCCATGAATACAACCTGGTTTTCTTCTGGAAGAATAATTGCACATTCTAAAAACGTTTTCCCAGTTATTTTCTTCACTGGAGGAAGCTACGTAGCATATTAAAAGTTTGGGAAGTGTAATAGAGACAACGAAACTTTCTTTCAAATAATAATTCTTGCATTATGATCATTCAAAATGACAATCAAGAGGCGACAATTATGTGTCAAAGAGGGGCGCAGTAATGAGCTAGGTCTTTTTAATCACAACGTTTTGTCTTCAGCAGTGATCAAAGCTGGCAATAATACATTTTAAAAATTGCCAAGGAAACAATTTGGGGGGGTGAGGGGGGGGTTCCTGATAGTCTTGAGCATGGCTGCAGCTGCAGCACTTCTGCATTTTCTCAGTGAGATGCAATTTTCATATCGACTTCAGCAGGAAAGGGGAATCAGAATGTTTTATCACATTTGGCTGAATAGTTTGACATCATGCTTCTATGCAGAGCAAGCATTGGTTCTTGTGACATTCCCGAATCAATAATTTTTTAAGCAATGATATTGAGTGCATGTACAGCAGCACATTAGTATGGAAGAGGGGCTGGTCTAGAGGTACAAACACTCACCTCTGTGCTGTCTAGCCTGGGTTTGAATCCCGACGCAGGTATAAAACTGCCATCCCGGTGTTTCACAGGCAGGGTGATTCATCAATACGTGTGCCGTCCCTCGGATGGACGTTAAGCACGAGTTCCCTTTCCTAGCATTCGTTAGTGGGCATTAAAGATCCCACGGTATCCTTCTCGCAGAGCAGGCGAGCCATCGCCGGCACCATTAACAAATCCCAAATTCCTGCCATAACCAATGGGCATTGCATCAGCGGCACCACCACGCCCTCGACCAATGATGCTACCTTGCAGCCTTGTGCTGCATACGAACGAGTAGAAGTATGGAATAAACAGGAAACACATTAGAAATTGCCAGGCTGAAGTCCTTCAATACGAGTTTGATGGAGAGGATGTTCTATTACGGAAAAGGTTTATACATATTCAACAATAAAGTTGATCACCAATTCACCTTACTCCAAGAGACTATGTTAATGTTGTTTTGAATCTTTCCCTACTTCAGCACTCCCTTTCCAGAGATTCCTTCACTGAGAGGGTCTTCACCCTGGCTACAAGCAAGGGCCACCGAGGCCTGCAGCTTCAACCCGTCTGTGCGAATTATATTTAAGCATTGGGGCAATAAATGTCCAGCGCAAATGATTTGGATAAGATGAATGGCATACATAGTTGGATGTATCCTCTGGAGCAAAACTTGACTCATGACTGTTCAACTTCACCCCAAAGTGGCATGTTACTGTTTGGAATAGGTTTCACATTAAAAGTGCTTTTTAGAAGAGAGAAGAACACCACCCCTTTTGCATCTTCAGATGTATGGGGTTGCCAAAGCAGTTTCCTAGGCTATTGGGCACAATCCTGGATGGGTTGCCACCTTAACCACCTTTAGAGGCCATTTTTCCCCGCAAAGCAGGGGTTGGCCTTTTTCGGGAACCGTGGTTGTTGTTGTTTTTTGGTCCCCTTTTTGAAGCAATGTTTTACGGCCGGATGCCCTTCCTGACGCCAACCCTTTTTGCCGCCTTTTAACGACAAACAGGGAATTACCAGTGAACTGGTACTCAATTAGCCGACCTCGGAAGGATGACAGGCTGAGTCAACCCCCCTGGCGTTAATTCAGCGATTGACCGGGATTCGGACCCAGGATCCTAGGATCCTAAGCCGGCACCCTAGCCACTAGCCCAACACCAGGGTTGCCACCTTGACGCAGGATAATCGAATGGCTCATTATTCCCAGTGAGCTGCTACTCATTTTGCCAACCTCGGAAGGATGACAGGCAGTGTCAACCCCCTGCTGTTAATTCAATGGCATGACAGGGACTTGGTCAGGACCCTAAGTTCTCAAGCCAGCCACTTTAACCGTTAGGCCAACACCAGGCTTTAGTGCTTATTAAATTATCCGAATCCGTGAACTATCCGTGAACGTTTTTTTGAATTTCTAATTTGTCATTGTGAACACGTGTGCTTTTGCTGGATTTCTTCCTATTACCAAAAACAATCATAATGGTCCTAGCCAACTGAAAATGTCAAAATAGATTCGTGTTCCATCACTCGTTTATCATCTGACAAAACTGAACACTCTACAACATATTCTTCAGAGTCTTGGTGGCACCATAAGTGTGTCTCTGGTGCATGATCTTCATCCATCAACAAGTGCCTCAACTCAAATGGAATCACAGCCACATCTGCTCCAAACAAGACCAAATAAATCTAAATTTTGAGTTTGCCTCCAAACCTGAAGTGTTTAACCAATTCCCCCTCCTCTCTCTCCCCCACACCCTCCTGGACATCAAGGCTGGTCTTTGGCTGAATAGAGAAATTTCTGTGTATCCAAAAATCTGCCTCGACTATAAGGCCAGAAGGCTTCAAATCATGTAATGCTGCTCTCACTTATCCTCCTGTCTGCTCTCTTTATCCTTGTCCTTCATCTCAGGGTGATTCCTATCTATTTGGCAGACAGCTCTCAGTTTCCAATATGCAACGTTGCAAAAGTGCAGATCCTCTCAACAACAACCCATTTAGTTTCTTCCAATTACAAGTAAAGTCATGGAATAAATCATCGTACCTGACAAAATGCCTTTTCTTTTCTCAACCAGCCAGATCTCTGATCATCAATTTGGATTATGTTCCATCAACTCAACTTTCGATAAGATGTATGAAGGTCAGAGTGGTCTCTGGATGCATCTCAAGACATTCGACACAATCTTGTTGCCACCCTTTTCCACTTGCCAATCATTCTGCCTGTGGAATACAAGGCCATCTTGTGTCCTGGCTTGCTAACCTCCTGTGCTCATGCTGTCAGGGCATATCTCTAAACAGAATCCTCTCAACTGCTCTCATAGTTGAGGCTGGAGTGACCCAAGATAATGTCGTGTTCATCATCGACCGACATTATGATATCTCGGATGCAATGGAAAACCCTCGATACCTCTTCAAAGATCAATTCATAGTGCTGTACAATTAAACATCCAACTGACAGGCTGTAGCTTCTCTATCTACATACCTGGGAAGAATGAGATACAGATCTACTACTTGGTACCATCTATGGGACATGTCTACCAATCTATACCATATGCGCGCGCGCGCACGCACGCACGCACGCACACACACACACACACACACAGGTAAGATTTGGATAGTAATGGTGAATGGAACAACATGCACAGTTACTCATGATGCACGTACAAGTTCCTCAGTTTTATCACTACTTGTGTGGCCTGAGGTAGGCAAAGCCAACATACTGTGTACGAGCATGTCTCTCCAGGCTCTGCAGGATGTCTCGTCCCACGTGGAGGTAAAATGGATTGTGTGTTGCCTTGGGAGATAATAAAAACGAATTAAAACCAAATGCGAGGCTTAAATGTTCTGATATGAAAGGTTTGCTACATACAATGTCTTTGGATCAGTTAGAGACGGAATGCCACATTCTGTCCTTCAAAAAACCCATCAATCACAAGCAGTAGCACATAGTTTAGTAGCACAAGGCTACTGTAAAAAGTTATAATGCAAAGACTTTCACACATTCACATACCTGATACAAAAGGTATGTTGACTCTACGAGCTCAGGCCGCAGTGGGTAGAACGACACATCGGGAGCGTGCAACCGCCAGTTGTAGCGTTCTGGTAGGGAATCATAACGGCGCCAAATTGCGTAGTAAAAAGCGTGCAGACAAATGGCTTCTTCGATGTCCCCGACCAACACCTGTTTTTAAGGAGGGGGAGGGGAGGGGGAATGGCTGCTGCCCTAATGTATCAAAAAAGGCAGTAAATGTTGTTTTTGCTGTAGCCTTTTTAAAACTATTTGGCGAGCGAGAGAAATACCGGACAGAAAAGGCCCAGGGACAGAAGTAAGTGACCACCAATAAAAAGCAAAATTGCTGGATGAACCATGAGATTGCTGGAGGTTAGAAAAAAAACATTCCAAATCAGGCGGCAACGGCACTCGATAGATCGCATACCTCCACCAGGCTGAACAATGCATGTTTTGTATCCCACGGAGAGGGCGGTTCTGAATATACAAAAAACAACATCCAATCAATTTGTTCTCATCACCTACCCAATTCATCCACCAAATTTTGTCATAACCTGTCTAAAACCTTGAAAAATACCATGATATATATCGTTTTGGGCCCCATCTCTCAATGGTGAAGAATTACTTTGAGGGTTTTAGAATCTGGAACCAGATATTCACCAAAATATAATCAATTCATCCCGATAGTATGACACACCCAACCTGTCAACCAAATTTTGTCTGAACCAATCCATAACTTTTTTGAAATATCGTGCTCACAGACTGTCAGACAGAGACGGGCAGTGGAGAAAATATAACCTCCATCCACTTCCAGTGGCAGAAGTAATCAATAAACACATGTGGATTTGCTCAAGGACAGACACTTTGTAGATATGCAATGAAATACAATGCACAAAGCTAAACAAAAGAGAATAAACTCACCTGCAATCCTGGAAAGAAGGCCTGCAGCGAGTCCACCCAAGTGTTGGCAATGCGTCCATTGCACATGTGCACATTCACGTACAGGGGCGGCTCCCCCTGCCCAGCATTGCATTCCTGGCGGCTGGTGGCACGAAAAACAGTGTGTAGAGCAAAGGTTGATACAAATGTAAATCTTAAAACTGTCTAGATCACCCACAAAACTAAATAATACCCTGCCATCACTGTTTTAGCTCTCACTACGCAAAACTAGATTCTCATGTTTGCAATTTCCATATGCGATGGCATTCGCCACGAGTGTTCCCTTCACACATTTGAGCAAATTTATCTCGGCTTCTTTCATTTCTTCATCACATCTCTCTAACTGCAATCGATTTCTAACCCTGAAAATCCTACAGTTCTCATTTTGAGAGTAATCACAAGATCTCCACATGAAAATCCCTGCAATGCATCCAACCGTGTCTGTCCCATTAAAGTAATCAACAACAACAACAACATGCATTTTAAGGCCATTTTCCCTGATAGAGCGGGGGTTAGCCTTGATAGGCTAGTGGCCAAATTAAAAAAGGGGCCTAAAATGTGAGAAACCCCTACCCACGGTAGAACAAGTCACAACCTATTTTTTCTTGAAGAGGGATGTTTGGGGAGTTAGAAAATCATGGTTGTGAACCTGAGATCATTGCACAACATTTTGAAAATCACGTTTACATATGTACCACTGCAGACTGCAAAAATGGATTTAATCGCCACAGATTTTGGCTCATATTGGCTCATATATTTGTTAATACTGGTGCTACAAACACAAATTTGGTACCAAAATGTGCGGAATGATGACATATATATGTGTAAAAACCATTTGTGATGTAACAAAGGCTTTTGTGTGACCTACAGGCAAAAATAGTGGAATTTTGCGCAATAAATCAGCTTCGGGTTTACCAATAAATATCAACTAAACAATTAATTTCTTCATAAGTATTTGAGTTGTATTACTACATATTACATCAAAATAACCCTCTATCATTCTCCTTTTTAGAAATATAACTCATAAAGATAAATCAGTTGAATTAATAGAGTTATTACCGAAACCATATGTCACCCCCCCTAAAAGTAACCGACATTGATTAATTTATAATACATGTATATGCATTAACCAAACAAGAATGATTTTAAATCCAGTTGCAGAAAATCAATTTTGAGCTTAATTGCCTTTTTCTAAAACTACTGATATATACTTATCTTTAATTATTTCATTTCAGATGCTTGTGCTGACAATTGATCTGCAATTATGGATCTGGAACCACCTGTTGTGAAGCGTCGTAAAATTGACACTGACCACTGCATCATATGCTTTAAACCCCTCAACCCTAAAAAGCAAGAAGTTGTAAAGAACCCAACATTTAATGGTTTGAGTGCAATCTTCAAAGCAAGTCAAATCAGAAAAGATGACGTTTATGAAAGTATCTGGCCTTTGCAACAAGACATATTGAGTCTTGATTTGAAAGTATGATTCCACAAATCGTGTCGGGCCAAGAATACCAGCAAGTCAAATATCTCCACATCCAACCCCAGTGAGAGTGACCAGCAACCATGCACGTCTGCGGCAACAGAACACACAAGAATCAGCAGAAATGAAACAGCTGGGTTTGACATCAGGACTAACTGCTTCATTTGTGGAAAATCCAGCACTTCCAGAAACAAGCTTACACCGGTATCTACAGGAACTGGACAGTCCACCAGAGAAAAAGTTCTGGCAGCAGCTGACAAAAGACAAGACAATAAAATACACGTGCGCATGCTTGCCTTTCCAGATTTGTTCGCCTATGATGCCAAGTACCACAGGTTATGCTATTCACACTATATTTCAGAACGGAACATCACTGCTGCAATTCGTAAATCAGGAGAGGAAACAATGGGCACATTACATGATGAAGCTTTTGATGAACTGAAATGTTATCTGGAACAAACTGTGTTCTCCAAAACTAAGACAGTGACACCCCTCGTTCATCTGAAAGATGAATACGTTGGATATTTGGTTTCACTGGGTACCACGAATGCAGAACAGTATAAAACTTGGAAGTTGAAGGAGCGATTAACTAAATATTATGGTGACCAAATAGTCTGTGTAACATTTGATGGCCACACTGACATCATATGCTCTTCTTCTGTGACCTTAGGTGATGCCCTGAGAAAAGCCACGATTCTGCAGAGCATGACTGATGAACCAGAATATGAAGACATCCCGTCTGATGTACCATCAGCCATAGATAGTGAAATGCATACTTTGCATGCTGCAGCTGGTATCCTGAGGAAGCACATGGCTGATATCGAGCATGTTGGAAATATGTATGCACCTGTCGAGGAAACAGATATTCAGCACTGTGCAGAATTCGTTCCTAATACACTCTACGACTTTATTCAGTGGTGCACCAGTGACAAATCACACACGAATGTAACCAGCTGTAGTGATGAAAGTGTTATGAAGAACAACCTGAGGACGATCGCCATTTGTCACAATATAATATCACAGAGCCGTCGAGTGTACTCCACAATAACGCTTGGTTTAGCCTTGCAGGTGCATCATGAATTGGGAAGCAAGCATCTCATTGACATGCTTCATGAATTAGGACACTATGATGAGGTGAGACGTTTCCTCACATCTGTGGCTGTTGATCAAACTGCCTCGGAGGATATTTACATCCCCAAAGTTCTTCAAAACCTACGCTGCATCGATGAGTATCCGATCGTCGACGCTGCTATAGATAATTTTGATCAGAATGAAGCTACATTGGACGGAAAATCCACTACTCATGCCATGGCAGCTGTGCTGTTCTACAGAGGAAAGATCCAACATGACAACGGTGAAGGTCAGGGCATTCCACGATTGCCACGGAAATCGCTGTCCGTGGGTGAAAGAGCTCTGCCATGGTCTGAAGATCTGCAGAGGTAAGCAAGTAACTTACATAATCCTGTTAACAAATCCAATATATATTATGAACAGTATTACAGTATGTACATGTATTTTGGTAATTGCAGTGGTAATGAGATACATGATTCTACAATTGGTGAGAACCTTTATGTGTATGGTGTTGGTTTTGCTTGTCAGTAGTTATAGGTGTAGTATGTAGTACGTCTTTGAACACATGGGTGCAGGCATCACAAACTTAGTGAAAGTGTATATTTTATGCTCCCAGTAACTTACATGTTTTGTGTATTCCTTTAAGGTATAACAAACCTGCCAAACGACCAGAGCCACCGCCTGTCAATGATGTGTCATTAATCGACGTTGACAAGGACAGTTCGGAACTCAAAGCAGCTGAATCCAAAGATCTAGCATAGAAAGTTTACCGTATTGCCAATGATGAGAAGCAGGCTGTTCCATCGTGGACTGCATCCAATGCGTTCCTGTCGGAAAGAAACCTACCAGTTGCAACAACGTGTTACTTACCTTTTATCCGTGCTCCTCCAACAGACCTTTCCACCATATACACCATCCTCCTGAGGTTGGTCCAGATCGCTGCTAAACTCGGACAACCACATATCCTAGTAACAGCTGACTGTGCGATCTACAGCAAGGCTCAGCAGATCATGTGGAATAAGCCTGCAGCTCTAGATGGAAAGCTTACAATGCGACTGGGTGGCATGCATTTAACAATGTCATTTGTAGCAAGTATTGGAAAACTGTATGGCGATGGTGGTCTCCTTTCAATGCTGGTGGACTCAGACGTCTATGCACCCACAACTGCAAAGCTGGTGCTCCAAGGAAAGCAAGTATCCAGAGGAAACAGAGCAATGAAGCTGGTGTTGGAGGCTTTATACCGCCTCTATCAGGAAGCATTTTGGACATGGTTGCAACAACAGGAACACACCATGTTGCCCAAAGACGACATGTACAGGCTTGTGAGAGAGATCCAGAATGCTTTCAAAGCAGGAGACAGGGAATCCGCAATAACACTGACGAAACAACTTGAATCAGAGCACATAGCACCTTTGCAAGCACTACAACAAGAGTTCACAAATGCAGGTAGGACACAGTCTGAAACATTTGCCTACTGGGATACATTTATGCAGGGAGTAAACATCTTGCTGCGACTTCTGAGAGCAGAGCGCGAGGGACTGTTCGAACTCCATCTCATCGCCGTCTGTGAGACTATACCCTGGTGCCGAGCTGCAGACAGAGGAAATTATGCCAAATATTTGCCAGGATATTTGAATGATATGCTATCACTTCGGGAATTGCACCCAAAATCCTATCAATATCTGCAGGAAGGTGGATTTGTGGTCCGTAGGTCTTTGCGCCGGTTCAATGCTGTTGCTAGTGACCAAGCACTTGAACAAACAATTAACCGTGAGGGGAAGAGCCAGGGAGGTGTCATCGGGTTTACCTTGAGGAAAGGTGCCCTTACCAGATGGATGGTCACTCGACATGTCACAGCACAATATACAGAGGCTTTTAAAGAACTCTGTGATGGGGACACTGAAGTAGCTTCCACAAACCACGCTGAGCATGGAAAGACAAGGATGGTAAGGGATGAACAAGATGTTACCAAGATCACGGAATTTGTATCAAACGTACAAAATCCGTTTGACCTACATACTGTACCTGACGAATTGGTCAACATCGCCACAGGCCAGGTTGCTTCACAAGAAGTATCAAACGGACTTGGACATTTCTTAACAGACGCCCAGAAATGCAACAAAAGTTTTATCGAAAAGCGACTTCTTGCTGACCAAACCAAGAGTTTCTGGGAAACAGACTCACGAACAAAGACACCAACGTTTGCGGACATGTCAAAACCCATGAAAACCAACAAACGAGATAAATTGATGGTGGATTCAGAAGTACTTTTCCGGCGGCTGCTTGCTGTCTCAAAGAAACGCGATGTCAGTCTGGAACAAGTCCTGACACATGAACTGGCTCCTGTGCCACCGTCCCTCTTCAACAATGATGGGACAATGCGAAAAACCAACAAGGCGGATCTGGCAAAGAAGTTAGAAGCTAATTGTGAGGAAGTCCAGGTGCTCGAACCCTCTGACCAACATGATACTGCTTATGTCATTGATGGGATGGCACTACTTCAGGCACTTGATGAAGCCCAGTTTGACACATTTGACGATCTCGGACGTACCATAATGCAGAAGATTCAGTCACTGCTTGCTAGTAACCAAGGTGTGACATCAGTTACATTGGTTTTTGACAGGTATGATGTACCACTCTCTATCAAGCAGCTGGAAAGAGAACGTCGCACTGGTGGAGAGTCAACACCCAGATATGTCATCGATGGACAACGCACAGTTCCAAACTACAGGAAGTTCCTGAAGAACACCACAAACAAATCAGCGCTTGCCGATTTCCTCTGCAGTTACTTGACAGTAGCCGCCCAATTGCAGCTTGAGGAAAACCAATCTGTCACAATGGCAGGAGGCTTTAACGATGGCCTGCTAGTTAAAGTTGTGGATCATAGAGGCATCCGGGAACTACCTGAATTGTTCAGCACACATGAGGAGGCTGACACACGGCTCCTGCTACATGCTATCCATCTCGCCAGAGCACACTCAAGGGTCATTGTACGATGTGATGACACTGATGTGTTGGTCCTACTCATCTATTACTGTGGGAAAGGCATGTTTGGGGACACCAAAGTGTACATGAATGCAGGTCACTGGACAAAAACAACGAATCGTCAGAGATTCATTCCTGTCAACAGAATAACGGACGACATCGGTCAGGATACGTCAAGTTGCTTGCCAGCATCACATGCTATAAGTGGCTGTGACACAACCTCCTCGCTGTTCAAAGTCGGGAAACGCACTGCATATTCGAAACTCAAGCAAAACATTGCACACTTGGCACCACTGTCACGGTTAGGCCAAACCAGAGATACAACCAATGTCGTCAGCACTGCCACAAAATATGCTCTGTCGTTGTATGGTTCAAAGTCAAGTCACACACTCGACCAACTTCGTTATGTTTATGCCTGCACAAGTGACAAACCAGCATCTCTCTTCCCACCAACAGACGATGCTTTCGAACAACATCTGAAGCGAGCAAATTACCAGGTGGCGATATGGACCCACAGCCATGTAGCGAAGCCTGTACTTTGGAACCCCGATGGTAATGGATGGCAGGTCAGAGACAACAAACTTGAACCTGTCATGTTCCAAAAGGATGCAGCCCCAAGGGAGGTTCGAGATCTCACGCATCTCTACTGCACCGACGATGACTGTAGGCAGAGCAGAACATGTCATTGTATCTCTGCAGGACTGACCTGCACTGAATTCTGCTCGTGTAGTGCAGACGATTGTCCAAATGTTGATGATTCTGTTGTCTTTGACGACAGCACTGATGAAGAGCGTGACTGAACTTTTAAATGTATTACATGTATTACTTCATGTAATAGATGTACATAAGTTACAGTGCATGTTATGAATTCATTATCGTCATATGTGAAATAGCTTATATCAACATGATGTCTATAAAAGTCACTTTCACAATTGTGTCAGAATCTTAAGTCAATTCTTCATGTTGCATATCTGCTTCGGGATTTCTATCGGTCAGCATTAGTGGGGCGACATATGATTTCAGTTATAACTATATCATTTCAGTGACAATTATATCATTAGATATATTTTTCAAAGGGTAAATAAACTTGGATTATGTTGATGTAACAAGTATGACTGCAAGTCCAATATTTTTGAAGTAATTAATGTTTTTGTTGATATTTATTGGTAAACCCGAAGCTGATTTGTTGAGTAAAATTGCACTATTTTTGCCTGTAGGTCACACAAAAGCCTTTGTTACATCACAAATGGTTTTTACAGATATATATGTCATCATTCCGCACATTTTGGTACCAAATTTGTGTTTGTAGCACCAGTATTAACAAATATATGAGCCAATATGAGCCAAAATCTGTGGCGATTAAATCCATTTTTGCAGTCTGCAGTGGTACATATGTAAACGTGATTTTCAAAATGTTGTGCAATGATCTCAGGTTCACAACCATGATTTTCTAACTCCCCAAACATCCCTCTTCAAGAAAAAATAGGTTGTGACTTGTTCTACCTTGGGTAGGGGTATGCCACCCAAAACCTCATTTGGCCACTAGCCTATGAGGTCCCCATGACAATCTTCTCCATCTTGCCCTATTTTCTGCATCTCTCCTTGTTAACCCCCCTGCCCGCATTTCTTCTTCCACCATCTTTAGCAAAGTCTTTCTCGATCTTCCCCGTCCTCGACTTCCTTCTACATTCATTTCCATCACTCTTCTCAACCAGTCACTTTCATCCTTCCTCAACACATGACCAAACTATCTCAACCTGTTCCTCTTCACAGCATCAATCACAGGCTCTATTCCCATCATCTTTCGCAATTAATCATTTGTCTTCCTCTCTCTCAACGATACTCCGCACATCCACCGAACCATTCACATTTCCACCCTTTCCAACCTTCGTTGCTGCTCTACGTTCATTACCCATGTCTCGCTCCCATAAATCATAACACTTCTCACACATGCAGCATACACCTTTCCCTTCAGCTTCAAGGACACTCCCCTCATCAGCACGCCACTCAGTTCCTGAAACTTCTTCCATGCACATCTCACTCTAGCAACCGTTGCCGAGTCTGATCCACCTTCTCCATTCAGCATGTCTCCGAGGTAGCAAAATGTTTTCACACCTTCCAGCTTCACGCCGTCTCCAAGATCCAACTCAACATTTCCTCCATCTGCAGCTCCCTCTGTGCACACCTTACATTTGAATGTAGCTGCCACACTGGTTAATGACCCTCTCAGACCACTACATTTTTGATGAACCCACTCAGCGCACATTGTACATTGAATGGAGTTCACTCTGACACCCTTCCTGCACACAGCACAGGGCCACTTCCCAGTTCTTTCCACCTCACCACATGCTTTACCACTTGCCATCACCTTCGTCTTTCCGATAATCACCTTCAGACCTTTTGTCTCCATACATTCCTTCCACTTGTTCATCTTTTCCTTCAGTCCATCCATACTTTCCGCAATCAACACCAAATCATCTGCATACAACAACTCCCACGATAAACCCTCCTTTACGTTCTGAGCCAGCACCTCCATCACAGCTACAAATAGTAGTGGACTTAGTACCGACCCCTGATGCACTCCCACCTTCACCTCAAACTCACCACTGTTCCCGTCCTTTGTCCTTACAGCTGTGCGCGCTCTTTTGTACATTGCCATCACTACTCTGATCAACCATTCCTCCACTCCTCACTTCCTCATTGCCCATGTCAATACTTTGCGTGGAACCCTATCGAATGCTTTCTCCAGATCAACAAACCCAAGAAACAACTTCTTCCTCTTCTCCATGTACTTCTCCTGCAACTGCCTCACAATAAAAAGCGCGTCTGTCGTTCCTCTTCCTGGCATAAATCCAAACTGCATTTCGTCGATCTTCACTTTCTTCCTTATCCTCCTCTCCAACACCCTTTCCAATACCTTAATTCCATGCTCCAATAACTTTATCGCTCGGTCCAAGCCACACTCTAGAGGGTCACCTTTCCCTTGTATAGAGGGACGAGGGTACTCAGTTCCCAATCCACTGGAATGCAGCCTTCTTTCACCACCAGATTACAGATCTCTGTCATTCTCTTCACACCCCAACTTCCTGCTGCCTTCAACAAATCTCCCACAACTCCCGTCGGCCCTCCCGCTTTTCTACTCTTCATTGCTTTTATCGCTTCCTCAACTCCCTTCTCAGTTATCTTCTCTGCCGGTCCTAAAACTGGGTTACTCTCTATGTTGCCATCCCATTCATTCTCTGTATTCAACAGCATTTCCATATATCTTTTCCATCTTCCTTTAATTCCATCTGGGTCCACAACGATTTGTCCCACTTCATCCTTCAAGCAACTCACCCCCATCACATCACACCTCTCTTTCGCTATCTGCTTTGCAATCCTGAATACTGCTCTCTGACCCTCTTCCGAATCCAAGCGTTCTCCGAACATTTTCCTACATGCCTCCTGCGCCTTTGCTACCTCTTTCTTTGCAGCCTTCCTGGCTGCCTTATAACTTTCATGCTCTGCTGTTTCTGCTCCCGTACCCTTCGCCTTCTGCCACTCCTTGAACTTCTTCCTCTTCTCATCAATCCTCTTTCCAACTTCATCATCCCACCACCATGTTTCCGAGTGCCTCGGTGGTCCTTTTGTCCATCCACATACCTCACCAACGGCTCCCAACAGACTAGCTTTCATTGACATCCAACCACTTTCAAGCTCAACCACATCACCCTCTACCCGACTCAGCCTCTCTTTTAATGCCTCCCTTCCTGTCACCTCTTTCAACCTCCCATTAAAGTAATCCGGCTATATAAATATATTAACTCAGTAAATATGCCAAAATCTAATCAGTTCTTTTTTTATTTACAAAATATACTTGTACCAAGTTGCCACACTGTTTGACAAACATTGCCTTTTAGGGTCAGGGTGGAAAACTCCGGTTTCCCTTGACATCATTAACCGAGGAGTTTAAGGTGGTGAGGGTGTGGAAGTTCATGATGTTGAGGGATACGAGTGATTAATCGTAAAGAATGCTCTCCCAGAGAAGAAGGGAAGTTGGAAGTGGAATGCAAGAGCAGAGGTGGACGAGATGGAGGAGCGTTTCCAACAGGAGGAGGTCATGGGGATGGTACAGCACGGGAAGCATGACTTGGGGTGGATGAAGCATGAGCGATGGGGAAAGGCATGTGTGAAAGAGAGGAGGAAGATGGTGGTGAGAAGAAAGGAGGAGGAGGGGAGATATGTGAAAAGTCGGACAGGCACAGTAAGGTGCTTGGACGCGGTTGGAAGGTGTACAGGTGAGGACATTGAAGTGGCAAGAGATTTGGAGGATTGAGCCAATATTGTTGAGTTTCCTGTTGCGGGAAACAAATGATGTGCTTCCATCATTTTATTTTTGGCCACGACTGTATACAGATGCTGTATAAAACTTAGTAACATCTTTTTTAGGCCACGGATAACTCGGTTACATCTTAGGCCACGACTGTATAAAACATACTTAGTAACATCTTGGTGGGCTTCTTCTTCGCGTCACCTGGTCCATGCTAATTTGCACAATCCTGACTTCACCACGGTATTTCAATAACGAAACAAACGTAACAGTATTCACACCCCTTGACGTTTTTCACTTTTGTTGTTGCAGCCTGAATTAAAAATGGATTAAATTTCATTTTTTGTCACTGACCTACACATAATACCCCGTAATGTCAAAGTGGATTTTTTTTTTTTTTTTTTTTTTTTACAAATCACTTCTTCAATCACCTGCCTCACTTATTGGCCAACTTAATATCATGGAAACCCAGGCCTTCAAGATTATTGGAATCTCCCATGATGAAGCTGAGTCTATGGGCCTGTCACTTTCCCATTGCAGACAGGTCGGTGGTCTCTTGGTCTTAAACCACCTCCTTTCTGGTCTTGCACCCTCTGCCCTTTCCATGCTTTGTTTGTTTCTATCTCTCTCTTTCTCTCTCCCTTTTGCTTTTGTTCTGTTGCCTCCTGATTCATTCAAGTGATCCAGCCCTTCAACGAGCCATGACCTTGTATACAAAAACAAAACTCAAGAAACCTTCCAGGCTTTAACCACAGCTTTAATATTTAAAAACAATATAAATTTTCGTATCCGGATGTGGATTTGGATCTTTACCAAAATCCAATCATTCATCCTTGTCAAACATCCAACCTCTCCACCAAATTTTGGCTGAATCCATCCACAACTTTGAGATATTCTGTTCACAGACAGACAAACAGGGGCGAAAACATAATCCTTCTGTGGTGGAGGTAATAAGACGCAAAGCCTACGAAACCTGGTGCTACACTGGACTGTACCACAACTTTCAATGAACACTTTGTAAAGATCTCATCAAAAAGACAAAAAAAAAAAACAGATTAGCAAATTAGCTCGGTCAACTTTGATTCACAAATAAACTGGGCTTGCCTCGAGATAGTCTGCAGCAGAGTAGTGAGTGCTTCCTGATATGGCTTAGATCTCTTCTCACATAATAGAGACTGTTGAATGAAACCATGTGTATAACTAGAATGGCACTCCAGAGAGCACATACCTCCGCCAGGCTGGACAGTTTACGTTTTGTATCCCACCGATAGGCCGTATCTGCATCCGGATCTTAAACAAATCGAATCCATTCTTCCTGGTCACACACCCAACCTGTCCATAAGGTTTCATCCAAATTCATCCATAACTTTTTGATATCCTGCTCACAAACAGACAAACAAAAAGACAAACCAAAATAAACTAGAAACCATCTGAAAATGCAAAGCCCGTCCACGTCCGCTTTGTATTCAGATGTCTTCTTCCGTATGCTAAACATGACAAAAACAGCTAAAAAATACCTTTGACCTTTTGATCTAAAAATAATAATAAAGGCAATCGGCTTCTAGCTTTTGATCGATGAACAAATTCAGTGACCCAATATGCAAATTCTTAAACTTTCAGGCCAAATGGATGAAGATTGACGATTTTATGTGACGTTAACCTTTGACCTATTGACCAAATTATTAATTTGGCTTCTCACTATTCCCATAATAAAGCATTGTTGAAAATGTTATGACAAAAGCTCAAGTAGTAAAAAAGTTATGGCCCGGACAGATACACAGAAGTGATTGCAAAAACCAGTCTCCCGCAGCTCAGGGAACGTCTAACAAGAAGACAAATGAAACATAACCTCCATCCACCTTTGGTAGTGGATGTCGGAAGTAATAACAGACACCAAGAAACCAATCAACATGGACCAGTTCTGTTCAGAATGATCCTATGTGATAGGGTACCCTGAAGAATCTGCTCCTTATAAAGTGCAATACGTGATACGCAAACCTTATAAGGAGCAGATTGTGTGTGTTGGCCACACAAGTTGCCTTTTGATCAAACATTTGGTCCTTTTGTTCCTACCTTACACAAACCTTATTGAATATTGAGTGAAAATAATTCGTTTTCATACTTCCAACACTTACATTTAGTTCCTAAATTTAACATGCAGTAATCTGGAAATTATCCAATATTAGCTGTACAACACGTTCGCCTGAGTAAGAACAGTTGGTTGTGTGCAAGAATGCTCAAGATTACTCACCAGTGGATGTCGATTTTTTTTAACTTGAAGAATCAGTTTAAACAAACAGCTACATTAAAGATCAGCAATTTGTCCAACAACTCTTCTGTAAATTTCAGCCAGTTTGGCTTTTTTTTTTTTTTTTTTTTTTTTTTTTTTTTTTTTTTTTTTTTTTTTTTTTTTTTTTTTTTTTTTTTTTTTTTTTTTTTTTTTTTTTTTTTTTTTTTTTTTTTTTTTTTTTTTTTTTTTTTTTTGTATACAATATCGAGGCTCGTGAAAGAGCGAACATTAATCACACAGAAAGACAAACCGACACATAAAACATATAACATAGGGAGCGGTAGACAAGATGGGGAGAGAGGGGGAAGGACACAAACACAACATTTGAGAGCAGGGACCGAGAGACATGGAGACATCGAGAGATCTGAGAGAGGGCGAGGGCTTTGGGGGGAGGGGGGGGGCGTGGGAAGGGGGCAGTGGGAGAGGTATAAAACATATGGACACTGCCAGGACTTCCAGGAAAGAAGTTGGAATTTCAAACAAGGTGGATCTGGGGTGAATTAGCGGGGGTAGAAAAGATCAAGGTTTTGGATGGGGGAAGATAAGAGATGGTGGTGAACAGCTGTTTTAAAGACCTGGAGGGAGGAGTGGGATTGAAGGGAGTGAGGGAGTTTGTTCCAGAGGCGGGAGAAAAGAGGAATGAAAGAGTGAAGGTGAGCGGAGAGCCGAGATTTCGGCAGTTTAACCATCAGAGGGTTGCTGGCAGATCTTGTGCGACCTGTAGGAATATTTGGGGGACAGAGCACAGAGAGAGCTGGGGGTGCAAGGCCGGAGAGGAGTCGGTAGAAGACAGAAAGACCACCTACCTGCCTGCGGTGAGTGAGTGAAAGGCCCTCAGAGATAGCTTCATCGCGGGAGATTCCAATAATTCTGAAAGCTTTGGTTTCAACAGCGTGAAGCCGAGCTAGGTGTGAGGCAGGAGCACCGGCCCATAGGGGAGAACAGTATTCCATTGAGCTGCGGATGAAAGCCTTGTATGTGGTGAGGAGCTCAGGTGTGCCGAGGAAGGACTTCGCACGACGGAGGATGCCCAGTCGGCGACTGGCTTTGGAGGCCAGCTTGGAAATGTGGTTTTCCCAAGAAAGATCATGGCAGATAGTGAGACCCAAAATCTTGAGCGACAGAACTTCTTGGAGAGGATTGTTGAGAAAGTAGATGGGAGGGTTGTCCAGTCGATCTTTTCGGAGAGACATAGTAAGAGTGTGAGATTTGTCAGGATTGAAAGACATGTTCCACTTGTTTGACCAGTCTGTGATTTTGTCCAGGTCTTCAGAGAGTGAGGAGGCAGCAGACTGCCGATCTGAGGGAAGAGGAATGGAGCGGCAGAGAGTGGAGTCATCAGCAAAGAGATAGAGAGGATTTTCGAGAGAGTCAGAGAGATCATTGATGAAGACCAGAAAAAGCACGGGGCCCAGAACACTGCCTTGGGGAACTCCAGCCTGAACAGGAAGAGGAGATGAGAGAAACCCATTCAGGGCCACACGTTGACGACGACTAGAGAGGAAGTCCGCCAGCCATGCGTGGAGATTTCCATGGATACCAAAGGAGGAAAGTTTGGTGAGCAGAGCGGGGTGCCAGACCGTGTCGAAGGCACGTGATATGTCGAGGGAGACAGCTCTAATTTCCTGTTTGGCATTGAGGACCTCCATCCATTGTTGAGACAGCAGAAGCAGCATGTCCAGAGTAGAGTGACCTGGTCTGAAACCAAATTGATGATCAGAGATCAAGCCATTGGAGAAGAGGAAAGATTTCATATCAGAAGCAATGATGGATTCCATGACTTTGCTGATAATTGGGAGAAGGCTGATTGGTCTGTAGTTGCTAGGATCTGTTTTTGCACCTTTTTTGTGCAAAGCGGTGATGTTGGCTGATTTCCAAGCAGATGGCAGTTGACCTTGAGCAAAAGAGAGGGTGAAGAGAACAGAGAGAGGGTGAGATAGAGCAGCAGAGCAGGATTTTAGGACCCGTGGGCTGATGCCGTCGGGTCCAGTTGCAGAATCAGAGTCGAGGGTTGACAGAAACTTTTCCACCTTGTCAGGAGGAAAGGACACGGAGTCCAGGAGCAGCAGGGTACGACTGGGTATGGTGGGTACAGAGAGGGATGGGTTTGGGACACAAGATTTAGAGGCAAACACAGAGTTGAGGCATTCAGCTTTTTCACGTGCGGAGTCAGCTGTGTAGCCGTTTGAGGTAAGGGAGGGGATGGAGGGGGAACAAACACCAGAAACGGATTTGACCAGACGCCACCAGGATTTGGAAGAGGGAGACAGATAAGAGAGTTCGGTCTTGAGAACGGAGAGATATTGTTTCCTGGCTCTCCTGAGGGTGGACACACACTTGTTTCGGGCTTTGTGAAAGGAAATGAGATTTCCTTCCGTTGGATTTGCTTTCCAGGAGACGAAGGCAAGTTGTTTCTGGGCAACAGCCTCACCACAAGATTCCGTGTACCATGGACGGGAGGAAGGGTATGACAACTGAAGACGAGATGGGATAAATCTGTGCATGAGAGAGAGCAATTTACTTTGGAAGAATTCCCAGGATGAGTTGATGTCAGAGGTGGTAGAGATGGGAGACCAGTCCAGATGATTGATGGCTGCTTGAAGACCGTGCCAGTTGGCCTGAGTGAAATGCCAGACTCGTCGACGCTGAGCAGGCTCCCTGAGGATGGTCAGAGAGATGTCCACTTTAACAAGGACATGATCAGATGTTCCGATCGGAGCAGAAGAAGAGCAGCAGACATTTTCAGGGAAGTTAGTCATAACCAAGTCCAGAAGAGAAGATGTTCCGTTGACTGAGATCCGGGTCGGGAAATTGACAGATTGTGTCAGTCCCAGTGAGTCGCAGAAGTCCTTTGCTGAGGAGCCATGGCTGGTGAGAGAGGTACCCACACCCAGCCAACTGGCATGATGACAGTTGAAATCACCACATATGAGGAAGAGAGAGTTGGGATGACTAGATAGAAGTTGGTCCATATCATCAGACAGCGAGATGTAGATGGAGTCATCACTGTTTGGTGGACGGTACAACACACATATGAACAAGAGGTGGGAGCGAAGGGGAAGCCGTAGCCAGAGGTATTCCTGGGGGTGAGGTGGAGAGAGTGCAGTGCAGGGCGAGTGAGGAAGAGAGTTTTTGATAAAGATAGCAACCCCGCCTCCAGGACGAGGCTCAGGTCTATCATACCGGAGGAGGGAGTAGCCCGGGAGAGATACTATGGAATCAGAGACATCATAAAGGAGGAAAGTTTCTGTTAAGCAGATCACGTCTGGTTTGACAGAAGCAATCTGTATGGAGAGATCGGTTAAGTTTGAACGAAGGCCCCGGATGTTTGAGGTCCATACCGTTAATGAAGAGGAAGGGGGAGCATCAGATACAGAACAGGGGGGAGGAGGGGTAGGGTAAGATGTGGAAGAGGTGGAAGAGGTAGGGAGAGCTGTTGAAGGTGTGTCAGAGATTTCAGAATAGCTCGGAGAAAGGGAAGGATGGGGCGGACAAAAGGTTTGATGGTGATTGGGTGAGCCACAATGAGGTGTTATTTGAGGAGGGGGAAGAGCGAGGCAGAAGGTTGGGGGAGATGGAGGTGAGAGTTTGAAGGGGGAAGAAGCGGGGAGGACGCTTTGAGGAGGGGGAGTGAGCGGGGGGAAATTGAGAAGCAATGAGGGTGGGGAGATTTGAAGGGGAGGGGTGAGGGGTGAGTTTGGGAGGGAAGGGACAAGGGGAGGGATTTGAAAGGGATGGGATATGGGGGAGATTTGGAGGGGAGGGGTGAGGCAGGATTCTAGGAGGGGAGGGGCGAGGGGGCGTCTTGGCGGGGAGGGGTGAGGGGGTAGTTTAGGAGGGAGGGGGCAAGGGGGGAGATTTGAAAGGGATGGGTGATGGGGAAGATTTGGAGGGGAGGGGTGATGGGGAAGATTTGGAGGGGAGGGGTTATGGGGAAGATTTGGAGGGGAGGGGTGAGATTGGATTTTTGAAAGTGTACGATTTATGGGAAACGAACATTTATTGCAAAATGAGTTTCTTGTGACCTTCGAGTTAAAAATACGTTTAAGGACGCTGGATGGAGGATGGAGTGCAGGAGAGTTTAGGGAATGTAGAACAAAGGCACTATAGGAGATGGATATTTTTTTTGGGATGAATTGATTTGGTGAGCAAGTCGAAAGCAGCCTTTTAAAGAAGAAGAAGAAAAAGGTGTTATAAAATATGACGGAATACATAACTTGAGGGGAAAGTGTAAACATTGAAGGTTAATGAGTGAAAACTATCTGGGGAAATGGGGGAGAAACACGTGGTCGAAGAACGAACGAACGAATAAGAATGAATAAACGAATGAGAACAGAGAAGGAAATGTTTTTTTTTTTTTTTTTTTTGAGTTGAGATTTACACAAGGAAGTAGGCTATGGGTGAAAAGCCTGGGAATACAGAGAACGAAAGTTATTGGATCACAAACGACGGACCACTGAGAGAAAAACAAAGCCTCAAGGTTGTACAGTGCACACTGTACAAGGCCTTGCTCACGACACGGCAAACAGACGATCAATTTATGAAAGATAAACACCGAGAAACAACCAAAGTTGCACACAATAACTTCACACACCGAAAGATAAATACAGTTTCGACAAAATACAATTGTGAACAGACTTAACTTCGAAAAACGTGGAGACCGTTTGGAGCTTCGAAAATCCCTGCCGCCGTCTCCAAGATCTCGCGAGATCTCGCCAAGTTGATCTCAAACTTGATGTTGATCTCAAACTTGACGTCTTTGTCTCCTCTTATCGTTTGTCCACGATTTGTAAGCAAATATTGTCACAATTGTGGAAGTAGGGACATCAGGAATGCTCGAAATTCGGGATGACTCACCTGGTCGAAGAGAAAGACCTGTGAAGGCTTTCTCCTTCACAAGGAACTTAATGATACACCAATGTTTGACAACACGTGTATCCATGTTGGCCACCGTCTTGATTTTATGCAGAATGCTTTTAGCAACTTTGGCGTCTCTTCCTGTATAAAATGCTCAGGGTAGACAATATCACAGAAAATTCAGGAATAAATTTATACTGGCAGGGTACCCGTCTCCGACCAGGGCCCTTGATGTCTCACCTCAAATGAGCATTTTTTTTTGGAGTGTGTATTGATAGAAATAAGAATTGAACATAAACCGATGATGTGGACCATGACACGTGGTACGCTTATCTTGTAGACAACGGTGATCTGCTCAGAAGAACCATCATTAGTGATTAAATTTTTTAGATGTTCTACAATAAAAAGTCCACATCAATGTTGAACCATTCTCATAGCAAGCCATTTCCCATCAAATGAATAGATAAATAAATAAATAAATAAATAAATAAATAAATAAGGCCAGCAGGATCATCTCTGAGTCATCTAGCCTGGGTTCGAATTCTGACCCAGCTACCATCACCCTGTTGTTTCATATGCAGAGCGATTCATCAATATGTGTGTGACGTCCATCAGTTGAACGTTTAGCAAAGTGTTCCGTCTGTCAGCATTAGTCGGTGAACATTACAGACCCCACAGTGTCTTTCATGAAGATTAGGTGAGTTATCACCAGAACTCTAGCCAAATTCAAAATTCCTGCTCGAACGTACATGGGGACACAGCATCAGAGGCACAGCTGCACTCACATAAACGATGCAACCAGCAGCCACAGGCAGTATACGACATGAATGAATTTTTAAAAAAGAATGGAAAACCCCAATTAGAACGAATATTTGTCAAGGCAAATGGTCCATGGAACAGATCAAGTCATCTGAATGAGAATCTGTTGTGCAGTAGATGGTAACTATACATGGCTTGACAAGTAACGATTGTTTTTCTGATGCAGGGTATTGATGTCGTACCCTTTTCGGAGATGCTTGCGTACACTGTGGTAAACACTCTCAAACATGGCGAGATCTTCGGTCTTTCCAAAGAGAACATAGGCCTTAATCAGATACTCGTAGAAGGAATCGAGACCTGCACCTAAACCGCTTTGCTTCCCGACCCATTCCTCACTCTGCAGGTTCACCACATTACCTGCAAGGCAAAAAAGTGAGCAAAATAAGTTACACTTGTACAATTACAAGAGCAAGACAATGCAACTTACGAATCAGGTACAAACGTTTGGGTTGAGCTTTTTGCCATTCCAATGACAAACAGCCCAACCGCACAACACAACACAACCCATAAGACTCATGGTGCTGGGATCCCAGATTCAAATACACTTGTGCATTATCTGTTAATGTCCTTTTCATTCCTATAAAGTACTCCTCGTATCTTCGTTCTACCCGTGATTTGTATACAAGATCAAAAACGACCTTCAGTGAAATATACATATTTGGCGGGAGCCCCCCTGATCTCCTGGGAGCCCCCCCCCACCCCTCGATACAAAATCGAAACATCTAAGCCCGAGCGATAGTGCGGGCTACTGTGTTGGTATTCTTGTGTAGAGTTTTAGAACAATTAGTCGGGTGACAAGGGAGGAGTGGCAAAAATTGCAAAAAAGTTAATGAACAGACAGCCAGACATCTGCACATCACCACCCATTTTATAAGTTTATCTCTTCAAGAATCAAGATTAGATGACCCAAAGAAAGATTGCTTGAAGAATTCAAAGTCGTTTCAATGACGTATGTACTTTAACCTTTGCACTTGCATTTCTATTTTTATGGCCATGTTGTAGTATCCCTGGAATACAAAAAAATATTAGGTTTACTTTTGACATTGTAAGACATGTTGCCTTAGTCTTGGGCAAGCCACATTTCAAAGTTCGCCTCCAAAACCAGTTGCCGTCTGAACATCCTCTGTCGGGCAAAGTATTTCCTTGGCACACCTGAACTCCTATCCACCCACAATGCCTTCATCCACACCTTAATGGAAAACCGCTGACATCTCTTCGCTGGCGTCCCAGCCTCACACCTTGCTTAGCTGGACCTTTCCTTGGAATCTCCCACGATGAAACTGAGTCGATAGGCCTATCACTTTGCCATCATAGACAGGTCTGTGGTCTCTCTGTCTTCTTTCACCTCGTTTTTAGTCTTAGCCCAGCAACCTCCTGCTCGTGAAATTCCTGAAATCCAGAATCAATGCTCACCTCCACTCATTTGTTCCTCTTTTACCCCACCTGTGGAACAAACTTCCACATTCTCTTCGAGCTCATTCTTCCCTCCAGGCTTCAAGACAGTTATTCACCACCATCTCAGAGCATACCCCATCCAAAACCATGACATTTTCTACACTCATTAAACCCGGCCCCTCCCCCTTGCCCAAATTTTGCTTCTGTATCCATTTCCTGCATTCTCTCCTACCCCTCATCCCTTGTTGTCCGTCTCCATATATTTTGTCTCTCGGCTCTGCTGTTGGCATTTTCCCATTCTCTTTCTATTGTTCCTTTTATGTTGCATCTAGATTCATTCTGTGTGTTAGCTCTTCCACGAGCCTAGACTCTACATACAAAAAAAATATATATATATATATATATATATATAAAATGAAATAAAAGCCACAGTCCTGCCATTACAGAAAATAGTGGCACATCGAAAGCCATATGTCACTCACTCCAAATTAATTTCATCATCACTCTAAAAGTGTGTACATTTTCTAACTGTTCATTTTATTAAATGGAGTTTAATTCTCAGCTCATATGGTTCTCACCATTTTCAAAGACTCTCACTCTCCCCCCCCCCCCCCCCCACCCCTTCCCACGCCTCCTCCCCCCAAGCCCTCTCCCTTCCACACATCTCCCTGCTCTCAAATGTTGTGTTTGTGTGCTTCCCCTTCTCTCCCCATCTTGTTTTCCGCTCCCTCTTTTTATATATTTTGTTTATCTGGTTGATTTGTTTGTGAAGTAAATGTTAGCTCTTTCACGAGCCTCGATTCAGTATACAAAAAAAAAAAAAAAAAAAACTTCACAAAATGCAAATTGAAAAAATGAAGGTAGTTGCTAATTCCTCACAGAACAAGCCGTCTACGTAGGCGACACGTAGTATAAAAACAAGAACGACCGCACTGTGGGTCACAATCTGACAAAAACTGGTAACGGGCCGATTGGGTAATGCTCATTTAATGCACTCGTAAAAGATGGACAGCACGATTGGGAAACACATTTAATGTGCTATTAAATAATTTGCATACCAATGCTCGATTATGTAACGCACCACATGATTACCGTGCGTTCTGACAGGCTTGTTAAACGTTATTATTACTCAACATAATTGTTAATAGATTTTTTGGGGTCCCTTATCGTCAATAACATTTGACCCAAACAAAGCCAATGGAAACCTAATGCAACAAACCCAGACAGCTTATAATCAGCAGAGGCCTAATGTGTTAGGCCCACCAGAAAACCAAGATGGTGGCCATATAATTTTGGCTCTGTGATATGGTGGGTGGAGTTAAGCGACAGACGTAGAGTGTGCTCTGGCAGATGTTTGACCAATGGGGGCACATTGCAAAAATCCCCCTCCACCCCCCCCCCCCCCCCAACAAGAACCCAAACACCAACAACAGCAACAGCAACACAAAGCTAGTGTAGACATGCGACATGTCACAGGTTAAAAAAAAATAAGGCAGTTTAGGTTTTCCACTTCACTCTGAGAAAGAGCAAGTACCAGAATGCAAACAGTTACCCAAGTACATTTTTCATGACGGATAACCAAAACTTTTTTTTTCTTTTTTTTTTTTTGGCAAAAATGCTTCATCCATTTCTGGGCCCAATACAAATACCATACTTCATCACAGTATTGGCACAAAAATAAAACAATTGTAATGCATGGGAACTCCATACCCAGCAAACCTGTATCATTACAACGTAGGTGCACCAGAGTCTGCACTGCTCTGCGGGCAGCCCACTCAAATGCTGGGTTACCAATAAGACGACTCAGCACTCCAAACTCCACAAGCAGTGATCCAGCACCAGCTGTGCACGTTTCCTTAGCACAGTCCACTGGCACACCATGCCTCAGATTTACCTGTGGAAGAGTGATCAGGAAGCTATTATTGGAAAAGTTGAGTGCTTGAGAGATCATTATTCTTAATCCAGACATCACTACAACTGCACCAGTCATTGCTAAGATTATGAATGCACACAGCATGCAACAAATATACCGTCACGTTTACTGCCCACATCAAGAATGTTAATAACGAACTGGGTGAGAAGCTGTGACAATGCCAAAGCAGTCGCATTGTGAACGGCCGGATTAATTTAAATTTGGAGGCAAATGCATGCCCAAGCGAAGGCGAGAGTCTTATTCCGAGCATGAACTAACCACACACCGAGCCTGAACTAATCCCCGGGCCCACGCTGATGCCGGAGGAAGTGGAGAGTTCAGAATGGAGCTAATTTATCGTGTGCAATGGGCACCCTCATCGCAATAACCCTTTTGGGGTCCCCTTCACCATACTTTGCCTGGCCCTCGAAAGCTCAAACAGAAAGGGCAGGTAACGCAACACCCTTATTCTAGAAAATCACTACCGCACACAGCACCGTCTTCCTACGGCATACAAAAAAAACCAGAACAATCTTAACCTAAATGTGAAGTCCTTGTTACAAGTAAACATAGGGGCAAATACCCCTACCATTTTGTGCCAAATTTGGTCACAATCCCATCAGCGGTTTCAGAGAAGAAGTTTCAAGTGTTTACGGACTGACGACTGACAGGGACGGACGGACGGACAACACGCCATCGCATAAGCTCCCCTGAACTTCGTTCCAGGTGAGCTAAAAATGAATTATACGACATGAGCACACAGCCCATGGTGAGGCCTTACAGTTTACCAACTATGCTGTATCCCACAAACGTGACAATATTCAAGAATGGCCTTTTGAATTAGTCATAATAGTTTTCAAGCTTATCTGAGAGCAAAGTCAATACAATAAACAACTGGGATGTGAAGGTAAGAATATGCAGGAGCAAAGAGGAGAAAACCGATGGTGTGGTTGAGCAACGTACCCGTGGGTACGGGATGTTGGAAGGACTGTCATGGAAAGCAGGCATGAGACGCATGGCAAGCTCATGTGCCATCTGCAGCAGCTCTCCGTTATAACCTGGTGGTGCTAGCTCACCTAGCAGCTGTTTTGGCTCCGTCATGAGCATGTGGGCTGAGAGCAGCGAACCCATTACACTGTGAACAAACAAGAAGCAGGTGCGGTAGAAATGAGCCATGGATTGCTATAGAGCCCTCCTCAAGGGAAACCACAGAACAACCCCCAGTACTGCCACTGTTTTATCAAATTACTATCTCTTTGCAATCAATGATGGAAAGCTGTTGCATTTTGAGTCTTCCTTCAAAACTTTATAACGAGAATTTTGGAACAACGGCCTTATAGATTGCGTGTGCTTGGGAATGTTTGATGCATCTTCAATGGAGTTTAGAAAGGAACTCAATTGCGAGTTATTTCAATCCCATATTTGAAATTTGAGTGATGGTCAAAAGAGCTTTTGCTTTTGACCTTATAACCCGCTGATAACCCACGCAAAATGACACTTGCGGAACAATTAGTACGATGTTGAAAATGCCCAGGCATGGCACCAGATGTAGCGTACTCTTCGCTACAACAATGTCCATGTTTCAGTCCAAAAATGAAGGAAAGCTTTATATTAACCGTGCATCATCGAGATCGCTTGTTACATTATAGTTGGTAACTAAACCGTGTAACATATTACGATACAAACAGAATATTATTTGGAAAAAAAAGTCAAAATAATCACATTAACATTACACAAAGAAACATTAAGCAAAGAAACTTTTCAAAGCTATCTACTATAAATTGTGTGGGTGTGTGGTGTGGTATGGTGTGTGTAAAGCATGGTTTTTGTGGACTTCTACTGGAGCTTTCTGATGTGGAATGTGATATACCAAAATGAGAGTCATAGCCTCCTGGGAAGTATAATTTGGTAATAATATTGAATGCATAATCCACCTCACCTCCCCTCCCCTCCTCTCCCTGCCCTGGCCCAAGCATAATGGGCTTTGCTTGGTGAAAGGCAAGCTGATGCTGAAGCACGAGAGCAGGAAGGTACGCTACAAGGTCGAGAAGACCAATGAAAATTTGGTCCAGTGGATCAAAGGCCCAATGGTTACTACAAAAGGCATTGCTAAGCAATTGTATGAAGAATAAGGAGTGACTCAAGCAGAAGCATCATACGATATGTATTCCATATGTGGACTATGTGGTCCGCCCTGTCTGTCACTGGAAAATGGGATGGGGATAGGAATGAGAGATCCATTTTGTTTTTCATTACATTCATTTTCCAGAATATTTAAAGCCTGGTAGCCCAATGACTAGCATGTTCGTGAAAATAAACAATTTTATGAATAGACTTCTTCCCGCAATAAAAGGAATCGTTAATTAAAACTTCCCACAATAAAAGGAAACAAAGCACTGACGTTTCGGGCCTTACCCTGATCGGAGCAAAAGTGTGCGACGGGAAACAGGAAAGAAGTAGATATAGAGTAGGTGACATCACCAATAATAAATGCTTTCCTTCTTTTAGTGCTAGTGGCTGAGGTACAAGGAAAAGTTGGAACATGTACTTCATCTTTGACGAGAACAACAGGAGACATCTGATCGGCACTTTTACATTTTACATTTTTATTTCCCCCTCTGACTAGCCGATGGTTCCTAAATCCCCTCCCTCAATTCGTACATTACTTTGTTTTGCGTGCAGCGATGGGCTCTCTAGTGCTTGAACCTTCTGTGGATTCAGTGACGTATTTGCCTCTGCAGCAGCATCTCGGTGTTGTTTTGCCGTTTCACTCGGTAATGATTTCCTAGGCCAAGCGAGAACGCGGCTGGCAATTACATCACCACAGGAAACCCGAGTCCAGTTAGAGTCAGCACTGATTATTTTCCATTACATCTTGATACTTGGTATTCCTCTCATGTACCAGTATAAAGCGGAGGGTTGCGACCACTCAGACTTCAGATGCCTTCCTGTCTAGTAAAGGGTATGTCCAGTTCTACCACCCACTCCATTCTCAAACATTTGCTGCACAATGTAATTTCATTTGCAATTTGTTCACAGCAATGTTTACTGCAGTACCCGTTTATCACAAATTTGAAACTGCAGAGCCTGTGAAATCACCAACCAAAAAGCCCATTCCTAGTGAATAGTGTTTATTCGGCCCACCCAAGGGCCATACTTCCTCACAGAGTATCAGGGCACCTATGACAAGTCGTGAAGGTTTCATAAGAACAAGTCCTGGGAATGCCATCTCTGGCACACAATGGCCTCTTTTCGAACAGCACCGTGGAATCTTTAGCGTACACCAGCAAATGCTCGTATGCAGGACAACGGCTTAACATCCCTCTGGAGGATGAAAGTTGATATCATGGTCAAGAATCAACCCAGCATAAAGGTGAGTACCTACCTCTGAGATATCATGCAAGCCCAACTTTAAAAAATTTCAGAATGCTCATCTTGGCTCCATAAAACAGATCTTTGCGCACTTCAGCAAAAATCTAGGGTATTCGGTACCTTCAATTAGAAAGACTACCATGATTATAACTGAAGCAGATACCAGGATGCCACAGCAAATATAGAACGAACAATAAAATCACACGGTAAATTTCACCTATAGGTTTTGCATACCGTATAGTGGCCTCAAAGACCTGTACAGTTGCATCCTGGTCAAATGAAACTGTCTCCACGACAAGCTGGACGGCACGTTGAAACTCAGACGTGTTTCCCATCACCTATAGGGGGACAAGAGAAATGTCGGTCGGATTCATCGGCCAAGATCAGTACCTGTTTTTGCAACACTTTCATCATAGCTATCTGCCATACTGGACAATACTCCAACATAGGTCTGATGTAAGATTTACAAACCATAATCAGATCTTCTATCTTTTTTCTATCAAAGATGTCAACACTTTTCTAGACCAGTTTTGCACGCCAATTGCAAATCTGTTTTTGGTTTTCTTCTAGCACGTCCACTTTTTGTGACGAGACTGATGAAATTTGTAAGGTTAAGGAAAAACCTTTCAAATTTGATCGGTCTCATCACGAAAAGTTATAAAAGTTAAAACAGATTTAGAATCGGCATCCCAAGAGCTATATAGCCAACCTATAATTATGTCTGGTGAAAATGACTTGTTTGCCAGTGTGATCAAAGCGTGTACAACTTTCTTGAAACCTTTGAGGTAACAAAGTTTGTGATTAGCCCACTTGAGGTCCTTGTTAATTACAACAGCCAGTAATTTGACTTTGCTGCTAACTTTCCAGTATAATTGGACAGGATTTAGTTGGATCTGCCATGGAGGGGGCTGATGGCGAGTGAAAGACACACTTTATAGAGTAGGTGACTAGTAGCTGAGGTAGGTGACTAGTATGGCCTGACACTTGGCGTGGTTACGTTGCATCTTGGAATCTGTACACCACTGTTAAAATTGCATCAGGACTGACCGGAGGGCACATGGGGAATGCATTTGATGTGACGCTGCCAACGTTAAAAAATTATCCACGTAGTTTCATCTCCTGATGTCAGAAGATTGAAGGCACACCACCAGTTACTGTTGAAGGTATAGAAAGTTGTCTTCTTATACTGTACTTGCTGAACACGGTGCGCAAGAAAGCTGTACCCCCATTTGATCAAGGAACATCTTGCTCCCAAAGTATGCTGTTTATTAATAGCTACTGTATGATCCACACAGTCAAAGGCCTTGGCAAAAATCGGTCAAGACAATAGTAGAGATTGAACCAGGTATGTCAGCACCAACATAAAGGGAATCTAGCAGTTGTATAATATAATGGGTTGAACACATACATGCACAGTTTCCAAATTGTAGCATCAATATTAGGACTGATGTCAGCCATAGGTCATTGATACACAAATAACTCTACAAGCTCCACAAAATGATCAGTTAACGTGATTGGTCTCAATTTGTCAAGCGTTGGTGGAGTTCCCTTTGGTAAAGGCACGGCGATCAATTTCTTCCATTCACTGGGGATAACACCTTGTTCAAATGAAGCATTGATGATATCACACAGAGGAATGCTCAGTTAAGGCAAGCTTGTGTATTAATCGAAGATAAACACCACCTGGGCCACAACTCTACCCCAGGTTAACTTTTGATAACTCTTTATAAACAGAGGCAGCACTTTAGGTATGATCGACTTTGTGAAAGTATGTGAAAGAGGTATGTGAAAAAGCACAGAAAGCTGGAATATTGTCCTTATCTGGTGGCAATGTACCATCCGCAATTGAAACAAAATGAGAGTTCATGTTATTGAAAATAGCAGCGGGGTCATCACTGTTGATGTGTGGTAAATTGATGATCAACTCATGTTGTGTGTTGGAAGTCATGAGATTGATGCAAAGTATCATGACCTTGGGTTGTCACACTTCAAACGTTGAACCATAAAATTACTATGAATTATAAAAGTCTTGCTCTAAAATTACTACAAAATATATAAAAAGGTTGCAATAAAACTTGATTTTTCAAAAGAAATCCTGGATTTTCCATAGAACCTTCTTCTCAAGGGATTTCCAGCTGGAAGATATTGCATGAAATGCTGCTTGGTGTGGGCATGCAAGTTCTTTTACTTCAGTTGGTATCCATGGTTTGTCCGTCACATGGAGTCGGAATGTCTTGCGTGGGAAATAAGTTGTTACGGCGTCTGCACATGCAGCGGGCACTCGAGGTACATACTTGGACCGGCCACCACTACCGACTGAGGCCACGGATAACTATGTGGCTCAATGGGTAGTTAAGTAACTGCAGAAGCCGGTTAAGTTAATTAGGTCTAACAGGGTCCTCTCGCCTTTCATGTCATGCTACATGTTGGTGACCTAATCAGCTCAGCTAAGGTCTGCTCCCTTAGTGTTCACCCGTCTTCCAACTACTATTACTACAGCTGAGTGCACCGTGGGTGAACGCTGGCGAATCACTACTGAAGCAAAACAGTGGGGCACAATTCCCATATAGCTATTATGTACACACTATGTCAGATCAATGAAAGAAAGAACAAGAATGAGGCAGATTGGAAAATGTAACGATTATTTATTTATTTATACGCATGCACGCACTTGCACACACAGATATTTTACATGGATTCACAAGTCTTTTATTCACAAAATAAAACCAAAGGCAAGAAGGCATGTATTTACAACAAAAGCAAGCAAAGTCAAATGGCACAAAAGAGCACACTTACCCCGAGCACATATTCTTCTACAGTCTTACTGACAGATGACATGGCATAATCATTCATTCCTCGAAGAAGAAGAAGAAGAAGAAGAAGAAGAAGAAGAAGAAGGAGAAAATACAATGAAAGAGGCAGTTTGGAAGAGGTGTGGGAGGATTTTAAGGATGGGGAGGATGGACCCTGGAGTGTCAATGTAGTGTCGGTGCGGTGGAACTGTGCAGTGCACCACTGTTACTGCGGCCTCGCCCTGTGTTCCCCTCGCTTCATCCTGAACTCAGCGCAGCCTGCCCTGAACCCAACACAACCCAGCACAGTTTGTCCTGGCAGTCGATCCTTCAAGCAGGCAGTATTGTAATAAAGTGTCCCCGGCACACAAACATCATCCACGAACCAAGCCACTTTCTCGGCTTTATGCATGCCACGCCAAGCATGGCTTTGAGGTGAGTACAGTACATGCAATAGTCTTTCGACCCCATGGAGCCTTGTCCCATTGGTGCGTGCCCGGTGGGGCAGATCTCACGATGCAGCTATGGAAAATCCCTGTCTCACTCAGTGGAGGGGCTCAACAGCATCCTCACCCCACCTTTCACACACGCAAATGTTTCACTGCACAGCACGCATTTGAGAAGCATTCTCCCGTGTGACAAATGCGGAAGTGCAGGGAATGAAGAATTTGGGAAGGTAGTTTGAATGGCCCGGAGGATTAATTGTTTATAACATGAGACTTCTTCGCCGATACGGGTTTTGACAGAGGTTGGAGGTGATTTGGAGTCCAAGTATGGGGTGGATGGATGGATGGATGGATGGATGGATGGATGGATGAACAGATAGATAATTGTGAGGGAATAAAAGAATGAGGGACAGATGAACAGATGGATTGAATGTGAGGGAATAAAATTGAATTTAAAAAAAAAAAAAACACCTTTAGAGGCCATTTTTCCCTGCAAAGCGGGGGTTGGCCTTTTTTGGGCACCGTGGTTGTTGTTGTTTTTGTTGGTCCCCTTTTTTTTTTGAAGCAATGTTTTACGGCCGGATGCCCTTCCTGCCGCCAACCCTTTTTGTCACCTTTTTACGACAAACAGGTCGACATTACGACATTTTACGAATAAAATTGAATATTATTGAATAAAATTAAATTAGGGATTGAATGTACAGACAGACCGAAGGACAAGAATAAACCGATCGCAGGGTTGAAGGAAGGACCTATGGGGTGAAGAAGTTGATGATGAATTGAGGTTTGTTGAATTGAAGTTTGGTGAGGTGGACCGATGGTGGATTGAGAGAAAGATTGTTGGAACTGACCAATTTATGGTACATCTATGGGAAGGTTCGATAAAGACAATGATAAAGCAAAGCAAAATAAAGTGGGAAAAAATGACAAGAAAACATCCAAGACAAAGGAAGTAGCAGAAGTCAGATAAAATGCAATGAACCTCAAAGATGGAGGAAGTAGGAATTGGCATTCCTCTTTAAGCTGAGTCGATCGTAGGATAATGGGAAGCACATTACAGGTAGTGCGCATTCCGGGGCGAGACAGCACGAGGGATAAAACTATCTGCATAGCCTTTCGTTCTGCACTTTGGATCGGCTTTAGTGAATAGATGTGCAGAGATGGCAAACCGAGTCTTACGGCCAAACACTCGTATGGGAGGAACCAAGTTAGAAAAGTTTGCACATTTTGAACATTTTTGTTTGAAAATTTGCCATGAAATTATCTGTAGAACTAACCAAGAGTGGCAACTGGCCTATGGTGAGAGCGGTTGAAGAGTTGAACCCATCTCCGCACCAACTTGTTTAGCTATACGTTTCTGGAGCCTATCAAGTAAAGACAAGTGGCAGGCTCGTGCACCAGCCCAAATATGGCAACAGTAATCCATAAGGGGACGTATAATTGTCATATACAGGTAAAAAAAACCTCTTCTCCAATGGCTTGATCTCTGATCATCAATTTGGTTTCAGACCTGGACACTCCACTCTGGACATGCTGCTTCTGCTTTCTCAACAATGGATGGAGGTCCTCAATGCCAAACAGGAAATTAGAGCAGTCTCCCTTGACATATCACATGCCTTCAATACAGTCTGGCACCCCGCTCTGCTCACCAAACTCTCCTCTTTTGGTATCCATGGAAATCTCCACGCATGGCTGGCAGACTTCCTCTCTAGTCGTAGTCAACGTGTGGCCCTGAATGGGTTTCTCTCATCTCCTCTTCCTGTTCAGGCTGGAGTTCCCCAAGGCAGTGTTCAGGGCCCTGTGCTTTTTCTGGTCTTCATCAATGATCTCTCAGACTCTCTTGAAAATCCTCTCTATCTCTTTGCTGACGACTCTACTCTCTGTCGCTCCATTCTTCATCCCTCAGATCAGCAGTCTGCAGCCTCCTCACTCTCTGCAGACCTTGACAAAATCACAGACTGGGCAAACAAGTGGAACATGTCTTTCAATCCTGACAAATCTCACTCTTACGATGTCTCTCCGAAAAGACCGACTGGACAACCCTCCCATCCACTTTCTGAATAATCCTCTCCAAGAAGTTCTGTCACTCAAGCTTTTGGGTCTCACTATCTGCCATGATCTTTCCTGGAAAAACCACATTTCAAATCTGGCCTCCAAAGCCAGTCGCCGACTGGGCATCCTCCGTCGTGCGAAGTCCTTCCTTGGCACACCTGAGCTCCTCACCACATACAAGGCTTTCATCCACAGCTCAATGGAATACCGCTCTCCCCTCTGGGCTGGTGCTCCTGCCTCACACCTAGCTCGCCTTCGCGCTGTTGAAACCAAAGCATTCAGAATCATTGGAATCTCCCGCGATGAAGCTAACTCCAAGGGCCTCTCACTCACTCACCGCAGGCAGGTTGATGGTCTTTCCGTCTTCTACCGACTCCTCTCTGGCCTTGCCCCCCCAGCTCTCTCTGGGCTCTGTCCCGCAAATATTCCTACAGGTCGCACAAGATCTGCCTGCAACCCTCTTTTGGTTAAACTGCCAAAATCAAGACTCTCTGCTCACCTTCACTCCTATTTTCTCCCGCCTCTGGAACAAACTCCCTCACTCTCTTCAATCCCACTCCACCCTCCAAGTCTTTAAAACAGCTGTTCACCACCATCTCTTATCTTCCCCCATCCAAAACCTTGATCTTTTCTACCCCCGCTAATTTCACCCCAATTCCCCTTTTTGAAATACCAACTTCTGTCCTGGAAGTCCTTGTGCTTTATACTTCTCCCTCCCCCCCCCCCCCCCCTTCCCATGCCTCCTCCCCCCGGGCCCTCTCCCTTCCACACATCTCCCTGCTCACGGATGTTGTGTTTGTGTGCTTCCCCTTTTCTCCCCATCTTGTCTTCCGCTCCCTCTTTTTGTGTATTTTGTTTGTCTGGTCGATTTGTTTGTGAAGTAAATGTTAGCTCTTTCACGAGCCTCGATTCAGTATACAAAAAAAAAAAAAAAAAAAAAAAAAAAACATCAGGAGGTAAAATTGAGATTGAGGAGGATCGAGATAAAGACATTGTTGGAACGGATCGATGGTGGATTGAAAGAAAGATTGTCGAAACGGACCGATGGTGGATTGAGGAAAAGAGATTGTTGGAACAGACCGATGGAGGATTGAGAGAAAGATTGTTGAAACGGATGGATGGTGGATTGAGAGAAAGATTGTTGAAACGGATGGATGGTGGATTGAGAGAAAGAGAAATAGCGGCAAATGGGGAAACATCACACTGGGAATACGGACTATTCTAATAACACATTTCCCCATACTCAAACACCCAGACAATGGGAAAAGGTCTACTTTCAAAACTACAGAAACAACTGTCTGGGGATGCCTAAGTGTACATGAATGTGCTCCCCCAGTGTACATTTTTCACAACCGCAACAAATTATTAATTGCAGAGTTCAACGCAATGGAAAACTGCACATTTGTCTTTCACGTGGTATCCACCTACCAAAGGCGCAGATATCTGATTTGCGCACTGGGCGGACAACTTTGCGTTTTATTTCATTTTTACATGTTTGGGGACGTTTTGAGTGAGAACCCAGTTATGATCACTTTCCCCAATTGGCGCAATGATCTGAAATGGAAATTACAAATTTTTCATATTTGTCATAATTTTGTCCAATACCACGTTATTTTGTGTGGACCGATCTACAACTTGCTTAATGTTGTGGCCATCAAGGAGTGGAGGCAGAACATGGGGATTCATGTCTCCCATGATGATGATCCCAGCACCTGGATGGCCCAAGAGGACGACATCAACGGCAATCTGCACAAACTAATGAGAATTGACGTTATCTGCCGGTGAGTATATGGAAGCAACATATATGGAAAACATCGCTCTGGAAAGTTTGTGCGGATGTAATCGAGCCTGAACGATCTCATGTTCTTCAGACACGGGGATGTTAACAGGAGAAGCATTCATACTAAATTTAGCACAGAGAGCAACGCCACATCCCCGACCTGCTTTCTGCTCTTTGTAAGCAAAGAATCGTGTTATGATGCAGACATTTTCCGGGACATTCTGCTGGAACCAAATCACACTGATGGCCGCAGTGTCTGAATCATAGTCATGAACAACACCACCAAATTCATCAATATTTGTTGTTGAATGGCCTAGCATGGATCTGGTGATGACCAACTTTCCCACCAATGTATCTTGCTCGTCCTCTGCCCGAATTGGATCATCTGATCATATGCCGGTGAAGATCAACATCTATCTGGCCATTAACAGTGCCGGCCATTAACATTAACAGCCTTAGCACCGGCGAAGACAAGTCATCACTTATCTTACCCATCTTCCGGCTCTTGGTACTCTGAATCCTGTGGTGAGGCAATTGCTTTAAAAGAACTTGCATTATCCTCTTCAAAAGCAGATCCAACTGAAGGTAACCTCAGATTATTCCATAAAGCCCGCAACAAGTGTGTCTACTCTGTGGAGAGCCAGAAAACAACATCCGTCCAATCCAAAGAATGAACTTTCAAACTTTTCTCCATCCTCTAAAACTTGGTGGCACCTTAGCAAGTGTTTCTCTAGTGTATGATCCCCTTCCACCCATTCCCTCACTTAAAATGGCACCACAGCCGACTTCGCTCGTGAAAAGGTCAAATGTCTCAATTTTTTTGTATACAAGATCGAGGCTCGTGCAAGAGCTAACATTAATCACAAAAAAAACGGACACACAAAACATTCAATAAAGGGAGCGGGAGACAGGATGGGGAGAGAGAGGGAAGCGCACAAGTGCAACAGCAGAGAACAGGGACATCAGGAGATCTGTGGGAGGGAGAGGGCTTGGGGGGGGGGGAGGAGGCATGCGAAGGGGGGGGGGGGTGGGAGAGGTATAAAACACATGGACACTGCTAGGACTTCCAAAAAAGAAGTCAGTATTTAAAAAAAGTGGATCTGGGATGACTTAACAGGGGTAGAAAAGATCAAGGTTTTGGATTCTGTGTTTGCTTCAAAATCTTGTGTCTCAATCCCCTCTCTCTCCCTGTACGCACCCTTCCCAGTCATACCCAACTGCTCCTGAACCATGTTTTTTGCACCTGAGAAGGAGAAGTGTCTGGCAACCCTCCCCACTTACTCTGCAAACTGGATAAGATGGCATCAGCTCATGTGTCCTAAAAATATGCTCCACTGCTCTTGCACTTCTGCTCTCTGCCCTTTTCACCCGGACATTTACCATAGGCCATCTTACATCTGCTTGGAAATCAGCCAACATCATAGCATTACATAAAAATGTGCACGAATGGACCCTTACTTTCAATCATCAACAATGTCATGGAATCCATCATCGCAGTCGACATAAAATCATTCCTTTTCTCCAACACCCTCATCTCAGATCATCAACTCAGATTCAGACATGATCACTCTACCCTGAAGATGCTGCTTCTACTCTCCCAACAATATATGGAGGCCCTCAATACAAGTCATGAGTTCAGGGCCATCTCTATGGACATCTCTCGAACACATGATACAGTCTGGCATCTCGAAAAGAATGGATATCTCAAAAGGTTATGGACAGATTCGGAAACGTTATGGACATATTTGGACAAAACTTGGTGGACAGGATGGGTAAGGCCAAATCGATTTGATTTTGGTGACGATCTCGATACGAGATTTTGTTCTTAATTCTCTCAGTGATACTTCACCATTGAGAGATTTCAAAAGAGTTAGAGACGGTTTATTGCCAAAACTTGGTGGATGAGTTGGGTAAGTGACAAGAACAAGTCTATTAGATTTTGGTTGAGGTCCGGATGCAGATCCTCTCTATCAGTGGGATACAAACATAAACTGTTCGGTCTGGCGGACGTATGTGCTCTACCGAGTGCCGTTCATTCCAGTTCCTTTTGCTTCATCACCGCTCTCCCTTCTACTCTACACCACTGTTGGTGTTTCCCACTTTCCATTTTGTTTCCTTCCATTCTGCTCAAGCTCTTTCACAAGCCTCAGTCATATGTACAAAAAGTCCATACTGCCATCAAATAATTAATCAATGTGTTTTCTCAGCCAAACTGTTTTATCATTGCTATCCCAGGTAGTAAAAGTACAATCTCATTCTATTTACCAGTGACAAAAACGGAACAATCATACAAGGAAGGACATATAGGCCTAGCCCCAATTTCAATAGGCATCGCATGCACTGCCACATCTCATTTTAGAGCAGCATTTTACAGCTAATTTCAAGATGTTTCACGACAACCTCTCGTCTCTGATGTTTTCCATTTCGCTTTTCAGCATCATTTATGGCAGATTTAAAACAATACAAAAAAAAAAAAAAACACAAGAGGACGTCACGCAGAGCACGGCACGGGACCCCCAAAAGGTTTCCATTGATCCATCAAATTGTCCATTTCATGAAGATAAAAATTGATGATCTTGATCAGAGCTCGGGTCAAGAGGATGAAAAGTGACGGTTTTTCAGATGAAAATTGATTTTAGAAGTTTGATCTAGAGTTGACCTTTGGACCTAAAAATAGTTGGCTTCCAATTTAGTGACTCAATATACAAATGCTGCACAGTTCCAAGTGAGCACACACCCTGCACCTGCACCATCCCAGTCCAAAAAGTGCACACCCTGTACCTGCATCAGTCCAAAGAGGTGCACACCCTGTACCTGCATCAGTCCAAAAGGTGCACACCCTGTACCTGCACCGTTGCAAAAGTGCACATGCCCTGTACCTGCATCAGTCCAAAAGTGCACACCCTGTACCTGCACCGTTCCAAAAGTGCACACCCTGTACCTGCACCGTTCCAGTCCATGCCAGATTTTCACTTTCAAGCTTCTCATAGGTTGCGTGGGGGGAACAAACGAAAGAGAACTCACACTCTAAAAAATATATATAAAATAAAAACTTAAACTTCGTTTTACAATTGAAAAATACCGGGTGTTCCCTACACCACAATGGTGTACCCTCTAGCTTATAACATTACCTCAAAATACATCGGTTTTTGTAATTTGGTAACATGAGGTAGCCTACCAGATACTTACAGCAAGAGTATCCAAAGCGTCGATCAAGGTCAGCGAGTAGTTTCCCAGAACATCATTGATGTTTATGTTGGACCTGGTGGTGGTGGTGGTGGTGGTTGGGGGGGGGGGGGGAGGTGGGGGGGGGGGGGGGGGTGGTGGTGGTTGGGGAGGAGGTGGTGGTTGGGGAGGAGGTGGTGGTTGGGGAGGAGGTGGTTGGGGAGGAGGTGGTGGTTGGGGAGGAGGTGGTGGTTGGGGAGGGGGGGTGGGGAGGGGGGGGGGGGGAGGTGGTGGTAGAGTTAAACAGGGATTACAAATAAACAAGAGTGAACACACAATCATGACATAATTATCAATCCCTCGTCATATTCAGACAACTCGTCATTGGGATTTACTCACGGGTTGTCCCAGTCGGGTCCTCTTCCCGAGCAGTCAATGGGGTTCAGTTCGTCGGCGGGAAACGCGAACTTCATGTAGTTCTCGTAGCCGAAGTAAAACATCTTCCTCGCATCCTCCCGGAGCTTCAGACGCTGCGATTCTGCCAAAGGTCCGTAAGGCTGTCGGTAGAATCCCGCGTAAGCAGGATATCCTCCCCGACCTGACGCCTCATCCTCCTCGGCGCTTCCAGGCTCCTCCAGAGCGAGTGCCGCTCCCATTGTCATGAGCAGGACGAGCGCTGTACCAGGAACCAGCATGACGGTCCGCGCTTGACGTATTACTGAAGAGTTGATGAATCAAGATGCACCATGATCGTATCCGCGCCACGTGTGGTAGGCGTGCCCCGGTGAGAATATCGTCCAATAGGAGCAGCATGGCGAGGTAGGCGTGTCGCCGTGAGAATATCGTCCAATAGGAGCAGCCTGGCGTCGTGGCTTCGTCCGTCAGAGCCAAGTAACAACCAATCAACGTGTAGGATGAACGGGAAATACACAAGGCCCAATGGGGATGATGCGCGTGGCCCAAAAGCCGTCTCAACCACTGAATTGAAAATATATTTTCATTTCAGTGGTCTCAACGGATATGCGTTAACTTATAAACACGACATATTAATGAGTTAGGTTAAATTATATTTAAATACTTATCTTAATTTTCTAATTTAATCGAAAAGAGAAGCAACTTATTTTGTCACTCTTGTTGCTTTTCAATTTCAAAGAGTATGAAGCGGTGTATAAATTATGACTTCCGCTGATGACTCCAACGAGGTACAGTAGAGTACAGTATTTGATGACGTCAGCGCCATAGCCGGATGCTGTGTGGCCTATACTTCCCCCGCTGAGGGAACTTTGGTAGATTGTACCTGTTTCTGTTTGTGTGATTCTCTGAGAGCAATTGCTGAAAATGATCTCTCCGGGTTCCCGATATTTTTGATCTTCCTTATTTTCTCTTTCACGTCTCTCTTCAGTCTTTAACATTTCTTTCTAAACCTTTCTACATTTATCTTTCCTTTATTGGTGCTAATTCTTGCTTTTTCATTTATTTTTGTTCATTTTCCTCTTTTACTCCTCTTTTACTTTTAGACCAGGGGGCCGGGAGTACTAAACCACCATTTGGTGGGGGGGGGGTTGTTTGTTTATTTATTTTTTGTATACCAGGTCGATGAGTTTTGTCTACTATGTTTTTTTATTTCCTAAGGTTTATTTTTCTTCCTACACTCCCAATTTCCGAGCAGTATCTTGGATCCGGCTGAGACTTCTGAATTAAAATTTGCAACAATAATGTGAATATAATGTATGTGGGATTGACTTTTTTGACCTTGACCTCATTTTAAGGTCATGACCTAATTAGACATTTTAACTTTTTGTTCACCAAAACTCGCCCAAGGTTTGCCGATCGGAATGAAATTGCCCTCTTTGGATAGTTGAGAGCAAGTCACCTTTATGCTCGATTTACACCATGCCCCTCTGGGTTAAAGGTCGAGGTCAAATGGCGGTTAGAACAAAAACGCGTCTTTTTTTGGTCATCGCTTAATTTTACCAATGTGGAATATCAAAGACCGCTTGCTTGGACGTCCAAGATGTTTTTGCATCAGAATAGTCTACCTACATTGAAGTTGTGCACCTCATATTTGATTTGTGTCCTTGACCTACTTTTTTAAGATTGTGACCTAATTAGCTAAAAAAAATACAATTTTAATCATAACTTAAAGAAAAACAAATTCCTGCAATATTCATGATGTTGAGTTTTATGGATACATTGTTGATTAAGACACATTTTCTTAATTTACACCCTATCCCTAAATGTTGAGGGCAAGGTCATATGGGGTTCAAAAACAATATGGCTGTCATTGGATCACGGGTCAAGGGTAAGAGACTGATGGAATGCATACAGATACAATGACCGATTAATTATTGTAAGTACCGTACTGCAGAATAAAACCTGTATATTAAAAGTTTTAAGAACGAATGCTTTACTGGAAAAGGGTAAAGTGACATTCAAGCCATTCTGTTGAAGTCATAAAAACATGTTTAATGTAAAAGGATGTAGGTTTTCTTTTACAATTTATTCACTCATAAAATGCCAAAAAGTATTTTCGCATCAGAGGGCCCGTTAACAGAGACCGTTCTAAGCCGGATGGTATAAGACCATCCGTGGATCTCACAACAGTGTTTATAATACTACGTTCACTTGATACTGAGATTATATGACATGTCTCGACCAACTCATGAGGAAGTAGAGGCATGATTGGCAAATACCAAAACTTGCAATTACGGACACATTTTTCAACATTTTTAAAACTAAACTTTGTATATGCAATAAACATTGGAGGACACATGAAATATGTAACGAATTTTTGGATTTGACCCCTGATTCATGCCCTAGGGCAGTGGTTCTTAACCTTTTTAAAGGCGCCGAACCCTAACAAAACCCACCGAACACTCGCGGAACCCCTCAAATTTGACCAAAAAATTAAGAAGAATTGCATCTTAATGCGTTTTCTGTTCTTCTTTTCGGGAGGCGATCTAGGAAATGTGTGGTTTTGTTTTGGCAAGGGCCACCCTCAAATCATTTTCGCATGCAGCCTGCTCCTTTTCTTTGTTTTAATGTCCACCAGTTTCGAAAACGCATGCTCGCAGAGATACGTTGTAACGAATGGCGTGAGGATCTCAAGGGCAATTTTAGCGATGTGAGGATACCCTTCCATTTGGCGGCACCAAAACGTTGAGAGCGTTGTTGTGCCGAAGAGTTGTTGTTGAGTCTGGCTCTGCTGAAGTTCGATGAGGTCGTCGAGGTATTGGTCGTTGACATCTGCCGTTGCAACGTCGAAAGTAAACGGCTGCATGCTGGGTATTGCTCTTGGTCGAGGAAGTAGCCGTCAAATGACTTTCCCAGCTCATCCAAGTGCGTGGCAATCGCTTGCTTCAGCTCCCCCGGTACAGCAGTGCCTCCAACTTCAGACTCATCTTCGATCCCGCTCACGCACTCGTCCAGTAGCGAAAAGTTCGCGAAGTTGCGTTCTCTGTTCGCCGCCTCCACAACGGTAACTTCTTTCGGAAAGTGCTCAGCTTTTCTTCAGATTCGATGACATTCACTCCACCGCCCTGCATCTGGCAATTGAGATGATTGTGTGCGTCGAAGATGTCATCCAAGTACGCCAAGGCGAGGATGAACTCTGACTCTTGGAAGTGCGTTGCATGGCAATGCTGGTGTTCTCGCAAAAACAGGGCTAATTCTACACACAATGCAAAAACACGGCTCACTACCTTCCCTTGTGATAACCATTGAACGTTAGAGTGGTAGAGAAGGACTTCGAATTCAGAGCCGATTTCATTGCACAGCTCTTTGAAGATGCGATGATTCAGAGCACGGCTTCGCACGTAATTCACAGTTTCAACGACGATTTTCAGAACATTGGCCAGTTTTGGAGGCAGGGTTTTTGATGCCAGCGTGTGTCTGTGCAGGACGCAGTGCGTGACGATGATGTGTGGTGCATCGGCCTTCACCAGCGCTCCAAAACCAGAGTTGCATCCCAGCATGGCTGGAGCTCCGTCCGAGCAAACTGCAGACACCATGTTCCATGAGAGGCCGTTGCTTCTGAAGAAGTCGTCCACAAGCTTCTGAAGAAGTCGTCCACAAGCTTCTTCACATCAGCTGCCTTCGTCGTTGTTGTGAGAGGCTTGCAGAACAGAAAGTCTTCCTTGATCTCGTCTCCTTTGACATAACGCACAAATAAGATGAGCTGGCTCAAATTCGAAACGTCGGTGGTCTCGTCGAGTTGAAGGCTGAATTTCGTCGGGCTCGCCACTAAATCTGCAACTACCTGGGCGAGGATGTCGTCGCTCATGTCGATTCTGCATCTGATGGTGTCATTTGAGAGTGGAACGAGAGACAACTTGTTTTCAGCAGCTTTTCCCAGCATGATGTTGGCCATCTTCAACGCGGCCGGTTTGACGAGTGTCTCGCCAACGGTGTGCGGTTTGCCCTGCTTTGCGATCAGGTACGCAACTTCATACGACGTGGTGAGGATCGGTTTGTCAATTGGAACGAAGCCGAGAGTGGGCAAGGTAGTACTTCATGTCGAATCGGACTCTCTTCAATTTGAATTCATCCAGCGTTGCGTCTTTGTACTGCCCCTCGCCGTGCAGTTTTTTGAAGTGTTCCCGTAGTTTTGCTGGTGCTAGGCTGGAGTTGCTCAACTTGACATTTCAAAGCATGCATTGAGGACGCTGACTTCCGTCCCATTCCGTCAAACACGTGAACCCGTACCGCACGTAATCGTCCGACCACTTCCTTTTTTTGCTCGACATCCTGCAAAAAAAAAAAAAAGTAACAAACTGATCTTAATTGAGTTCGGGCTAATAATTATATGACAAAAATTTAAAAAGGAACATGCTTAAATATAATCAGTACCCCTCTGAAAACTGAGAAATTTTGACGAAGAAAGCATAACTTATATTTACGATGACGGGATTTATTATCTACTCAACTATATGTCACCTCAAATCCCATTATAATATTACATAGAAAACTGCGAATTGTTAGTTTTCAATTGCGACCAAAGGAGTTATATCACCTCCACCTAATTTTCTGAGTAATTCAATCATATTTTATAATCACCATCCACTTTTGACTTTAATATAACTCTGAACCCGCCCTGCATATCCACAAACATTTCCAACTTACTTTTCAATTAATCAGTAACTCCAAAGTAAGGCGCGACCAATGACGCACGGCACACGGCAAGCTAATCGAGGCTATTCACTGGAATTTCCGAACACCTGTAAAGTCCAAAATCCAGCAAATAAGTAAGCAAGTAAGCACCATCAACAGAATAATTAGCAAGTTGCTCATTGATTCAACTTACTACAGTCAGTGTGAAACAACCTATCTTAAACACAGACCAGAGAAACCATGAATGGGATGGGAATACAATTACAAATAACATTTCCATTCGTTCGTAACATACATAGCAAAATAATAATAATATTAATAACTAGCCGAAACCCGTGGAACATCCACGGAAGGGAGGATGTGGTGTATGGATAGAGTGTACCATTATGGATGGCATAGGGGATTTGCTTGTCCGAGTAAGAGTTAGGAAGAAAGATGAGAATGAAGAGTGCGTATATGAACAACAATCGCCGACACCGGCACAAATGCATGCTCTGGATTGTCCACTCAGTGGACGGCTTGCTTTCGCCTTCGACTGTCCAATCAGCGGACGGCTTGCTTCGCCTTCGCCCAGCAGACGCCAATACGATGGCGTCGTAAGATGGTGTCGTATCGGCAGTTAATCGGATGCTTTTGGGCCCCAACGTCGGCTAATTCAGATTTTTTGAGTATGGCTGTACGTGATAAACAAAGAGTGCGGTTCGTAGATCGTAAATCCATTAGTGCCGTGGGCATCGGGTCACTGGGTGCGGCGTAAAAGGGATAACAAAGTCGAGTCCTTACGCTATTATTATATAGATAAGCGTAATTACACATAGATTCAAAATTGATACAAAACTAAAATAAAAAAAATTGCAATGCGTTTCAGAGGACCTCCGCCAAACCCCTGAGACTGGCTCACTGAACCCCTGGGGTTTGGTCGAACCCAGGTTAAGAACCACGGCCCTATGGGGTGGAAACTCACAAGGGTCAAAAGAGGAAAACAATTAACTCAAAATTTGATATTGGGACATTCCTGGTCGAACTTTTTGCCATCTTTCCAACTTTCCTTTAGGTCAGAAGCGTGGAGATTTACGATGAGTCGCCATCTACTTCGCTCAAGTTACACTTGATATTATATAAATCTAATGTATAAGGCTCTCTCTAACAACTGACTCACCCACTCACTTATTCATCTTAATGTTTAGTACTTTCTAAGTCGGTTAGAAAGATAAAATGTTGCATACTCATGTAACTCAAAGCTAATATTCCCGGACCAATCACATCGGTTTCTATACGTCCATAAACGAAAATGCATGAAAGTCGGCCGATAGCTTCATTCCTGCTCACAGAGGGTCACGTGACCGAAGACAGTCGTGATCATGCACTGAAACGATTGCTCCCGAAAGAAGTTGGTGTTTTTCGGTTTATGGTGGTGTGATTAAAAGCATTTTAAAACATTTTAATGCTTCAGTTTTTTTGTATGCAGAACCAATGCTTGCGGAAGAGCTATAACACTGAAGTGATCAGGAGGAAACAGAATAAGAGGAACAATAGAAAGAGGGGGAAACACCAACAGCATGTTCGGAAGACCAAATAGAGCTAGACTTGGAAAAAGAATGTGTGGAGGGGAATGATGGGGTAGGGGAGGGCACGTGGGGTGGTTCGGATGGATACAGAAGCAAACACTCTAGAAGGCAAAACAGGAAATTTGGAAGTTGGAGGGCAGTGGGTTAACAGGCTCGAAAATATGGTTCGGGATGGGGGATGGAGAACAGAGATGGTGTTGGAGAACAGTTGTCTTCAAGGCTTGGAGGGAAGAATTGGATCGAAGAGAATGTGGAAGCTGGTTACACAGGTGGGAAAAAAGAGGAACAAATGTGTGGAGGTGAACAATGATTTAGGGCTTTCAGAGTTTCACCAGTAGGGAGTTGTTGATGGATGTGTCCACTCTGCAGAAACCTTGGGGGGAGAAAGCATGGAAAGAGCAGATGGTGCGAAACCAGAAGAAAGGCAAAGAGGCCACTGACCTGTTTGCGATTGGAAAATGATAGGCCCATAGGCTCAGCTTCATAGTGAGATATTCCCATAATATTGAAGGCCTTGGTTTCCAGGGCTTCAAGTTGATCAAGGTGTGAGGCAGGGCCATCATCCCAGAGGGGAGAGCAGTACTTCATCTAGCTGCAGATGAAGGCCTTGTAGGTAGGAGTTCAGATGTGTCAAGAAATGACTTTGGATGACGCATGATGCCCAGTAGATTTTTGCATCTATTGTTAAAAGTGGTGTGTGTGTGTGTTAGTTATATGCACAGCCACCGCTCGCTTGTATAAACAGGAAATGGTAGGAACTCGACACCTCACATCCACAGACATTTCTCGCATTTTCGTGAGTCCGATTTTCATCCAGGAACACAAAAATTATTGTTCACCATCTTAGAATTAACACTTTTGTTTAAATGCTGAAAATTCTGTTAAAAGATTATTTCACTTACACATTTCTACCTAGCAACGGCATGCTAAAATGCCCACACCAGCAGAAGCGAGCCCCTGAAAACGCACACACGGGACATCAGAGAAAGGCCTTGTTTGGCACTAGTTCATAATTTCCAAAGTCCCGCGTCATACAGAATATAAAATTATAATATGTCACCCTCAAACCTCCGCCGATTCGACACAGGAACATAAATTGGGAACATAGAATTAGAAATGTTTCATATGTGGTTGGATGGAGAGTAAAATAACAAAGTTGAAACTAGATATCTACGATCACAAAGCAATCACCCAGGGCAAGCTTCTCCTGCTCCAGGCTTACCCTTGGTGATTGCCCACGACTTACCCTTGGCCAACGATCAAATGATGGCCATATTTTTTTCGGACCACGGTATGACCTTTCCCTTAAACATTTAGCGATCGAGTGAAAATTAAGAAAATGCGTCACAATGTACAATCTATTCATAAAAGTCAACATCATAAAAATCAGATGAAGATTATTCAAGTTATAATGATCAAAAAGGTGTTTTTAGGTAATTCGGTCACAATCCTAAAAAAGTAGGTCAAGGATAGTAATTAAATACCAGGTGCCAAACATTGGCAAAATACGCATTGGCAAAATTAAATGATGTCAAAAAACTAGTTTTTTTCCCAAACGGACATTTGACCTTGACCTTTCATCTGGAGGGGTATGATGTAAACTAAACCTAAACGTACATAGCCTTAAGGGCTAAGGGCTATCCAGAGAGGGCAGTTAAGTTCCGATTGTACAGGCCTTAGCCGAGTTTTGGTGAAAAATGTCAAAATGCCCATATATGGGTCATGACTTTAAATTAGATCAAGGTAAAAAAATATGGGTCATGACCTTAAAATTAGATCAAGGTAAAAAATAATGTCAACCCCGCAAACTTCACATTCACATTATTGAGACAAAATTTCATTCCGAAAGTCCGAGCTGACTCCGAGATACAGCTCGGAAATTTGGAATTCAGGAAGAAAAAAAACCCCTAAATGGTGGTTTAGTACTCCTAGTGGTTTAAGAAACTCTGGGGTACCATTAGTAATTTGGGGAGCGAATTGTAGAAACAAACCCGACAGCAGCTATAAGCCTCCCACTATCATATAGAGGGAGACTTGAGTAATAAAGAGGCGGAGCAGATACATTATCTCTGGCACATTCTAAGAAAAGTGATTGCACATTGTCTTTCAACATTACAGCACACAGCGAAGGGTGAAGAGGATGAATGCGTTATGGCTCTTGATGCTCCTGGGGCTCGCAGCGCCACCCGCAGCAACCGACATCCCCGTGAGCTGCATGTACTCGAACGTGCTGGGCTCCTGGCGTTTCTTCGTTTCCAGGGCGCCCTTGGGTCGCTACAGCAACTGCTCGGCCGGACCGGGTGGGTCTCCATGAATCCGGCTTGGAACGCGATGATGCTGCGTGGTCTCCTCGGAAGCATTTTTTGCATGTTATTTGTGATTCAATATTTTAAATAGACTTTTCATTATTACACTATAAGGGTGTTCTCTTATAGAAACAAGCGAGCGGCGGCTGTGCATATAACTAACACACACACACACACACACACACCACTTTTAACAATAGATGCAAAAATCTACTGGGCATCATGCGTCATCCAAAGTCATTTCTTGACACATCTGAACTCCTACCTACAAGGCCTTCATCTGCAGCTAGATGAAGTACTGTTCCTATAATAAGGCAATTCTCTGTGTGTATGGGTGTATGTCTGAAAATCATATTTTAAAAAAACAGACCTCCTCAACTTTCTGGCCTCTAGTCCTTTCGTCCTCTTTCCGACAGGCTTTCAACTCATTCATCAGGCAAGACGGACTATAAAACCTGTTTATGAGCTGCCTTTTACGATGCATGGCTTAAACATCAGTGTCCCCCCAGATACACCTCTGTCCCACCTTTTCATTGCTTCTGACTCGCCATTTGCCTTGACCTTGAATAGTTTTTCAAGTGGACCTATCAAGGAGATGTTTGTACAATTACTTGATTTGTGACTTGTGAGTGCTTTTATTATACCTTCATTTGTAGTTTACACACCATGATTCAATGGATAGCATCTAAGGATATTTGTTTTCCAGATGAGTTAGCCGAGATAAATCAATTGTAACCTCGTTCTTCATGTATCACATGCCGGTGACTTCACCAACAATTGCCCATCACAAAAGGGCACCAAAAATGGCAACATTTACTTATTTGCTTGAAGGACTGATTGCTGGGTGGATGATTAAGCGTAAATCATATATCATTCAGTAAGCAGTTTGTCTTGCCAATAATTAGCCCGTCCCTTGCGCAGCAGGAGACAGGATTTTGCAATCACTTCTGTGGGTATGTCTATCTGGGCCGTAACCTTTTTTTACCATTTGTGCTATTTACATCAAATTTATATGAAACTTTTATGATGATAATACAGAGAAGACAAATTAATCATTTTGTCAGAAGGTCAAAACGTCAAAGGTCAGCATCACCTAAATTCTTCAATTTTCATCCAATTGACCTGAAATTTCAACTTATGGTGTTGGGCTAGCGGCTAGGGTGCCGGCTTAGGATCCTAGGATCCTGGGTTCGAATCCCGGTCAATCGCTGAATTAACGCCAGGGGGGTTGACTCAGCCTGTCATCCTTCCGAGGTCGGCTAATTGAGTACCAGTTCACTGGTAATTCCCTGCTTGTCGTTAAAGGCGGCAAAAATGGTTGGCGTCAGGAAGGGCATCCGGCCGTAAAACATTGCTTCAAAAAGGGGACCGAAAAACAACAACAACCACAGTTCCCGAAAAAGGCCAACCCCCGCTTGCGGGGAAAAATGGCCTCTAAAGGTGTTTTTTTTTTTTTTTTTTTTGACCTGAAATTTCAACTTATCATTTGAGTTTTGTCATCAAATTTTCAACAAAACTTTACTATGATGATATGGAGAAGGTAAATTAATAATTTGGTCAAAAGGTCAAAGGTCAGCATCACCTCAAATCATCAATTTTCATCCAATTGACCTGAAATTTCAATTTATTATTTGAGTTTTGTCATCATAGTTTCAACAAAACTTTATCATGAGAATGTGGAGAAGGTAAATTAATAATTTGGTCAAAAGGTCAAAAAATTTAGGCCAGCATCACCTCAAATCATCAATTTTCATCCAATTGACCTGAAATTTCAATTTATCATTTGAGTTTTGTCATCAAATTTTCAACAAAACTTTAGTATGATGATATGGAGAAGGTAAATTAATAATTTCGTCAAAAGGTCAAAGGTCAGCGTTACATAAAATCATCAATTTTCATCCGATTGACCTGAAATTTAAATTTATCATTTGAGTTTTGTCATCATATTTTCAACAAAACTTTAGTATGATGATATGGAGAAGGTAAATTAATAATTTGGTCAAAAGGTCAAAGGTCAGCGTTACATAAAATCATCAATTTTCATCCGATTGACCTGAAATTTAAATTTATCATTTGAGTTTTGTCATCATATTTTCAACAAAACTTTATCATGAGAATGTGGAGAAGGTAAATTAATAATTTGGTCAAAAGGTCAAAAAATTTAGGCCAGCATCACCTCAAATCATCAATTTTCATCCAATTGACCTGAAATTTCAATTTATCATTTGAGTTTTGTCATCAAATTTTCAACAAAACTTTAGTATGATGATATGGAGAAGGTAAATTAATAATTTCGCCAAAAGGTCAAAGGTCAGCGTTACATAAAATCATCAATTTTCATCCGATTGACCTGAAATTTAAATTTATCATTTGAGTTTTGTCATCAAATTTTCAACAAAACTTTAGTATGATGATATGGAGAAGGTAAATTAATAATTTGGTCAAAAGGTCAAAGGTCAGCGTTACATAAAATCATCAATTTTCATCCGATTGACCTGAAATTTAAATTTATCATTTGAGTTTTGTCATCATATTTTCAACAAAACTTTATCATGAGGATGTGGAACAGGCAAATTAATAATTTGGTCAAAGGTGAAAGGTCTGCGTCACATAAAATCGTCATTTTTCATCCAATTGACCTGACATTTTAAGAATTTACATATCGGGTCACTGAATTGGTTCACTAATCAAAATGTAGGATCTGATTGTTTATTTTTACATCAAAAGGTCAACGTTGCATAAAATCATCAATTTTTGTCCTCTTGACCTGCAATTTTCAGAATTTGCATGGTGGGTCAAATAATTGGTTCACCAATCAAAAGCTGGATGCTGATTGTCTTTTTTAGATCAAAAGGTCAAGGCTGAATAGAATCGTCAATTTTCATTTTGTATTTTTTTAACTGTTTTCGTTATTTTGAGCATATGGAAGAAGAAGACATCTGAATACAAATGTACGCGGAACGGCTTGGCATTTTCAGATGCTTTCTAGTTTACCAAGATTCTACAATGCAGGAAACATCATTTCTAATCTATACTATAAGAGGGATGTTTGTCTGTCTGTCTGTCTGTCTATCTCGGTGGCACCATGTTTTTCAGAGATGGCTAAACGGATCATCGGCAAACTTTCAAAGGTTCATCAGTAATTTGGTTTCAGTTTCAACATCAACGTGTGTGTGTGTGTGTGTGTGTGTGTGTGTGTGTGTGTGTGTGTGTGTGTGTGTGTGTGTGTGTAAAAATGGTTGAAAAAAGTTTGATTTGTCTTGATTTTTCTAAATCACCATATAGTGCCGAAGACTTTGTAGCTTTATGAAAGGTAATATTAAATGATCTCCAACCCCATTCCTTAGTGGATGAAGGGAAGTGTTTTAGGTAGGCCCCCCAAATAAAAATAGAAAAAAAAGGATTTCTTCAAAATGCAAACAGGATTAGAACAGCACCCACCAGGCAATGTCGGGGTACCCTTGCTATTAATCAATGTTTGTTTTACATTGATGCTTATCTTGATATCTGAAAAGGAAGTTTTGAGAGGGTCACCATTTACTATTTGCTTTCATTGCCCCATCTGGCAGGTTCTGAGAACAAACAGGAAGTGATTAAGCTCCAAAAGCTCAACATTGCCATCGATGAGCATGGAAACGAGGGAACCTTTACCCTCATCTACAATCAGGGGTTTGAAGTCGAGGTGGCCGGATACAAGTGGTTCGCTTTCTTCCCTGTAAGTCAAATTTGTTTTGTTTTTGTACTACTTTCAGTTTTTTTTAAAATTTAACAACCAAAGTCATGTCTATTCACACGTAGATTTTAATGATACACGGCTCGTTTCTTAAAGGATCAGCCTTTGGGACATTGCAGTGTTTGAATAACCTCACCCCTTCTTCCCTGCTTCCCACCAAGCAGTTCTTTGATTGCTAAATCAATCTCCCGAAACGAAAAACTATATCTTGCAATAGTGCTTTGGGTAACCCGAATGTGCGAGTAACTAAGTTTGAGTAACTCGTACATTGCCTATACGTAAATGCAAACATTTATTATTGCAGCCATGGGGGGAATGGAATCCAATATGGCTGCTTCACAGAAGGTTTATTCCTTGAATGGGCGTTCATCGCTAAAATCATTTTCTCATCAACATTCGTGTGTGTGTGTGTGTGTGTGTGTGTGTGTGTGTGTGTGTGTGTGTGTGTGTGTGTGTGTGTGTGTGTGTGTGTGTGTGTGTGTGTGTGTGTGTGTGTGTGTGTGTGTGTGTGTGTGTGCACGCGTATGTACGTGTGCGCCCATGTGTGTGCACAAAATATGTGCAACATGTCACACACACAAGACGTGTGCACACAACGTGTAACGCACATGTATGGATACAATACATGTGCACAATATTTATACTGTATATCTGTATATATAATGGGAGCCTGGTGTTGGCTTAGCGGTTAGGGTGCCAGCTTGGGATCCTAGGATCCTGTGTTTGAATCCCGTCGATCGCTGAGTTAATGCCAGGGGAGTTGACTCAGGCTGTCATCCTTCTGAGGTCGGCAAATTGAGCACCAGTTCACTGGTAATTCCCTGTGTGTCGCAAAAGGCGACTAACAGGGGTGGCGGCAGGAAGGGCATCCGGCCATAAAACATCGCTTCAAAAAGGGGGCAACAGTACTCAAAAAAGGCCAACCCCTGCTTTGCGGGGAAAAATGGCCTCTAAAGGTGGTCTCATATCTGTATATAATGCATAAAAATAACGTGTGCATACAATACACAGCATATTATGCCACACAAAGCAAAAAAAAACATGCCAAAGTCAAACCAAAACCAAAAGCAACACCAAACCTGTATAAACCATAAATTGTGCATGTGTATATGCAAATCACAATCCATTCATGCATGCGTGCGTCAATGCCACCGGTACTCATTTTTCTCAGGCCCCCCTTCCACTCGGGTCCACCAAATTTCAGGCCCCCTTGCTACTCTGGACCACCAAATCTCAGCCCCCCCCCCCCTTCCACTTGGGTCCGCCAAATTTCAGGCCCTCCTTCCATTCTGGTCCGCCAAATCTCAGACCCCTCTCCCTGCGCACACGTGCATGTCCTCCTCGACAGGTTAAAGTCAGCAAAACCCATCAAGCCACAGACGCCTCCCGCTGTATCACCAAAGCCGCTCACGAAATTGTTGTATTCAGCACATTACTGGATCTCACAGAACTCGGTTCCCTGCAGGCATAACAGGGAGTTGCCAAATCCTGGGCCCGTGCTCCCAGCAAGACGAAGTCAGAGAAACCCAGCAAGCTGCCAGGCCAGGCTGCATGCCAGACGATCCACGTGATCTTGGATGCTACGTGCTCGGCCCTTTGCCCCATCAAAGCCTCTGTGCACCCAGCGATTTCTGTACGTGTGTGTTTACTGACTCAATCTAAATGAAACATGGTAAGGGTCATAGTGATGGGTGTCATGAGGAGGGTGACTAATACAATATGCACAAGGTAATCCTTATTCTATTGGGCCTTTACAAAACGTCTTTCCAATTGCAGACGTCATTTAAATAAATCACCAAGCCTGCCATGTTCACAGGAGGCACTCCCTCAAGGGTGAAAGTCCATTCACTGGTAGTGATGGGCAAGGGTTTGGGTAGAACACGCCCGTCCACAGTTATAGCTTTGCGCTGCAGACGCACGACCACATCGTCGAAATCTGCAGTACGAGAAGCTGCAAAATCACAGCCCTTTCAGGAAGCTGAGAAACTTAGCCAACTCTTTCCTTGTTGCGGAGGCACAACCCTTTCTCGCAAGTACTTTCCAGGTATTTTGGCTTATTTTAGAAGCTATGTGAGCCATTTCAGGTGACGAGCCTTATATCGCACCACAATATAGTTAGCTTGCCCCGATGACCACTGTTTATTGGGGTTTCTGTACATGCGACCTGAGCATTCTGGAGTGGGTTACGTCATTTTGAAAGTCACATATTCACATCACCTCTCACCCCCTTCTGGCGAAATACCCCCAATCCCTCATGCTGCCTGCTGATGCACAAAAAGACCAGGCAAGTGCATGAATGCATAGTTAACCAAAGCATATACACAGTGGAAAACTGAGTACAATGGAAAAATAGATGGGCACTCAGTAGAGGCATACCAGCTTTGTATTTATGTCTTCGCAAAATGCATATTCAGGGTCCATTGTAACTTTGCACAATGATAATTTGCTTCAACACAGTACATACTTTCTAGATGTATGGAATTTTAAGATTCTTCACAATTTGCATCAAGCATTTTTACCTGTACTGTGTATGCTGTGTTTTCTGATAGTATTCAAAAGTGGTCCATCTTGTATGGTCCATCTCATACCGCATGCAGTTGGTAGCATTTCCGAGGCCACATTCATAAAATCAATGGAAACAGATCAATTTTGGGGACAATACCTCAGTTCTCTTAGTCTGAATCTATAGCAACAAAAAACAATTTACTTACAATGAGAATTGCAAAGGGATTGACCATCCCAGTCCATGCTTATACATTGTCTAGGATCAACCTACTTTTTGACTGCCATCTCTTCATAGACATAGTACTACCACTTTGTAGTGAAGAACCTTGCATGAAGATTATCAGGTAATTGTTGATGCTCTACTAATTGGCCGGTGGGCCGCCGGTGTATTCCCAATACAATTTCGCTCCCATGTCACATTCCCAAAGGGTGTATTCTCTATCTGGGATGTGTTCAGTTACCAAGGTTCTTGTAGAGCACTTGTCAAGTGGCTTAAACACCCAAGCAAGCACTCCATTCAAAACCTTTGATAAGGACCGGCTGCCTTGGCAAGCGCTAGCTAGTTCCTTGGTAGCTGAACACACCCCTGTTGTAGATTAATGTTTAGTGAAGGACAAGGAGCTGAACATTTTGTTTGATTCCAAAGGTGTTTTATTGCAATATTATTAGCCCCGTTGGACTTAGTCAGAAACGGGGGCTTATGAATTGGGTCGCGTCTGTCCATCCGTGTGTGTGTCCACAACAATATTTGGGAGATGTATGGACCGATTTTATCCATACTTGACATAAAGACAATACATGACGGTATACATATGCACATCATTTTATGTCGTGATGCGATCAAAGATGGCCGACTGGTGGCCATTTTAGTTGTAAAAATCCTGATGTTGAACACGTCCTCAACCATTTCTCGGAGATGCATTTACCGATCATGTTCAAACGTTGCACACAGCAAATGAATGATGGCTTACAATGTCATTACAATTACACAATTAAACATTACAATTACAATGATGGCATTGTGCACGTCATTTTGGCATTGTTTTGAGATCAGATCCAAGATGGCTGACTGGTGGCCCTTTTGGTACTTAAACGTGTCCCCAACCATTTCTCGGACATACATGGACAGATTTTGTTCAAACTTAGCACAAAGACAATACATTAAAGTATACATATGCAGAAGATTTTGTTTTGTAATCTGACCAAAGTTGGCCGACCGATGGCCTTTAACTCCGTACAGCAAAATTACTAAAACCACTGGAGCGGTGATATTTTATGTCTTTTTCTCCTTGTTACTTTTCCCATTGGTGGAAATTTGGGTAGCACTACCATTTCTCAGCCAGCATTTTAGTGCCCATCCCAGGTTGTCCTGTGGATATCAAGAGTCAGTCCAATCTGTGGACTGAAGTCACATGTATAGACCATACTGGGCAGGCAAATTACCCCCTCCATGAAGGTTGTTACTGAATCAGATTGGGGGTTTTACTGACGATGAGATAGTGACATGTTAATTGTCCGTGAGACTTGGTTGGGTTATATTAAGGAAGTTTTAAATCCAAATACACTCATACATGATGCTATCTTCAGCCGAAGTTGATGCAACCTTTGGATACCAGCTGAGTGTCCTTAGTTACCAAGCAATCACCATTACATTTCACGTTCACATTATTCACACTTTGATTCACAGACAACTGGTATCATTGAGTAGGTGCTCTGCTTCCAACCTATAAATTACATTGATGTCATGTCAAACTTCATAGACATTAATCATTATGTTTATAAAATAATGTTCTACAGGTACTTAATTCGCTCGTTTCTAATGACAGTTCTCAGAAAGCAATGGGACAGTCATCAGCTACTGTGACAAGGCCGGACCAGGATGGGTACACGATGTCTTGGCTCGGCAGTGGGGCTGTTTCTACGGGCAACGCATCGATCCACCAGCAAATAAAATTCCTCTGATCTTCACTGGCCTTTCTTCAAAAAGGTGTTTTTTTGTGTGTGTTTGTTTTTTGTTTGTGGACAATACATAGGTTTATATACTGAAGTGGAGCATGCTATCCACGTTTGTCAACCAGAAGACTTTATGCCCAGGTAATTGATGAAGGATCAATTCTGCTTTCATTATTATTAATTATTAAACAGACAGCTGCAAGCTCATAAATGCACAATTCGGTAAAAAGGATCATGGTTTTGGATGGAGGATGATCTGAGATGGTGCTGAACCACTGTTTTGAAAACCTGGAGGGAAGAATGAGATTGAAGAAAATGGGGGAGTTGGTCCCACAAATGGGGGGAAAAAAGAGGAAGGAATTAGTGGAGGTGAGCAGTGATCCTTGATTTTGGGAGTTTCACCAGAATGGGGTTGATGGTGGACTGTGTGTGCCCTGCAGAAACCTGGGTGAGGGGAGGGGGACATAGCAAGGAAAGAGCAAAGGGTGCAAGACCAGAAAGGCGACGGTAGAATACAGGGAGACCACCGAGCTGTCGACAATGCGAAAGAAAGTGATAGGCCCGTAATGTCAGCCTCATCGCATGAGATCCAATGATCTTGAAGGCCTTTGTTTCCACGGTGTTAAGCTGAACAATATGTGAGGCAGGGGAGTCATCCCAGAGGGGACAGCTGTACTCAATCAAATTGTAGATGAGGGCCTTGTTGGTGAATAGGAATTTAGGTGTGCCAAGGAAGGACTTTGTACAACCGAGGATGCCCAGTGTCTTTGGAGGCCAACTTTGAAATGTGGTTTACCCAAGAAAAATCATGGCTGATCGTGACACCCATGAGTTTGAATAACTGGACTTCCTCAAGAAGATTGTTAACAAGGAGATGGGTGGTAGGGGGGAGCTGTCAGAATGTCCTTTCAGAGAGAGAGAGAGGTAGAGACAGACAGACAGAGAGAGCTGTCTTCAGCAGATTTAGGTGTTTTGAGTATAAGATTGGAAACAGTTTCGTTTTTGCAGTGATAACTTTGCCCAACAAGCCTGGGATGTCTTCTTATAATTTCAATCGATATCCTTGGAAGAGATCCATCGAGCTCTTCATTTCTCCTATATATACCAATGGATATTGACAGGTGATCGAAGAAGTCGAGTGTAGCATTCATCAAGCCCCTTCTCACGGGTCGCAGTGAGGGTCCATGCTTTACTACGATAAAGCAGGATGGACTCGACCGTTGCCATGAGCAGTCGTTCGGTGATATGCCGAGAGAGTCGACTTCCATACAATGTTCTTGAAAGATTCCTGATTAATCTGCCATATCAAGTCGAAAACTTTAGTGATTTCGAATTTCAATTTTGGTATATTTCATTCCTGTTCATGTTTTCAGATTTTGATGACGGTACTTTCTGGTACGTTTTATTTTTCAGAGTGGCAAAGCAATTGTTTAAAAACAACCCCAACATTGTCAATGCCATTAACCGGATCCAGACAAAATGGAAGGCACGGCAGTACCCTGAGTATCAGGACAAGCCCCTGGAGATGTTGGAGAAACGAGCTGGTGGTTCTACGTCACGCTTTCTTACGTAAGGCTGCTTTACGGATATGACCAAATGAACACACCAGTCTATTTTTAGTTTGGATTTGCTCAAATAAAGGTGGTTTAACACCTTGATAAATGAGATGTGATTGACGTTTCAAGAATTAGCCCTTTATCAGAAATGTTTATCATTTCCCATTGTGTTGACCAACTCCTTGTCAAACTTTAGTGGATAAAATCCATCCTTTATAATTTATATTGTCTATTATTGTTGGCCTCAATAATGTGAAAAGAAATTTATGGATAAAAAATGGTTTGCATGTCATAGAAAAATTGCGATTTCATTTTCATGATGGTCATGAAAACATGCTAAAGCTGCGTTCCGCAACCTTTTTAGCCCAGGACCCAATAAAAAAAACCCAGGCATCCAGTCACGACGTTAATATCTTGGTAAGGGTTCGGTTCATCATCTTTGTACAGTCGTACAATTCGTAATTATTGAACAATAAAGCAAAGTGACGACAATCATACCAAACACTGTGCTTATTTTGTTGTTATTTTGTACGGATCTCAACGACCTTGAGGAGAGAGAGAGCGAGAGACCACGCCCCCCTTGAGAATGAGCAGCGACTTTGATCACAGACACCGCCCACTTGATATTATTGTCAGCCAATCAGGCGTAAACTCCCTGCCTTGTTAGCAGCTTCGGAAGAGATGAATCCGCCCCTACAATGAATCCGGATGAAGATTTAATGAAAAAAATGAAGATGATGATGAAGATGAAGATGAATCTCTCAACATTAATTGGCGTGAAATCTTTCTATCTTTTTCATTAAAGATATCTATTTTCTATCTTTCTATCCTTTCTATCTATCTTTTGTGAAATAGAATAAAACTTTAATTATTAAAGTGACACGCCAAGATAAGGTGTTTGAACTTTATTTTAATCTTCATCGTGAATAGATGATGAACTTAAAATGTAACATGAACTGATAAACAAAACAAGAATAACTTTTACTGAAAAAACCCGATATGCATCTGAACTTATATCCAGGTTCAATGTTCCGTTATCATGAACAACATTAAACAAGCATTCTGAGTATTGCGCTGCAATACATGTCCCCTACCGGCAGTCGGTCGTCCGGAAAACTATTGGGGAAATTACCAAGGGTTATTTACCCACAGGTTCTGAATCGTTCCCAATCGCTAATTACCTCAGGACGGGCTCACCTGTGATTTGCACTCGGGACTTCGATTTATACACCTTGCAGACAGGTCAGCAGAAGCATGAGAAAATAAGTTGTTGATAAAGAACCTTTCGAGTCGCTAAATATCAGTAATTTATTATATTTTCTGGTTCACGATCAATGATCGATGTGTATATATATGTAGCTCGGCTTGGCTCCGCCCCTCCCGAAAGTGCGTGCTGTGTCGCGCTTTTGACGTTCGCAGACGAGGCTGAGGGCACGCGGTGCGGCTTGAGGAGAACTCTAGAATAAACAAGAGATATCCATTTTTTTATATTTTCGTTTAAGTAACGATATCTGCCAAACCACGTGCCCTATCGCAAATTCCAAAATGACATTTTAGTAGATTGACATGATGAACAGATCTGTGAAGTTTCCCCTCGATTGGATCAAAAATGAGGGAGCGGCTCGGTTTTAAAGGTTCATGCTTAAAAACGTCATAACTCTGAAACCATGTGATGCATGACATCATTCTCGCTGACTTTTTTGTTCGTCATGGGTATGCGATTCTGCCTGCAAAGTTTGGCCTCGATCTGTTCAGCCGTTGCAGAGAAAAAAGGTTTTCGTGTTTTCACGAAAAACAATATGGCGGCCGAACCACGTGACCTGTGACTTCATAATTACCATTAAAATATTCTACAGACCGAGTCCCTCCTACGGTGAAAATTTGATCTCAATCGGTCCAATTATTGCAGAGAATATTTTTTAAAGGAAATTAAAACTTAAAATGGCACTGAGTTAAGGATCATCAGAATTATCAGAATTCCCAAAGTTCAAATTGCCATAACTTTGTCAAAAATGATCGAAACGTCGTGAAGTTCGAACTTGATCTGTAACTTATCATGAGGAAACCAGGTACCAAGTTTGGAATCAGCGTTAAATGTTTAGAAAAAACGTCTGGAAAACTGTTCGTTGCGTGACGTACTGACGGACGGAGGGGACGGCGTGCAAACCTTTAGTCCCCTCCGGTGTACACCGGTAGGGGCTAATAAACAACTTTCACTGATTAAACCCGAAAGTGAAACTTACAAGCCGAATTCAAATGTTCCATTAGCAACATTGTAGATGTGGATTATCCACATCAGTGCGATGGTTGACTTTGCATATTGGCTACGAGATCATCGATTCGGCTTTGAAGCGGCGACAATGCGATTCTCAGGTTGGCGCACAGGGCCACTGTCTCCAGTTTGTTTCGATACTTTGACTTCAGATATGTCACCGTTGAGAAACCTGCCTCACACATCCACGTCGTCGTGAATGGCATCAGGAACTTTATCGCGAGATGTGCAACCTCTGGGTACTCATGAGACACTGTCAGCCAAAACTTTACTAAAGTGTCCTTCCTGAACAGTGTCTCATGTGTACCGTCGGATACGATGTCGATCAAGTCCTCTTTCAATCTGTTGGACAAGTTGCAGCACTGCTGAACGTCGACTGAATAAGGGTCTCGGATCCACTTCTTCTCCACAAGTGGATCAACAGGAAAGTATTCGTCAAATCATTTGCGCAGGTTCACCAGATGTTCGACGATGACATCCTTAATGTCCACACTCTTGCTGAGCAGATCATCCAGGTTTTCGAACATGTCAAATTCATCATTGGTCTTGGTCTGTAGCTCATCACATGTCAGAAGATCCTCCATAAAATCATCGCCATGCCGATAACGAACAAAGATGAGGATCAACGCCTTCTGTGCGATGTCCATTGACTCGTCCAACTGGATGACAAACTTGTTGGCCTCGAGGTTTGCGTACAGCTGGTGCTCGATGTCTTCGCCCATGTCTATTATCCGTCGGCGAATCGTGTCGGCAGAAAGCGGAATGGTGCTTATCTTGGAAGCCGCCGTCTCTCCAAGCACTTCTCTGCACATCGCCTTGGCGCATGGCAGGATGAGTTGCTCTGCAATACAAGAGCAAAAAAATAACACATGAACATTTCTTTCACTTTATGATTAATCTTGATTTTGTTCCAAGCCTCCAAGGCATTATAAAAATTCAATATGTACGATGTGATTGCCGTACGTACTTTTAAAAAAGAGGCAAAGTTTAAGAATGGCTGTATTGCAACAAACAATAAAACTTAAGAAGTTGTGATGTACCAACGTATACATGGCACGAGTAATAGTAAGCAATAACCCGACACATCAATATTCTAAAGACGAAATGAAAAACCAAATTGAACTACACTTACAGCGCCATGTATTATTTTATGAACCTACAAACCGCCAATGCAGTGAAATACTTTTACGAAAAAAAACAAAAAACTTACCCGCAATAGTGTACGGTTTCTTTTCTTTGGCTATCTTCTCCGCCACCAGGCAGCTGGCTTTGGTCAGTCCCTTCGACGGAAAAACAGCCGAACTCATTACTGAGTTGCTGTTGTTCATCTCGCGTTCTTTCAGGAGAAAAAACTCCCGCGACTTGTTGACATGATCTCCATGTTTCTTCTCGAGGTGCCGTTTCAGCTTTTGGGGCCTGAGGGACTCGTTGGCCAACACGTCAAGGCATATCACACACTGTGGTCGATGAACATTGTGCTTATCGATATTCAAGGTGAACCCATAGTTCAGGAACACAGGCTGATACTTTCTAGCCATGGCGAGTACCTTACGCTCACAGCTCAATCTTTCGAATGAAAAGCAATGGACATTCGCATGTCGGAAACTAAACGTATGATCTGACTGACCGGATGCACGCGCGGTACATCGCGGTACATCGGTACAGCGCGGTAGAAGAGTCCACACTATAAAGTTTGTGTCGGCGTTCGTTTGATCTCTGTTCTGTTCAGTCGGGAGAAGTAAATCGTCGATAAAGTTTTTTTCCCGCGATTCTGAAACGATCGTGCGACCCATTGAAAATCCTTCGCGACCCAAACATTGGGTCGCGACCCATAGGTTGCGGAACGTCATGCTAAAGGATGTTGATTAAAATTTCTACAAATGGAGGTAAGACAACTTGTATTTGACCAACAATGTTTCAGACTCATGGAACACCTTGATGACTGGAGGATGTGAAGTCAGTTCATCAGCAGTGGGTTAGAGGGAAAAGATGGACAAGGGACATATCAGTAGATTGGGATAAAGCAGACAGGACAAGCAGACAATTTGAATCAATATGTTCAAAAAGCCACTGGAAATACTGGGTGGAGAACAGGTCATAGGTGGGCATGGGTACTACCTGAGATGGCAGTAGATCACCATCTTTGTAGACTGGAGTGACTAAATTGACTGTACTGACCCTGAAGTGGTTTTTCAAATTAGATAAGGGGGCAAAGGAGCATAGGTGACAAGCCTAGAAGATTTGGGAGTCGTATCAGGAAGAGCATCGCGGCCATGTACCACTAGGAGTGGCTGGGGAGGAACAGAGTACTGAGGTGAGGTGATAGAGACTGGCCAGCTAGGTCACCAAACTTCCTGTGACGGAAAAGAAGCAAGACATGTATATCAGCTTCCTACCATGAGATATCAATAGCCAACAAGGCCTTGGGCATCAGTACTCACAAGGATGAAGAAGAGATGCTGCAGCACCAACCCACAGATTAGAGCACCTACTCCATGGGCCATGGGACTGTGCATGAAGGTTCCCACTTCCCATGCTTCCCGTTAAAATTGTCATGCAAGAGATTGCATGCAAGGTCAAAAAGAAACTAGCAGATGAAGACATTATGATTACAGTTGTTGGTAATTTTAAATTGTTGCCAATATAATTATTTATATAATTTCCCATTCTCCTCTACCAAAGCAAATGATACTCGTACTTAAATAAAAAAAGATAAAAATTGGTGTTGCATTGCTGTGCGTTGCATTGTTGCATTGTTGCGTGTTGCATTGCTGCGTGTTGCATTGCTGCGTGTTGCATTTCTGTGTGTTGCATTGCTGCGTGTTGCATTGCTGCGTGTTGCATTGCTGTGTGTTTCATTGCTGCGTGTTTCATTGCTGCATGTTTCATTGCTGCGTGTTGCATTGCTGCGTGTTTTATTGCTGCGTGTTGCATTCTGCGTGTTGCATTGCCGTGTGTTGCATTGCCGTGTGTTGCATTGTCGCATGTTGCATTGTCGCCTGTTTCATTGCCGCGTGTTTCATTGCCGCGTGTTTAATTGCCGTGTGTTGCATTGCTGCGTGTTGCATTGCTGCGTGTTGCATTGCTGCGTGTTGCATTGCTGCGTGTTGCATTGCTGTGTGTTGCATTGCTGCGTGTTGCATTGCTGCATGTTGCATTGCTGTATATCCAGGGTATCTGGCAGGTTGCATTGTTGCATGTTGCGTGTCGCATTGTTGCATGTTGCATTGCTGTGTGTTGCATTACTGAGTGTTGCATGTTGCATAGTTGTGTGTTGCATTGTTGCGTGTTGCATTGCTGTGTTGCATTGCCATGTGTTGCATTGCTGCGTGTTGCATTGTTGTGTGTTGCACAACTGCGTGTTCACTCGTATTTGTGGTGACATTTTGCTCGCAGGCCTCCTGGTCCTTCTCCAGTAACACAGGATATGAAGCGACTAGCAAGCAGCCTGCCAGATACCCTGGACTGGCGTGATGTTAATGGGATCAACTTTGTGTCACCAGTTCGTAACCAAGGTAAGGGTTCGTGAAGCTGAGTCTCTTCATATAACTTCTCTAAAAATGGTAGATTTTTGTTATTATCATCATCCCCACTCTCTTCCCAAATCGGTCCCTTCATCCTATCCTTTCTTCGACTCATGCCTTCCATCTCTTCCACTTCTCTGTGCTCGAACTCTTACCTTCATTTTATTATTTCAATTTATTGCTCAGTTATACCATCTCCTACCATACCCTTAAACCAAATACCTTCCTGACACAGTCTCAAAACTAGAACGACACTCGGTAGACCGCATACCTCCACCACGCTGAGCAGTTTACGTTTTGTACCCCACTGATAGGCCAGATTTGGATCCGGATCTTCACCAAAATTGAATAAATCCATCCCTGTCACATACCAACCTGTCCACAAAGCACGTTATGGACGGATTTGAACAAAACGTTTTGATATATCGTGCCCACAGACAAATAAACAGGGGTGAAAACATAACCTGCATCCACCTTTGGTGGTGGAGGTAATGAATATAAGTTGTTTGTTTGAAGATCCACTGAAATAGAGCACATGTTTGGTTTCTTTAAACACGTGTTCATTTTCTCTAAATAAGCACGTATTGCTGGTTTCTTGAATTTAAACTTAGAACGAATATTTGAGTGTATTTTAGATGCATTTTGTGGCCATATTTCTCATCTCCAAAATCGATCCCGATTACGGAGAACATCATGTGACCCTTTTATGTCATCTCCAGAATGCTCTTACATCCGGAAGTGTATCACAGTAGAACTGCATAGCGCCCATGCACTCTCTACAATGGAGATTTCATCTTTGACTATAGGATTTACGATTTACATTTTAACATCAAATATTCACTAATGCCCTTCCATTCACTAATGTGCATGGAAGAAGTTTCGAGAACTGAGTGGCGTGCTGACGAGGAGGGGAGTGTCGTTGAAGCTGAAGGGAAAGGTGTATGCTGCATGTGTGAGAAGTGTTTATGGGAGCGAGACATGGGTAATGAACATAGAGCAGCAACGAAGGCTGGAAAGGGTGGAAATGCGAATGGTTCGGTGGATGTGCGGAGTATCGTTGAGAGAGATGAAGACAAATGATGAATTGCGAAAGATGATGGGAATAGAGCCTGTGATGGATGCTGTGAAGAGGAACAGGTTGAGATGGTTTGGTCATGTGTTGAGGAAGGATGACAGTGACTGGTTGAGAAGATTGATGGAAATGAATGTAGAAGGAAGTAGAGGACGGGGAAGACTGAGAAAGACTTGGCTAAAGGTGGTGGAAGAAGAAATGCGGGCAAGGGGGTTAACAAGGGCAGCTGCAGAAAATAGGGCAAAATGGAGAAGATTGTCATGGGGCCCGCAAGGCTAACCCCCGCTCTAGCAGGGAAAATGGCCTTAAAATGCCTGTTGTTGTTGTATTCACTAATGCCTGGATGGTTCACATATGAATGATTTACCGCTTTCCATGCTGCATTTACGACTTTGTTTTGACAGCTCTGATAAGACCCACACAATTACCATATGTCATCACACCCTACTTTCCCTCGTTCCTTTACTTATTCTTCCTCATTCCCTCCCTTCATTCCTTCATCCTTCATCCTTCTTTGCCTCCCAGCCGGTGGAAGCTGACAGCATATAAGCATTTTTTTTACAGCCTTGGCCCATGTGCACACACACAACCCTTCCTACTCTCCATTTCCATCTTGTTTTCCGTGAACAGCATGACCATAGGTGTAACAGTCTACTCTACAGAGGCATTCATACATCAGCAGTGTGACTGGAATTCATACATCAGCAGTGTTACCAGCATTCATACATCATTTTTAATCAATAAGGTTGAGAATTTGTCGAGTGGTTTGGTAGTGTCATGAATTTCGGTTGGGACAAATCTAGATCCAGGTAGGTCTGCATAGGTAGGTGCTCCGATGTCGCGAAGAAGAAGAACCATCTCGATGTAAGTAAGTCAGGGACCTGTCTAGCCCGGTTTGTCGGATTAAGTGTATGGTCATTCAAGGATTGCCCTGTGATAGGTAGAGTAGGCATTATGTTAACTCCCTGGTATGTCGAACATGTGATCATTCCGGTGTTCCGCATGGCAATGCACTCATATACATTAGTTAGGCCCAATAGCGCACCACATTAATTAATCCCCCCCTCCGCCACGATGATAATAAAACACCCGGAAGAACAGACCGGAAGCGGCCGCGCAGTAGTACACCATGGCAAGCAAACACTGAAAACAGGCAGGCCGAGAGCCACGCCCAGGAGAACTCGTGATTGGCCAGAGGAGGGGCGAGTAACAAGCAGGTCGCTGATTGGAGTAAGGAAGGTGAAGGACGTGCCACACTGATTGGCCACCGACAGATGACGTAACACCAAAGGCGCGACGCGCAAGGCCAATCAGTGAGGAGGGCACGAAAGAACCACAGGAAGCAACGCGCTGATTGAAGGAGAAGTGCCGGCGACTGCGAGGGCGTGAAAGACGTCCAAGAAGCAATGCACTGGTTGGAGGGGAGGAGAGCTGACGTCACGGGACGGGCAGTAAAACCGCTTGCTGGCCGACATTTGCTTCTTCTCGTTTTTGGATTCTTCCTGGCCGGACCTCTCTCTCTCTCTTCCCTTCTTGCCTTCTCGTTCCCGTTTGGACTTTCGCTTGTTGGACGTTGGAAAGATGGTGGGGTGCCAACGATCATCCTCCCCTGGTGTTCTGGCTCATGGTGCCTGCATGCGAGTGCTGTGGTGTGGGACGGACCGTGCAGCGAGGCCGGTGTTCACGCCAATGCCCGAGCGGTTCGCACCAACTGGAGCTGTGGTCGGATGGCGAGCTCGGAAGCCGACGATTCCTGACGGACGCTGCACCCAGAAAGATAAGACGCATCCACAAACACAACGGTTTCTTTTATTCATTCTTCCTGTGTCCGTTGTAGAAGTCTGGTGTGGGGACGTCTCGATATAGGGGTTTAGTTATTACCGTCACGTTCTTTTTTCTCGGGGTCCGGCAATAAAGCCGCATTTATTTTTGTACCTTCAATTCTTGTTTTTGTGAGTTTCTTTTCAAAGGGTGAAGACATCGTCGGGGCCACCCAGGTAAGTCGGCATCCTCCCCAAACCCCCGCTGGTCGCGTATCGTCCGCCATCAATTGGAAACGCCTCAAAGTAAGCTCGATTAGCCATCCGTGGACACTCTGTCTTAATAGAGTCATCCACAGGACAGTAGTACACCTATAAACAGTTTTTAATCATAGTATACCTATAAACGGTTACCATATTTGTGCGTTTCTATTTTACCGAGGTCTTCTGAAACCGAACCTCAAATATGTGGTGTCTTACTGTGCATGTGTTGACAATCGGGGGTCTGGTGAAGGGTTCTGAACGAAACCCTTTATTTTCCATTGAAACAATAGTTCACTAATACCGACGATCTCAAGGAACGCATCTCTCGGCATTCGCGGAGGACATGTGTACTATGTTTTGGATTTTCTGGCCAGTAGTTGTCATGAATCCTTATAATCAGACAGATAAATCCGAAAAGAAACATACCTGATTTCATGATGTGTCGATCAAGATGCTGCCACGTGACCTGACATACTCGTACCAGGAAAGGTTTGTGTACCGCCGAGGCACTCCGTCAAGCAAACAATTTCCTCAGTGCGGCTGTGCTGCTACTACAGTACTCCTGTTACCTGTAAGCTGGTACTCATTTTGGCGACCTCGGAAGGATGACAGGCTGAGTCAACCCACTTAGAGCAAGTCAACGGCACGAAGGGGGCTCAAACTCGAGACCGGAAGGTCTTAAGCCAGCCACCTTAACCATTAAACCAACAACAAGCTTACTATACAAGAATGACAGAAAACGGTAAACTCAAAATACGACTTAACTCCACCGTCCAAACTGAAATCAATGATTTATATCAATACATACCACTTACCAGATATGAATGCCGAGTCTCTCTTCAGTGTCTCCCTGATTGTTCTGAACACCTGGTATTTCATCGTCTCTGCGCTATCCACCTTCTATCTCGGGTTCATACATGTGTGGCTTAATTGGCTTTCCAGCACCTAATAATAGTAATAATAATACATCACAGCACCTATTACAGCATCGTCGTCACAAGATTCTACATCGGAAAACACTTCCTCAGATTCACTTCCTGGTGTCTGATGCTGAAAGGAGTCATGCTGCCATTTCCTAGCGCAGTTCACCGGAACTGTGCGTTGATAATGCACAACAGCAAGTCTATGCATTGCAGTACCGGTACTGAAACAATCATTCCTGAGATGACGTCACACAGATTACGCAATGGCCTCATTTTAGGGGCGGTACCGGCCAGAATTTTTTTTTTTTTAACTTTAATTCCTCCAAAAAAAATCATTGAAACTTAAAAACCATGTTCAGTTCTTAGTATATTACTTACAATGCATTGTAATCACACCAAATAAATGTTTGCACAACTTTAATGGCAGTTTATGGCAATTTACCTGTTTTGTTCTTTGCATGCCACGCCCTGCAGGAGGATGTGGCAGTTGTTATGCTTTTGCCTCCATGGCCATGTTGGAATCTCGTCTCAGAATAATTACCAACAACACACAGCAGCCCATCCTCAGCCCACAGCAAATTGTCTCCTGCTGTCACTACTCACAAGGTATGATGATTCCTTTTGCATCCAGAACAGGAAAGTGATTTTTTTAATGATTATTGAGGTAAAGACTTCCAAATAAATATCATGCAAACAATATTCAGTTTTATTTTTCTCATTGCTTTAGAAACATCCACCTAACTCAGCAGTTTGTGTAATCAGTAGTGATCTTGCATGAAGGACAGATTGTGCTTCTGCTGTTGTTGGAACACCAGCCATGCTCTTCCTCCTCAGTGTACACACCTCATTCCTGTCTCAATTCCAGGGCTCTCTTTTCCTTGCATTCCTGTTTTCACACTGAGCTTTCTCTCCCACAAACATATACGCCTGTTCCCCAGACACCCTTTCCTTCGGTCTTCCTCCTACCATCTACCTACCTCCCCAATTCTCTCTCATTCCATCCCATTTGGACACAAAACTCAAGGATCTCTAAACAATCCTCACCAATATTTTCTGTCAGGGTTCATTACCTTCACTGATTATGATGATGGTATCCATAAGTGCTTCAAGTCCATCGCTTAACTTTTCTTTTTTTTTTCTTTTTTTTTTCTATACTGAATCGAGGCTCGTGAAAGAGCTGACAACCGCGAGGGAAAGACAGCACAGGGGGACCACGAGGGAAAGACAAAGACAGCACATGGGGACCGCGAGGGAAAGACAAAGACAGCACATGGGGATCACGAGGGAAAGACAAAGACAGCACATGGGGACCGCGAGGGAAAGACAAAGACAGCACATGGGGACCGCGAGGGAAAGACAAAGACAGTACAGGGGGACCACGAGGGAAAGACAAAGACAGCACATGGGGACTGCGAGGGAAAGACCAAAAAGACCAAAAAGACCAAAAGAAAGACCAAAAATATTTTAAAATATTAAGTCATTGTTGTAGTTGTATAGCTCCAGACAGTTCTCTTGAACAAGCCCGTGGGACGGAGACAGCCGTTTGATCTCCCAAGATCGACCCAGAGATCCCCCACATCCAGGATGGTGTACCCCCACCTTTAACAAAGTCAGGGCCACAACAGAGTTAGAGACAAAGAGCAGGGAAGAAGGAGACAATTTGGGCCCCGACGTGCACTCAAATGTTGACCTTGCCGTATGCATCCCCTGGAAAGTGAATCAAGTGTCTCTGCCTCTTGTTGATCAGGATGCTTTCGGCAAGTGAAAACCTGATTGGAATATATATATATATATATATATATATATATATATATATATATATATATATATATATATATATATATATTGTTACGGATCCGGGGGACGGCACTCCCGTTAGCAAGGGGGGGGTTAATCCCCTTGTCCTGTTAAGCTGGCCGTCCGCCGGTCCTGGGGGTATGACGTCACTTCCGGTCGGTGGTGAGTAGGGTTGGAAGCCCAATCCGTCCTACTACCTAATTACCACCACCGGCCGTAAGCGAGGAGATACTCCCACCCGGGCCGCAGCGTGAATGGATGCGCCGAGCGAAGCGAGCTGCGACTCGGGCCGTTAACAAAAGACTAAACCCGATTCCGAGCGTTGGCCGAATCGTGCCACAGGCACTCAATTAGAAGAAAAAACGGAGGCGATCGAATGAGAGGAAACCAGAGTAAGGGAAGAACAAAGAGTGGGTTTATTAATTATATACAAAAACCGAAAAGAAGAGGAAATGAAAGCAATATACAGAGCAAAAGGACACAGGGCAAGCTTAACTATACAGTCTTACTTACAACCCTGGACAAACAAACAGACTTACACGAATAGGGAATAGCAGGAAGGAATGGCTGGAAGGGGGAGAAGGTCCAAGCAGATGGCAGGGCAGGAAGGTCCGGGCAGATGCGCAGCGTCGAGGTCCGCTCCAGTCCACGCTCCAGTCCACGCTCCGGGCTTGAGGCGAAACCCGGCGGCAGCTGCACGTATCGGTTTCACGCAGTCGGACAATGCGTATATTCTGCGGTATTGTCGTCGTCAACGGACCCACTCTCCTGCCTTACGATTCGTCGTGTTCTCCTCTGGTACCTCGTACTTCGGACCTTCTCACTCATCTCTCAAAGCAGTCCCTCGCAGCCGCTTTTATTGGGCGTTCTTGTATCCAGCCGCCGGCTCCTAGGACACGCCTACCGGTCGGCTCACCTCGGCCCTGGTTGGCCGGCGAGGGCTCGCTGGATCCACCTCTTGAGGAGACATTGACAGGCCACGCCTAGTTCCTGGTGCTCGAACCCTCTCCTCCCCTTTTTCCTCCAGATTACCGCGTGCGTAATGGCGGCTTGGGGCCAGCAAACAAACCAAGACAAGGGGCAGCGAACGCTGCCCTACCGCTACTGCACTTTGAAGAGAGGGAGATGATTGGGGATAATTGAAGGGGCCTATCTTATTTGATTAATGCAACGCAGATTCAACTATTGGGAACAGATCCTTAACTAAAACACATAATAATGAAATAACTACAGAGAGGCCCTATGGTGTTCTACGTGTTGTACATGGACTAACTAGGGTGCGATCTTTAACCTTTACCAAAAATGGGAATATTTACAGGGGATTATTTATAAGGGAACATTTACCAAAATTTACAAAGTGAAGGTTCTAAAAACCGTAACAATATATATATATATATATATATATATATATATATATATATATATATATATATATATATATACTGTATATATATTAGGCCTGGGCGATAATGTATCAACCTATATCATGATAATGGACCTCATTATCACGATTATCGCGATAAGGCCGAGAAAAGTATATTTCCGGGTTCTGGTCAGCGCGCGCATCGATTTTGACCCTGCGCGTCAAATTTTTTTATTTTTTTTATTTGGTATCGACGTTCGCGCACTGTTCTCCCCTACAAAACTGCGTTTAGTTTGTCCAGATCAAACCAGCCGTTCCAAAGATATGAGTAGTTTTGTGTGCCGTGACGTCATGAATCCAATAGGGAAGTTGCATGTGACGTCACCGTCTTAGTCACGTGACCGCTTGGGTGGCAAAACATTGCTTATGCCACCATACGTAATGGCGGCAATTTGAAACTCGTCTCACATATAAATTGCCCCCTACACGATGGTAAAGAGTTGTTGTGCTGTCGGATGTACAGCCCGATTTCATAAGGGATCGGGCTTGTCATTCTACCGTTTTCCGAACGACACAATGCGAAAACGGATTCATAGCTGCCTTGACTGCAGCTCTCAGGTGAGCATATGGCTCATGAGGTTGTTACCTTCGCTCGCGAAGCGAAAAGCAGGATTAGGCATTTGGTTACGCACATGTGGAGTGTGTGTGGCATACGTGTGGCGTACTTGTGGAGTGTGTGTGGCGTACTTGTGGTGTACGTGTGGAGTGTGTGTGGCGTACGTGTGGCGTATGTGTGGAGTGTGTGTGGCGTACGTGTGGCGTACGTGTGGCGTACGTGTGGCGTACTTGTGGAGTGTGTGTGGCGTACTTGTGGCATACGTGTGGAGTGTGTGTGGACTGTGGAGTGTGTGTGGCGTACTTGTGGGTCCACACGGGTCCACAGGCAGATGACACAGCCTCAGTTTCTCGCAATACCGCGAAAACGCCTCAACGGGCAAGCTACGGGCGTAAACTGACAGGTCCGTCTGATCAAACGACAGCTTTCCCACCATGTTGTTTATGCCACCCAAAATGGCGGCCGGAACCGGTTGCCATGGACGACGCTCACGCGATGCAAGGCCTCTATCGGCTAAATATTGTCATTTATTGAAACGAAGACGTTCTTTGTCGGGTTCGTGTGAAGCAACCAGAAGGCCTAGAGAGCTGCGGGTGGTCTCGTTAGTTAGGCCTGGATCCTATCTCGTTTGTCATGAAGTTGTAAGTATCTGTGATAATCTGGTGGACTGGGAGAAGAGATCGTGGGAGACCATCGGCCTGTTAGACCACTTGCGCATGCACAGTGTTGATACGATCGACGCATTGGAATGTTTGACGGTACGGCGAGGCGATCTCGAGAACGAAATGGCATTCCATAATATGCTTGAAGAACTTAATGATTTTCAGAATAAATACATTTTAAAATAACTTAAGCTTGTGTTCATTATTTACAAAAAAAAAAAAAGGCCGACAAGTCCCATTGGCTGTCTTTAATTTCTCTCTGGACGGCGCCACAGCAGATGAGGAGCACCGCAAGGCATGAGGACACAAAAACACCTTTATATGTGCAATCCATGCTTTTCAAAAAAAGAAAAAAAAAACGCATCGCCGCATCATTCTGGAACTTTGGTCTGACCAGAGACCAGCAATATTTTTTTTGGCCTAATATAAATAATGTAATTAGCACCTTGAGAGCCATGTAGTATACAATAACAATACACATAGAAACGACCTGAATACCCATCGAGGTATGTGTGTTTGGTCGTACTCTTTCATAATTCTGTTGTAATTTGTTTAAAGTCAAACCTCATTTTGCCAGGACGAAATTGCTTTGCTCCGTTTGCCGAGCGACTGGGCGAGCAGTTTGTAAAGTGGTTTATGCGGAACGTCTGGCTTGGCAAGCGATAGCAAGCTACTTGATAATGGAACACACCAAGCAAGCTGCTTGCTAACGGAACTCACTGAGGAAGCTGCTTGCCAATTGGGACATTTGTGGAGAAAGTCAGACATGATTATCTTCAGACATTTAAAATATTGTCTTTGAATGTGGAACTTCGCGAATAATAAATGCCAAGCAATCCTATGTCGAGACAAAAATAGGACAGCGGTTCCTGAAGCTCACCTGGATCAGGAGCAACAGTCACAAACCCCCCCCCCACAGACCCTGATATTTTTAATGCCATGAACAAACTTTAGTACATCATGGGCGATGAAAGTTGTGGTGAAGTTTCATTGAAATCGTATGTGTTGTTTCGGACAAGAGTTTCGGACAAGAGTATGTTTCCCTCTCTCCACCTCACCCCCAGGAATACCTCTGGCTACGGCTTCCCCTTCGCTCCCACCTTTTGTTCATATGTGTGTTGCACCATCCACCAAACAGTGATGACTCCATCTACATCTCGCTGTCTGATAATATGGACCAACTTCTATCTACCCATCCCAACTCTCTCTTCCTCATATGTGGTGATTTCAATTGTCACCATGCCAGTTGGCTGGGTGTGGGTACCTCTCTCACCAGCCATGGCTCCTCAGCAAAGGACTTCTGCGACTCACTGGGACCGACACAATCTGTCAATTTCCCGACCCGGATCTCAGTCAACGGAGCATCTTCTCTTCTGGACTTGGTTATGACTAACTTCCCTGAAAATGTCTGCTGCTCTTCTTCTGCTCCAATCGGCTCATCTGATCATGTGCTTGTTAAAGTGGACATCTCTCTGACCATTCTCAGAGAGCTTCCTCAGCGTCGACGAGTCTGACATTCCACTCAGGCCAACTGGCACGGTCTTCAAGCAGCCATCAATCATCTGGACTGGTCTCCCATCTCGACCGCCTCTGACATCAACTCATCCTGGGAATTCTTCCAAAGTAAAATGCTCTCTCTTATGCACAGATTTATCCCATCTCGTCTTCAGTTGTCAAACCCTTCCTCCCGTCCATGGTACACGGAATCTTGTGGTGAGGCTGTTGCCCAGAAACGACTTGCTTCGTCTCCTGGAGAGCAAATCTAATGAAAGGAAATCTCTTTTCTTTTCACAAAGCCCGAAACAAGTGTGTGTCCACCCTCAGGAGAGCCAGGAAACAATATCTCTCCGTTCTCAAGACCGAACTCTCTTATCTGTCTCCCTATTCCAAATCCTGGTGGCGTCTGGTCAAATCTGTTTCTGGTGTTTGTTCCTCCTGCATCCCCTCCCTTACCTCAAACGGCTACACAGCTGACTCCACACATGAAAAAGCTGAATGCCTCAACTCTGTGTTTGCCTCTAAATCTTGTGTCCCAAAACCCATCCCTCTCTGTACCCACCATACCAAGTCGTACCCAGCTGCTCCTGCACTCTGTGTCCTTTCCACCTGACAAGGTGGAAAAGTTTCTGTCAACCCTCGACCCTGATTCTGCAACTGGACCTGACCGCATCAGCCCACGGGTCCTAAAATCATGTTCTTCCGCTCTTTCACTCCCTCTCTCTGTTCTCTTCACCCTCTCCTTTGCTCAAGGTCATCTGCCATCTTCTTGGAAATCAGCCAACATCACTGCTTTACACAAAAAGGTGCAAAAACAGATCCTTGCAACTACAGACCAATCAGCCTTCTCCCAATTATCAGCAAAGTCATGGATTCCATCATTGCTTCGGATATTAAATCTTTCCTCTTCTCCAATGGCTTGATCTGTGATCATCAATTTGGTTTCAGACCAGGCCACTCTACTCTGGACATGCTGCTTCTGCTGTCTCAACAATGGATGGAGGTCCTCAATGCCAAACAGGAAATTAGAGCTGTCTCCCTCGACATATCACGTGCCTTCAATACGGTCTGGCACCCCGCTCTGCTCACCAAACCCTCCTCCTTTGGTATCCATGGAAATCTCCACGCATGGCTGGCGGACTTCCTCTCTAGTCGCAGTCAACGTGTGGCCCTGAATGGGTTTCTCTCATCTCCTCTTCCTGTTCAGGCTGGAGTTCCCCAAGGCAGTGTTCTGGGCCCTGTGCTTTTTCTGGTCTTCATCAATGATCTCTCTGACTCTCTTGAAAATCCTCTCTATCTCTTTGCTGATGACTCCACTCTCTGCCGCTCCATTCCTCATCCCTCAGATCGGCAGTCTGCAGCCTCCTCACTCTCTGCAGACCTGGACAAAATCACAGACTGGGCAAACAAGTGGAACATGTCTTTCAATCCTGACAAATCTCACACTCTTACGATGTCTCTCCGAAAATACCGACTGGACAACCCTCCCATCCACTTTCTGAATAATCCTCTCCAAGAAATTCTGCCACTCAAGCTTTTGGGTCTCACTATCTGCCATGATCTTTCCTGGGAAAACCACATTTGCAAGCTGGCCTCCAAAGCCAGTCGCCGACTGGGCATCCTCCGTCGTGTGAAGCCCTTCCTTGGCACACCTGAGCTCCTCACCACGTACAAGGCTTTCATCCGCAGCTCAATGTAGTACTGCTCTCCCCTCTGGGCTGGTGCTCCTGCCTCACACCTAGCTCATCTTCACGCTGTTGAAACCAAAGCGTTCAGAATCATTGGAATCTCCCGCGATGAAGCTATCTCCGAGGGCCTTTCACTTACTCACCGCAGGCAGGTTGGTGGTCTTTCCGTCTTCTACCGACTCCTCTCCGGCCTTGCTCCCCCAGCTCTCTCTGGACTCTGTTCCCCAAATATTCCTACAGGTCGCACAAGATCTGCCTGCAACCCTCTTATGGTTAAACTGCCAAAATCAAGACTCTCTGCTCACCTTCACTCCTTCATTCCTCTTTTCTCCCGCCTCTGGAACAAACTCCCTCACTCTCTTCAATCCCACTCCTCCCTCCAGGTCTTTAAAACAGCTGTTCACCACCATCTCTTATCTTCCCCCATCCAAAACCTTGATCTTTTCTACGCCCGCTAATTTCACCCCAAATCCACTTTTTTGAAATACCAACTTTATTCCTGAAAGTCCTTGGTGTCCTTGTGCTTTATACTTCTCCCACCCCCTCCCCCTTCCCACACCTCCTCCCCCAAGCCCTCTCCCTCCCACACATCTCCCGATGTCCCTGCTCTCAAATGTTGTGTTTGTGTGCTTCACCTTCTCTCCCCATCTTGTCTCCCGCTCCCTCTTTTGATATATTTTGTTTGTCTGTTTGATTTGTTTGTGTGATAAATGTTAGCTCTTTCACGAGGCTCGATTCTGTATACAAAAAAAAAAAGAGCAAATTCCTATTTGGGGGGGGGGGGGGGGGGGTCAAATCCACCCCCTCTCCTCCCCGTAGACACCGTGAATGAGCGCAGATTTTGATGCGGTAAATACACCTTCATTCGACATCAGATATGAAGCTTGTGCCCAAGTTTCATCAAAATTGTGTGTTTGGTTCAAGCGATAATGACTGAAGTGTTTACAGACTCACTCACACTCACTCACTCACTTACCTACGGACACTGTTCGATTGCATAAGCTCACCAGACTAAAGTGCAGGTCCACACCCCGAGTGCGCTCACCTTCTCGATATTTGAGATGATTTCGCCTTCAGTGCTTAACTTCACACACAGACAAAGCGAACTCAAACGGATCACCCATTTCGATACCAGAAGCACCGTTGCACCTCAAGTAGTTGTTTTTGTTTCGACGTTTATTGTTTAATGATTAACAATTTAAATGACATCTTGGAGAATATACATTCGACATTGTATCACCTTCTTTCTTTTATAGAGCTGCATTTAATGCAGGTATATCTTTTGAGAGAAGCTAAATGCAGTCAATACACCGTCAATATTTGGGTTCAAGGTGTGATTTACGTTCTGCAGCATGAAAAGCAGTTATTGCGATAATTAATCTCCATTATCGTTATCGCGATAGTAAATCTAAAGCACGATTATAGTGCCATCGCGATTATCGCCCAGCACTAGTATATACGAGTACTAGTATATACGAGTTATACACAGTATATATAAAGTTTTTGTAAATAAAGAAGGCACTTCCAACCAGAAAGTAAAAACTAAGCAAATGAGCAAATAAGCAAGAGCAGACCCGGTCTCAGGCGACGTTTCACCCTCTTCACAGCAGGCTTCCACAGGCCAATAGTCTATTCTCTGTCTTGCCCCTCCCCGACGGGATAGAATCGGTAAAACCCAGCAAGCTGCTGGGCAAGGCCAGGTCACCAAGCCGCATCTCTAATGCATGTCCATCGACGCAACTACAGTCGCACTCCTCCCCCACCAAAGCTGCCAACGTAGCCGGTGTATTCGGCATGGTACTGCATACCACGAAGGTAGATCTCCATGCAGGCAGAACATGGCAATAAGGGAGTCGCCAAATCTCGGGTTTTCATTCTCAACATGATGGGGTCGGCTAAATCCAACAAGTCGCAAGGCCAGGCCACGTCCCAGACGATCCGCACGACTCCGGGCGCCACTTGTACATCCATTTGCCTCACCAAAGCTGTCTTGCATGGCTCGGCTCTCATTCCCATCAATGCCGTTGTATTTGGCGCATTACTTGATCCCATTAGCGTGTTCCTCGATCTCATCTCTCTCATACTCAATGTAGAAGTCCTGCAAGAGGATGTCCGCCAAAGCTTGGGCCCTACCCTCCCGACAGCATGGGGGCCACAACTCCCACGAAGCTGCATGGCCAGATCGCGTCACAAATTGCATTTTGGATGACACGACACCGGGCACCTTGTGCGCATCTCGTCTCGTCAAAGCTAGTACTATTTTCGGGTCAGTCTTCACTGCCTTCCAAACTAATGTAGTCATTGCAGTCTTCGGTCTTCTCCATTCCAGACGAAATGTCTAACTTCACCACCCGCCAATCGTGTGTGTGTGTGTCAAAAACTTCTAATTTGATTATTTGGTATTTTAAGTCCGAGAAACTTTACATTGTGGTCCGCCAAACCATCCGTACAAGTACATATGTCCCAGAAAAAATGATCACTATGTGTAAATGTAATTTATTTTGCATTTTATAGCACAACATTTTATAACAGTGTTGTCCAACAAGGAAGCGCATCTCCATTACATGTCGTGGTTAGGAGTTCAATGAAGATGAATAATTGAGTTATCCGACCTAGGTGAATTCCGTGACGGTAACATCGTGACGACGTCATGACTGCAGCCCCAGAAGGGCCTCTTGCAGTGCTAAGGTGCCAAGATCAAATGCTGTCAACCAAGCAGATGAAATAGGAAGCTACCGACTAATTTCGTCATTTTTTGGGGCTCGTCAGGGCAACACATTGCTGTTCCAACTTAGTGACTGTGAAGCCTTATGGCTTTACACCGGTTAGTGATGCACCCATAACAGGTTTGAGGCTCATGGAAGAGCAGAACGATGGGGGCAATACAGCAACAGACGAAATGAGGAAAAGGGAAAACAGTGCGATGACGATAAACAGATGCACCCCAACGCAAGGAGGGGAATTGGAAGAGAATGGTATGTGCAGGGTTTGTGTGTCAATAGTGAAATAGGAGAGACCATGAGGCAGTGGTGGGCTCTCGAGTTGAAATGTTGTTGCCCCAGCAGTCTGATATCCTGAACCCTAAGTCTGTTGCATAAATATTGTGAACCCTAACAACTCTCACGATAACATCCTCTTTCTAAAAATTCTTAGGTTGTGATGGTGGCTTCCCATACCTGATTGCTGGCAAATACGCCCAAGAATTTGGTATGCTTGAAGAAGCATATTGCCCTTATAAAGGGGAAGATGCTCCATGTCAAGTGCAGCCTCATGCTCGATACTTCACCTCCGATTACCAATATGTCGGCGGATTCTATGGAGCTTGTAATGAGGCATTAATGCGATTGGAGCTCGTCAAGAATGGACCTGTGGCTGTTGGTTTTCAGGTAAGAAATTGTAAAGGAAAGGATACATCCTTGATAACTGATTTATAACCAATTAACTTGTATATGACAAAAATGCTTGGTTATATAATGGAACCAAGATGAGGGGGGTTTGTTTTTTATTTTTAGAAAACAAGGATACTTTCACAAAAGTGAGCAAGCGGCATTGGCAGACCGCAATGGTCGGTTAACGGTTGAAAAGGCCTAACCTTTTCTCCAGGCAAAACGAATGGCTAAAAGGTGCTGACTTTTTGGGTGTCTACCGTTCATAAAAATATTGAGATATAATGTGGAGCAAGATGTAATAAAAGCTGATATTACTACATTTTGCTCTGATAAAGTTCAGACACCCGAAACATCAGAGTCTTTGTGCATTTTGGTTTCTGGCGGAAAAGTTACCCCTTTCCTTCTATCCATCCATCGTTCTAAAATTTGGCAATTCTCGGTGGGTATTTATGTTTGAACCATCTTGAATCGAAAATGCTTCGATCGATCTGCACCAAATTTTGTTTACGTGATCGGGATACCCAGGGTCAAGTCACGGGCACAAAAGAATCCCTCTCCACCCCCTTGCGAGGAGGATACAGAGACCACTTGCAATTTTCATCTATACGTGTGGAATAGTGCAAGTGCTTTAACCAATGGCGATTTTTTTTTTTTAACTTCCGGATGGAAGGTGTAATGACAGCTTATTTCACCCTCCGAGGGAAACCTTTCCTTGGAAGAATAGGTGCAGTAGCAATAGCTGATCAGCTTAAAACTAAAGTAACAAAATACTCGATTAATGAAATTCAGATAGGTAATGCATTCAGCAGCACAGCCACTCCCCCAGGAAATAATGCAGCCACAAGCTGAATTTGAACCACCAGCTATTGCAACCAGGCAGGTAGGTGCAGGTGCTAGCCTATGTTTTTTTCGGCCAGTCTACAGGTGCTGAGGCTACACTGAATGTGTGCGCCTCACTCATGTTTGGCCTTGCCTTGCCAGTTCAGCTCTGAGGCCAATCTGCTGTCCAAAGTGTAGATCTTGTCGATCCATGACAAACTTGCAGGGGAAGGTTTATACAATGGTGTCTCCTTTCTATCTAGATTTTCACATTTTGATGGTAATCATTACACACGTGATTAATCTCAAATGTAGTGGTATTGTGTTTCGTAAAACTTAACCCTCATTTTCCTGTGCTAGGTTTATGATGACTTCATGTATTACTCCAGTGGAATTTACCACCATACAGGCCTTCGTGACGTCTTCAACCCATTTGAGCAAACAAACCATGCAGTGTTGATCGTGGGCTATGGTCATGATAGCACATCAGGCCTGGACTTCTGGACAGTGAAGAACAGCTGGGGCGAGGAGTGGGGCGAGGATGGGTATTTCCGTATCCGTAGAGGCAATGATGAATGCGCCTTTGAAAGTCTGGCCATGGCTGCAACACCCATTCCACAGTTATTGTAGAAAGGTCAAGGCGGCGGAACATGGTGATCCTGGCAGCATTGAGCTGCAGTGGCGTTGGGAAATCAAAGAAATCTGAAAATGTAAAGTATTGTACCGTAATTTTCCAAATATAATACGCATTTTTTTCACGAAAATATTATCTATAAGTTGGGGTAACAAATCTAAATGTTTTTTTTTTTTTTGCCACCAGACCAAAACATCATTTACGACACACGTTGTAAACGATAATGCATACTTACTGGAAATGTTACATTTTGATGGTATTTCTTACTAATGCTCCCTGTTTCTAATGCAATACGAGAATTGTCTCCTGTTTTCATTCTTTTTCAGTATCTTTAAACAGGATTTTAGAAATAAAATGATCAAGAAGTTTGAATCAAAACAGGACCGAAAAAAAGTTTCAGTACTTGATTGTAAACAGTTGTTGGAGGAAAACTCAAGGGTCTTACCTCTAAAGACCACCTGCTCAAAAGTTCATTGAATCGTTTTATTAAAATATTCATTCAAAAAAATGATGCAGCCAGGTTTGAGTAACTTTTAGATGAAGGTCGAACTGACCATTGTAACTTTTAGAGGTCAATTACTTGGAATGCAACCTTACTCTGCCCATTGTTTTGCAATCTGCATATCTTTCCTTTACAAACATGTGGTGAAAACCAAACATGTGCTTTTCCAAACAGCTATACAAATATCCCTTCCCCCTCCCTATTTGGGATCATGAGGGATATAAAGACTGCTTCTTGAGACTGTTAGTTAGAGCGGGCTATGATGTTAAGCAGACATCATGCTCAACTCTCATATGTCTACATTGTTGATTGGTACAATGTTTTTTTTGAATGAATATTTTAATAAAACGATTCAATGAACTTTTGAGCAGGTGGTCTTTTGAGGTAAGACCCTTGAGTATTCCTCCAACACAGCCAACACGGCTTTACCTGAGGGAAAGGCTTTGATTTATTGGTCCATTTTTTTCAATCGGCCTTATAAAAACAGCCATCTTTACACCAATGTAGTGAGGAAATGTTACAATAGATATTTAAGAACGTTTATTTGCCACAATTTAAAGCATAGCAAGCGCAAAGGTGAACTCGCAATTAGCAATTTATGGAGACACTAACAGTCTTGTCATCCAAGGATTACTTTGACCAGTGTTGGAAAAGTCGAGGTGCGTATTATACATGGTAACAAACAAATTTCATAACAAATATAGGGGTGCACATTATATTTGGGAAAAGTACGGTAAATGTTTTTTGAATGGGGAAATATGAGTTTCATCAGTGATTGATGTTTGAAGGATATTAAAGCTGCTCCAATCAGATTAATGTTACTGATATCGCAACTACATTGGCTTTGGAATTATTGCATTTACCTTATCCATTAACTTGCTTGTTTTGCGTAGTTTTTGCATTTGTGCCCTTAGCTTGGATAAGCTGTTTTATTAAGGTAACAAAATTGTTTTTAAAATCATGTCGGGGTTGCTCTCAAAGCCAAAACATAAAGAAACAAGGGATCGATAATTGCATAATGGCAAAATCCAACACGCCATTTTGTCTCCCATAATACATAATCTCTATATGTTGAAGGTCAAGGTCATATGGCGGTCCAAAAACAATATGGCCATCATTGGATCGCAGGTGCCAGCCGGGGGAGGCTTACCATTGAAGTTCGCTTTGTGATCGCAGATATTTCATTTTCTGTGCATTGTAAAAAATAAATTTTCAGTACTAGACATTTTCTGCCTTGTTTCACATCTTTTGCTGAGTTTTTTTTCCTCGAAACACGGCATTTATTACAAGCCTTGCTCTTCCATGAGCATCACTCTTCCGGAGAAAAAACAAAAGTCTCATTCCTCAGGAACCCCATAAAAGAAGCTGCATGCTCTTTATCGTAAAGTTTACAGTTATTCCATCAAGAGTAAAAGCTGTCTTTGGTACCCAAACATGTCCAAGCATAACATACAGACTTGGCATTTAATATGGAATATTTTTTTTGTGGGGGTGAACTTACTTTTCAAGATGACTTAGAACCAAAAGTTCATTGGAATTATGTTGAAATTATTCGAGATTTTGTTGATGTGACCTTTAAAAGAAACAAAAACCACATTTGACATTTCGAAGCAAATAAATTGATCCTTGAAAGTGATGTAAACTGATATCGAACTCAATTCACGGACAGTACTGTGTTAAACTTCTGTGCGTTTTCCAGAAGTATCTCTTTATTTTGCACATTCGCCAAAAAAAATTTTTTTTTTAAACAAAAGTTAAATTACGACTGGGATTACGGACAGTAAAATTACAGTTCAGTTCTTCGTGTAACCCCCACGAACATTCAGGAGAGCACGTACACGTTGCGGCATGCTGTTCACGAGATTTGCCAAGGTTTGGACAGGAATCGCTTGCCATGCAGTTACAATAGCCTGCTGCAATTCACGCACAGAGGCAGGCTGCTGGTCCAAGTTGTCGATTTGACGCGTTAATTCTGCCCACAAGTTCTCTATCGGATTCATATCCGGGAACATGGCAGCCCACTCCATATGCACTACACCACGGTCAACAAGAAAGTGTTGGATCATGCGAGCACGATGAGGCCGTGCATTGTCATCTTGGAAGACAAAGTTTCCTCGAAAGGCTCCACGAACAAATGGAAGCGATGTTTCTTCCAGAATGGCCCTGTGCTTGAACTGGTTCAGGTTTCCATTCAGAACAACCAGGTCAGTTTTGCCCCCTGCATGAAAAGCAGCCCAAATGGTCACCCCACCACCTCCAGCTTGGACTCTTGGCACTATACAATCTTCGTTGTAGGCTTCATGCACTTGTCTGCGCACTCGGACGCGACCATATTGACGATAGACCAGAAATCTAGACTTGTCACTGAAGATCACGTGATTCCAGTGTCCTGGCTGCCATTGACGGTGCTCTCTGGCCCACTGCAATCGGCGCTGGTGGTGTTGTCTGGTCAGACGTGGCTTTCTCAGGGGATGCCTGGCACGATAGCCTGCTTGAACCAGTCGTTGGTTGACTAGCCTTCTGGATTCAGGCACATTTGTCAGTTGCTGCCACTCAGCCCTAAGCCGATTAGCTGACTTGGTATGGCTATTGCGGACTAACCGGTGCAGCTGGCGATCATCCCTCCTTGTGGTTCTGCGGGGACATCCTGACCTCGGTATTGGAGTAGGGACACCCCTCTGAGCATTTCGTTTCAGGATCTTTTATACCTGACCTTGAGTGATGCCATACTGCCGAGCAATAGCACGCTGTTTCATGCCGGAATTTCGTAAAGCCACCACTAAATGACAAACAGCATTGTCGAGTTGACGGACCATCTCCAGGGGAAGCGGCAATAACTTTTGTAGACGTGCAGCAGTTGTTTTCCACTAATACAGAATGCAACAACCCTTATATACCCGATTGTGAAGCCAATCGTCAAATGTACGGTCTGTCCGTACATTTTGTCACGCCACCTGTGATATAATCCTGTTATTGACTTCTTGCTGCGACAGACAATCAGTGACATGGTTCTTTTAACAAAGAAATCACCGAAGCGTAAAAGAATCTCACCAGATTGATATACCGAGTTCAGAAAGTAAACCCAAGTCAAGAAAAAAAAAATATTCCATATTAAATGCCAAGTCTGTATAATATAATATAACAATATACATAATACATAATAGAATTAGGAGCACAGTATCATCGTGCTGCTGCTACTCCTGTCAGTGTAATACATGCAAATGGTGTTGAATCTTGTTATTCAGCAAGTATCCTTTCCTTGTTGCTTTACTTTGCAGTATTGTGAGACATCTTTATTTTGTTAATTTTTTCAAAACAATTATTTTCACCTGTTTGCATTCTTTTTGTGAACCAATTGTTCCATTTTTGTAATAATTGCCTTCACTTAAACATGATCCGGTGACAGTTTTGTTTTCATGCTTAGTGCTTATTGGATGAGATTCAATTATTTCCTGGGACAGAATCATGGATAAAGTATCATGTATTATTGTACCGGATAATAAATATGGGTCATGACAGTTTCTGCCCTTGACTGAGGAACAATATTGCATCCACAACACACAGCGGTTTTTCAAAGCTTCTACCAATTTGATTAATTCACGCATTATTGTGTAATTCAGACATACCAGAACTCATCTTGGAACTCGTCGTTATGTGTTTGATAGAAATATCACATATGTGAAATAAACATGTGGTGGTATAAATCTCTATAACCCACTTACAGCTTATGAAGTGTCAAATTACCAAAAATAAACAAATGTAGTTTATCCTTATTGTATAACTACCGTAAACAAATGGAGTTTATCCTTATTGTATAACTACAACAACAAACAACATGCATTTTAAGGGCATTTCCCCTGCTAGAGCAGGGGTTAGCCTTGCGGTCCCCATGACAATCTTCTCCATTTTGCCCTATTTTCTGCATCTCCCCTTGTTAACCCCCTTGCCAGCATTTCTTCTTCCACCATCTTTAGCCAAGTCTTTCTCGGTCTTCCCCGTCCTCCACTTCCTTCTACATTCATTTCCATCACTCTTCTCAACCAGTCACTTTCATCCTTCCTCAACACATGACCAAACCATCTCAACGTGTTCCTCTTCACAGCATCAATCACAGGCTCTATTCCCATCATCTTTCGCAATTCATCATTTGTCTTCCTCTCTCTCAACGATACTCCGCACATCCGTCGAACCATTCGCATTTCCACCCTTTCCAGCCTTCGTTGCTGCTCTACGTTCATTACCCATGTCTCGCTCCCATAAATCATAACACTTCTCACACATGCAGCATACACCTTTCCCTTCAGCTTCAACGACACTCCCCTCCTCATCAGCACGCCACTCAGTTCCCGAAACTTCTTCCATGCACATCTCACTCTAGCAACCATTGCTGAGTCTGATCCACCTTCTCCATTCAGCATGTCTCCGAGGTAGCAAAATGTTTTCACACCTTCCAGCTTCACGCCGCCTCCAAGATCCAACTCAACATTTCCTCCATCTGCAGCTCCCTCTGTGCACACCTTACATTTGAATGTAGCTGTCACACTGGTTAATGACCCTCTCAGACCGCTACATTTTTGATGAACCCACTCAGCGCACATTGTACATTGAATGGAGTTCACTCCGACACCCTCTCTGCACACAGCACATGGCCACTTCCCAGTTCTTTCCACCTCACCACATGCTTTTTTTTTTTTTTTTTCTTTTTTTTTTAATACAAGATCGAGGCTCGTGAAAGAACTAACATTAATCACACAAAAAGACAAACCGACACACAAAACACAAAAAACAAGGGGAGCGGCAGACAAGATGGGGAGAGAGGGGGAAGGACACAAAAGAGAGGGGGAAGAGGGGGAAGGACACACACACAACATTTGAGAGCAGGGACATCGGGAGGACTTGGGGGGAGGTGGGAGAGGATTAAAACATATGAACACTGCAAGGACGCTGGGGTGAATTACCGGGGGTAGAAAAGATCAAGGTTTTCGATGGGGGAAGATAAGAGATGGTGGTGAACAGCTGTTTTAAAGACCTGGAGGGAGGAGTGGGATTGAAGGGAGTGGGGGAGTTTGTTCCAGAGGCGGGAGAAAAGGGGAATGAAAGAGTGAAGGTGAGCAGAGAGCCTAGACTTTGGCAGTTTAACCATAAGAGGGTTGCAGGCAGATCTTGTGCGACCTGAAGGAATATTGGGGGGACAGAGCACAGAGAGAGCTGGGGGAGCAAGGCCGGAGAGGAGTCGGTAGAAGACAGAAAGACCACCAACCTGCCTGCGGTGAGTGAGTGAAAGGCCCTCGGCGTTGACTACATCGCAGGAGATTCCAATGATTCTGAAAGCTTTGGCCTCAACAGCGTGAAGCCGAGCAAGGTGCGAGGCAGGAGCACCAGCCCAGAGGGGGGACAGTATTCCATTGAGCTGCGGATGAAAGCCTTGTATGTGGTGAGGAGCTCAGGTGTGCCAAGGAAGGACTTCGCACGATGGAGGATGCCCAGTCGGCGACTGGCTTTGGAGGCCAGCTTGGAAATGTGGTTTTCCCAAGAAAGATCATGGCAGATAGTGAGACCCAAAAGCTTGAGCGACAGAACTTCTTGGAGAGGATTGTTGAGAAAGTAGATGGGAGGGTTGTCCAGTCGGTCCTTTCGGAGAGACATTGTAAGAGTGTGAGATTTGTCAGGATTGAAAGACATGTTCCACTTGTTTGACCAGTCTGTGATTTTATCCAGGTCTGCAGAGAGTGAGGAGGCTGCAGACTGCCGATCTGAGGGATGAGGAATGGAGCGACAGAGAGTAGAGTCGTCAGCAAAGAGATAGAGAGGATTTTCAAGAGAGTCAGAGAGATCATTGATGAAGACCAGAAAAAGCACAGGGCCCAGAACACTACCTTGGGGAACTCCAGCCTGAACAGGAAGAGGAGATGAGAGAAACCCATTCAGGGCCACACGTTGACTACGACTAGAGAGGAAGTCCGCCAGCCATGCGTGGAGATTTCCATGGATACCAAAGGAGGAGAGTTTGGAGAGCAGAGCAGGGTGCCAGACCGTATCGAAGGCACGTGAAATGTCAAGGGAGACAGCTCTAATTTCCTGTTTGGCGTTGAGGACCTCCATCCATTGTTGAGAAAGCAGAAGCAGCATGTCCAAAGTAGAGTGACCAGGTCTGAAACCAAATTGATGATCAGAGATCAAGCCATTGGAGAAGAGGAAAGATTTAATATCTGAAGCAATGATGGATTCCATGACTTTGCTGATAATTGGGAGAAGGCTGATTGGTCTGTAGTTGCTGGGATCTGTTTTTGCACCTTTTTTGTGCAAAGCGGTGATGTTGGCTGATTTCCAAGCAGATGGCAGATGACCTTGAGCAAAAGAGAGGGTGAAGAGAACAGAAAGAGGGAGTGAAAGAGCAGAAGAACATGATTTTAGGACCCGTGGGCTGATGCCGTCAGGACCAGTTGCAGAATCAGAGTCGAGGGTTGACAGAAACTTTTCCACCTTGTCAGGAGGAAAGGACACAGAGTCCAGGAGCAGCTGGGTACGACTGGGTACGGTGGGTACAGAGAGGGATGGGCTTGGGACACAAGATTTAGAGGCAAACACAGAGTTGAGGCATTCAGCTTTTTCACGTGCGGAGTCAGCCGTTAAGCCGTTTGAGGTGAGGGAGGGGATGGAGGGGGAACAAACACCAGAAACAGATTTACCACTTGCCATCACCTTAGTCTTTCCTATATTCACCTTCAGACCTTTTGTCTCCATACATTCCTTCCACTTGTTCATCTTTTCCTTCAGTCCATCCATACTTTCCGCAATCAACACCAGATCATCTGCATACAACAACTCCCATGGTAAACCCTCCTTTACGTTCTGAGCCAGCACCTCCATCACAGCTACAAATAGTAGTGGACTTAGTACCGACCCCTGATGCACTCCCACCTTCACCTCAAACTCACCACTGTTCCCGTCCTTCGTCCTTACAGCTGTGCGCGCTCTTTTGTACATTGCCATCACTACTCTGATCAACCATTCCTCCACTCCTAACTTCCTCATTGCCCATGTCAATACTTTGTGTGGAACCCTATCAAATGCTTTCTCCAGATCAACAAACCCCAGAAACAACTTCCTCCTCTTCTCCATATACTTCTCCTGCAACTGCCTCACAATAAAGAGTGCATCTGTCGTTCCTCCTCCTGGCATAAATCTAAACTGGCATAAATCCTTATTGTATAACTACCGTAAACAAATGTAGTTTATCCTTATTGTATAACTACCGTAAACAAATGTAGTTTATCCTTATTGTATAACTACCATAAACAAATGTAGTTTATCCTTATTGTATAACCACCATAAACAAGTTTAGTTTATCCTTATTGTATAACTACCGTATTTTTCGGTGTATTAACCACAACCGTGTATTAACCACACCCCCAACTTTTAACTTTTTTGCCGATAAAAAAGCGTGGTTAATACACCGGAAAATACGGTAATCAAAGAAAAGTTGGCTTTACTCTGCCTCTGCACAGACAAATATGTAAGCAAAAAACAAATGCAGTTTATACTTATTGTATAACTACCGTATTTTCCGGTGTATTAGCCGCATCCCCACTTCTAACTTTTTTGCAGATAAAAAGCACTGTCAATACACCGGAAATACGGTAATCATAACGGAAAGTTAGCTTTACTCGGTATATGCCCAGACAAATATGGACGCTGTGCTCGATGATGGTGCTTTCATTTTTGAATGTGCATCTTCTCAACTACAACCAGTTTTTTGCAACTCGGGAACATCCAGACAAGCCCCAGTTTGTTTGGCAAAACTCAACATGCTGTCCGTGGATTCCGTTGAGTACTTGGAAGGGAGACTTCCATGGAAGGCTGAAGGAATGGATACCTCAGATTGTAGCTGCTCCCCTCTGACCTCTCTGGTTCTGGATTTTCTCCCTTGTGCATTTGGATCTAATTAAGTGTTGGAAATACACATATCCATTAATTTTGACATCTGAGAGTATCATCTGAAAGTGTTCAATTGAATAAGGTATACATTCAACTGGCAGTTGTTACATTTCAGTGACGAGTACACCCGTAGACTCCGGGAGGGACAGGAAGAGTCAATCCTCTTTGGGGTACATAGATTACAGTCGATCTATGATCGGGTTTCAAGAACATTGGGTGTGTGTTCATTTACCAAGTTTCTTTTGGAGAGATCGCCAAGTGGTTCACGCATTTGAGCAAGCACTCCATTCAAAACCGTTAAGGAATGGCTGGCTTGGCAAGCGCTAGCTAGCTGCTTGGTAAATGAGCACAACCCGAACTTCTCCCTTTCAGTTTCATATGAAACAGCAGGAGCAAGTTTCAAAAGTTCGCTACGAAAAATGCCATGGTCGCGGCAGAAAGGGCCATGTTATTAACCCAACATTTGTGGGTTATATAGAGTACAGTAGATCTTCGCTCAGTTCTGTAAGTAAACCTTACTTCACGGATGTCTGGTTTCCTCCAAATTTCTTCATTTAGTGTTATAAAGAGCATTAGCAACTGTTTTAAAAGCTAAGCATACGTGTTTGTGGTTTATAATATTTTTACTTCCTGTAGAAGCCGTTGCTCCCACAGAAACGCCATTATAACGATAAGCGATTTATACACGTTATCACTGCAGGAAAAACGCCTTGGGGAAGTGGGACATTATTATTAGTATTAATATTGTTTTGTAATAACATTAACAATATGCGATTATCATTAATTTTGTTATTAAAAGCGTCTTTGGAAAAACGCGACAATAAAGCTAATTTAACACTTATATGCACCTCAACACGCAACCCATTGACGGCAATGGCAGGGAAAAGCCGCTCGGGGGAGAAAACCCCCTTGGGGAGGGGGGCAAATGAATGCGCTACAACCTTCATTATGTAACCCTTGGTCATCGTGTCAAGTTTGGTTGAGATTGGATAAGTAACGACAGAATGTATTGGGGTCAAAAATTCATCAGACAGACAGACACAAATGGCGTATTTTAGTATGATGATGATGATGATGATGATTGCAGTGACTAGGAACAAGTGACGGTGTATTTACAAAGCCGAAGTCTAACTGATGAACAAGTTTGTGTCACTACAGCAAGACTCCACTTGGTCCATTACTGCGGTGTGTTATTGACACGAACCCGGTGTCCAGCCAGACCAGGCTCACGGCATAAACGATGAATAAGAATCACTGAATGGCGTTTACACTTGTTCAGAGCAAAGTGTTCATCTTACAGCAACATAACACGCACTCTGAGGACCTGATCAGCTATCTCAACGCTCAGCCAAGGGTCTTTGTCCTCTTTCACAATTTAGCCAGAACAGGAATTCACGCCGCCCTTTGCATTGTTGTAAGCTAGTTGTTTTTAAGAAGTAAGTGGATTGGGTTCTAAAACGGTTTTGCTACATGAGGCACACACAACGTGTGTTTGTGTTTTGTAGTGCAGGTGAATATACTGAGGGTAATACAGGAGTTTGCAGAAAAATTCCTGACAGTGATGTTACACATCGTAACACCGTATGGGAGTTAGTTTCCACATTTCATGAGACTGGTTCCGTTGTGGATGCCTTATGGCCTGGCAGGCCTTCAGTGTTAGCAGAGGAGAAAGTTAACGATATTTCGGTTTGCATGTTGTTCTATTGACCACTAATATCGAAATCTTACAAGTAACTCTTTGTTTTTACCTCTCGCACTCCTCCCTTCCCCTGCCTCCTCCCTTCCCCTGCCTCCTCCCCACCTCTCCCCCAAGCCCTCTCCCTCCCACAGATCTCCCGATGTCCCTGTTCTCTACTGTGTTGTACTTGTGTGCTTCCCTCTCTCTCCCCATCTTGTCTCCTGCTCCCTTTATCTTGTGTTTTTTGTGTTTTTTTGTGTGATTAATGTTAGCTCTTACATGAGCCTCGATGTTGTATACAAAAAAAGTGTGTGTTATACTTTTGTGTCTATTAATTACGTACTTCTATTCATTAATTACGTATTACGTACTATTGAAATGTACTTTTAACTCTTTAGATTGCTGAGACCCCTTCGCCCTTTGAAGACCCTTTAAGACCCCGTAAGATCCAAAAGACCCCGAAGACCCAAAAGTTCCTGAGGACCCAAAAGTCCCCGAGGACCCAAAAGACCCGGATGACCCAAAAGACCCAGATGACCCAAAAGTTCCCGAGGACACAAAAGACCCAGAGGACCCCAAAATCCATGAGCACCCCAAAAATCCACGAGGACCCAAAAGTCCCCGAGGACCCAAAAGACCCGGATGACCCAAAAGTTCCCGAGGACACAAAAGACCCAGAGGACCCCAAAATCCATGAGCACCCCAAAATCCACGAGGACCCAAAAGACCCAAACGTCCCCTCCCGTGACACTCCGGTAAAAACCCACTCCCACAATGCGTCAATGTACTATGTGTACGACCCCTAAAATGTCCCGTCTGTCGAAGCAATACTTTATCTGTTAAGGCCACTTACTGGAGACTGGAGAGACATTTCCTTAGAATTTCCTAACGCTGCCCAATCTATAGTCGGCCTGATCGATGCGTCACGTGTTTTGTGCCAGCCGTGCCAAGGTTGCCCGGTTTACAGCACCCCACCCCACGACCCACGTGTAATCAATCCACAACGTGCGTCGTCCGAAGTGCTGTGCTGTGGAAAAGTCGTGGAAACATCGGACACATTTTCCTCCGTTTTGCCTGTGCGCGTGGCCAATAGGGAAACGCGATAAACGGCGTCGGCCAATGGGGAGCTGGAGCGGGCGGAGCTCATTGCGGTGGCAACGCCCCTTGTAGTTGTAAAGTGTTTGCCTCGTCAGGGAATGGAGGTTGTTGTACAACCCAAGAGACAACGATCTACCACCATTGTACATCATGTCGGCTTGCATTGCAATTTAACAATTCGAACCTACAACCAATAAACGTTTACACAGTTAAATACACTGCGTTCCGTGAATCACATCATGTATGTAAATGATATATGGCGAATTGGGTTTTTTAATCCCCTGAATGGCTTCGGATATATAATCCGTGCTCTGTTCGTATTTCGTAAACACCGTTAATGTCGAACCACAACGACCGCGCCGTGATCTCGTCATGAAATGCACAATATTTTCCGATCCAGCTCTAGAATGACTTATTCACCATTGTATGAAATATTTAACATGTACAATCTTGTTTTCTTCCAAATGTTCCATTGTGAGAATGAATAAATAAATAAAAAAACAGTGTTACCCGTCGTCAAGCAATCAAGGCTACGTGACGTTAGCGTAGTGGCGAAGTGACGTCACCGATTGCTAAATATGGCCGCGCTGTGACGTCGGTTGACGCTCCCCGGAATGACGTCACCAGCGCGCTCAATGACATTTGGCGCGAGGCCGGGCCGGGTTCGTTTTAAAGTCGTTTTCCTCGGTAAACCGGGATTCGAAAGCTGCTCTGCCGATCGTCACCTGCCGCCATGGCCGTCACGCAGGATTGGGAGAAGGGTGAGGCCTCTACCGGACGCATTTAACCTTAACAACCCGTCGCGTCTCCAGCGGGACACGATGACGTGATCGGATAGCATCTTCCTCCCCAAAACTGTTTGTTAACGCTCCAAAAGTTTGTATTTAAACCCCCGTTGAGCGTCTGTTACGTCGCTGTTGCTTTCCCTGCGATTGGTGATGATGATGAACGCTCGGGTTGTGCGAGACGTCGGTAGTCGTCAGTTCCGCACGTCTGGATTGATTTTCTCGGTGTCCTGGAAATGTACGTTCACTTGCTCACAAACGATCGTGTCAAGACCAAGTGGTACCGAGTAGCGAACGCCCGAGTACGAAGGACACCATTGGACCGTTGGTGTTGTGTAAGGTCGGAGCCGCTGCGATTTCTATAAAGGATAGTTTGTGTGTGCGGGGTAGGGAGTTCGGGAGTTGGGGGAGGGCCAGGAGTTGCATGGAGCTGGGGTGGGAGCTCTCGAGGGGCTCGGGAATTGAGGGGTGGTGGCTTGTAGCGGGATCGCGGGAATTGGGGGGTGGTGGCTTGTAGCGGGATCGCGGGAATTGGGGGGTGGGGGGGCGGGATCGGGAATTGGGGGGTGGGGGGGCGGGATCGGGAATTGGGGGGTGGGGGGGCGGGATCGGGAATTGAGGCCGGGTCCGGAGTTGGAGTGGGGATGGGGGTCGGGGGTCAGGGGTTGAGGCGGGGTCTGGAGTTGGTAGGGATGAGGGTCGGGAATTGAGGCGGGGTCTGGAGTGGGGATGGAGTGTCAGGGGTTGAGGCGGGGTCTGGAGTTGGTAGGGATGAGGGTCGGGAATTGAGGCGGGGTCTGGAGTGGGGATGGAGTGTCGGGGGTTGAGGCAGGGTCTGGAGTTGGAGTGGGTATGGGGGTCCGGAGTTGGAGTGGGTATGGGGGTCGTGAATTGAGGTGGGGTGGGTAGTTGGAGTGGGTATGGGGGTCGGGAATTGAGGCAGGGTGGGGAGTTGAAGTGGGTTTGGGGGTCGGGAGTTGAGGCGGGGTCGAGGATCGGGAATTGAGGCGGGGTCTGGAGTGGGGATGGGGGTCAGGGGTTGTGGGGGTCGGGAGTTGGAGTGGGGATGGGCGATGGGGGTTCAGGAGTTGGGGTGGGGTCGAGGATCGGGAATTGAGGTGGGGTCTGGAGTTGGTATGGGGGTCGGGAATTGCGACGGGGATGGGGGTCGGGAATTGAGGCGGGGTGGGGAGTTGAGGCGGCAATGGGGGTGGGGAATTGAGGCGGGGTGGGGAGTTGAGGTGGCGATGGGGGGTCGGAAATTGAGGCGGGGTGGGGAGTTGAGGCGGCGATGGGGGTCGTGAATTGAGGCGGGGTGGGGAGTTGAGGCGGCGATGGGGGTCGGGAATTGAGGCAGGGTGGGGAGTTGGAGTGGGTATGGGGGTCGGGAATTGAGGGTTGGGCTGGCTCGGGAATTGAGGGGGGAATTGGAGTTGGAGTGGGTATGGGGGTCGTGAATTGAGGCGGGGTGGGGAGTTGAGGCGGGGATGGGGGTCGGGAATTGAGGTGGGGTGGGGAGTTGGAGTGGGTATGGGGGTCGGGAATGGAGGGTTGGGCTGGCTCGGGAATTATATATATTTTTTTTTGTATACAACATCGAGGCTCGTGAAAGAGCGAAAATTGAGGGGGGAATTGGAGTTGGAGTTGGAGTGGGTATGGGGGTCGGGAGTTGGAGTGGGTATGGGGATCGTGAATTGAGGTGGGGTGGGGAGTTGGAGTGGGTATGGGGGTCGGGAATTGGGGGAGGGGGGGGGTGGCTCAGGAATTGGAGTTAGAGTGGGTAAGGCGGTCGGGAGTTGGTGTGGATATGGGGCTCGGGAGTTGGAGTGGATATGGCGGTCGGGAGTTGGAGTGGGTATGGGGGTCAGGAATTGGGGGGGGGGGGTGGCTCAGGAATTGGAGTTAGAGTGGGTATGGCGGTCGGGAGTTGGTGTGGGTATGGGGCTCGGGAGTTGGAGTGGATATGGCGGTCGGGAGTTGGAGTGGGTATGGGGGTCGTGAATTGAGGTGGGGTGGGGAGTTGAGGCGGGGATGGGGGTCGGGAATTGAGGTGGGGTGGGGAGTTGAAGTGGGTATGGGGGTCGGGAATTGGGGGGGCGGCGGAGTTGGAGTGTGGATGGGGGTCAGGAGTTGAGGCAGGGTCGAGGATCGGGAATTGAGGCGGGGTCTGGAGTGGAAATGGGGGTAAGGGGTTGAGTGGGGGTCAGGAGTTGGAGTGGGGATGGGGGTTCAGGAGTTGAGGCGGGGTCGAGGATCGGGAATTGAGGTGGGGTCGAGTGGGGTTGGGGGTCAGGGGTTGAGGTGGGGTCTGGAGTGGGGGTCGGGAGTTGGAGTGGGGATGGGAGTTCAGGAGTTGGGGTGGGGTCGAGGATCGGGAATTGAGGTGGGGTCTGGAGTGGGGTTGGAGGTCAGGGGTTGAGGTGGGGTCTGGAGTTGGAGTGGGGATGGGAGTTCAGGAGTTGGGGTGGGGTCGAGGATCGGGAATTGAGGTGGGGTCTGGAGTTGGAGTTGGAGTGGGTATGGGGGTTGGGAATTGAGGTGGGGTGGGGATGGGGGGGGGTCGGGAATTGAGGCGGGGTGGGGAGTTGAGGCGGCGATGGGGGTCGGGAATTGAGGCAGGGTGGGTAGTTGAGACGGTGATGGGGGTCGGGAATTGAGGCAGAGTGGGGATGGGGGTCGTGAATTGATGCGGGGATGGGGGTCGGGAATTGAGGGTTGGGGATGGCTCGGGAATTGAGGGGTGATTCGACAGTGGGTGGGGGAGGTTGGCAATTGGAGTTGTGGGGGGGTTGGGGGAGAGGGGTCGGGAGTTGCAGGTTGCTTTGACACTGGTGACGGAGTTACAAACAATGGAGAAATGATTTCTTGGGAGAGTTGAAGTTGGCTCCAGAGCTTCACAAAGACAACTAGAACGCCACTCAGTAGGGCGCATACTCCCGCCGTGGGTGGCCACTGCTGAGCCCTATCTTCCAATGGTAAAAATTCCTGGATCCGGAATAATATCGTGAGCTTCACCAAAAACTAATCAATTCTTCCTTATCCCAAGGGCAATCATCCCACCAACTTTCATCCAAATCCGTGCAGAACTTTTCCAGATATCTTGTTCACGAACACACGGACACGATCGAATGCATTACTCCCTGGCGGGAGTAATTATGAGTTTGTAATAAACAGGAAAACCCAACTCGAACTCAAAAAACGCGTTTCTTGATAAATTTAACTGACTGGGGGTCGGAGAGACAATCTTAAAATATTTAAACAATAAAGGTGACCCCATAATGTCAGATCCCGATCCCCAGACTCTTACCATCTCACCTTCCCGTTGCAGGATCCCCCCAGGAATATGATCTGCGGAGCCCCCAGGGCGGCCTTCCTTTATCCATCGGCGTGGTCATCCACCAACCCTCAGGCCTGCCAGGCCGACAGCACGTTTGGGATGACACAACATGCAAACGCGAGCTCCGGTTGCTGAAAAACAGGTACTAACCCTTGAACAGCTGTTTCTCAAAGGGCAGGAAACAAAAGGCGCGTCGCTTGGGACACTCGGCCTATCTTTACGTGTGCAGGCGTTAGTCTTGCGCAACTAACGTTGCTTGTGTCGTACAGGGAAGCAGCGAAGGAGTGCCGTCGGAGGAAAAAGGAATATGTGAAATGTCTGGAGAATCGAGTGAGCGTGCTCGAGAACCAAAACAAGCAGCTGATAGAGGAGCTGCAAGCACTGAAGGAGGCCTACTGCTCCAAGGGAGAGTAACGTGTCAGGATGGAGGAGGAACGTCTCAGCACTTCATACAAATGTCCGCCCCCTCCCATTTCCCTCCTGATGGAAGGACTGCAGGACTTGCTTTCCGCCTCTTAATTCGGACAGGGTTAACCAGTTGGGTACAGAAACAGAGCATTGCAGTTTATTCTTCCAAAAACAATCCGTATTGCAGAAGGTAACACATTGTGCATGGCGTTTCGATTTAGGGTTTTTTTTTTAATGGAATACTGGTATCGGAGCAAAGTATATTTTAAAAAAAACAGACAGGGGTGAAAATGTTTCTGTTTGGGGCATTTAATTGCACAGTCACAGGACCCATTTTGCACACCTTTGTCCCATCCTCTCGGACGTCTAAATCTACCTGGCTTTAAAGCATCGGTATGCGGAGTCCTGGATGATTTTGGACACGCAACGAGTTTCGAACCTCGCTCCGATTGCACAACGACGATTTCGTTGACGAAACAGAAGTAAAGAAACTCGTAATCAAACTTCTTGCTCACCTGTACCCACCCTTCCTCGAACCCTGGAAAACACCACAAACTTACTTGAACTTTGCCATTTTTACATTCATATTCCATATAGTTGATCTACTTTTATCTTGAGCGTCGATCGCTTGTGATAAATAAACAAAAAAGTGTACATTACGTTAAGGAGAGATATTTACCTGGCAGTTTATCAGTTTTATTTCCCATTAAATGAGAAAACAGAACAAAGTGCTAACTTTGCCTTCTTTCCCCTTTTCATTGGTAATGTGTCGATGGGTTGGGAGGATTGCCTCGAGGAACACACACTCGACTCGAAGCTGTCTAGACGAGGTCAAATCCTGGCCCAGCTATTAAAAAGAAAACTCTCATCCTGGTGTTTCACAGGTAGGGTGATTCCTCAAAATGCCGTCCCTCGGATGGACGTTGACCTCGGTGGCCCGTCAGCCGGTAATCGTTGGTGGACGTTAAAGATCCCACGGTGCCCTTCACGAAGAGTAGGTGAGCAAATTACATATTCCTGCCCAAACTACTGCTGGGAAAGCAATGGCAAACCACCCAGTATAAACCTTTCCAAGAAACTGCTTCGCCAGCACCGGCGCTCTAAGATAACTGTTCATTGGTCCCCAAACCAGATAATATATGATAACTAGATGGTATTCATAGAATACTTACCCTGCGCAGTCAACATAGCGAGCCAACTCTTCTGTTTTTGAACATTTTTTTTCCTTTGATCCAATATGGCTGCCAGACCACGTGAGTGATGACATCATAAATTTATATTGTCTAATATAATTGTTGCATAGATGCATTTCAATGCTCCTTTCAATGCTTCAATGCATTTCAATGTTGCAATGCATTTCAAACTGATCAGACTAAGCGTTCTCCCTGTCGAATTATGACGTCATAATTATGGTATCAATGACGTCATCGTTAACAACACCTATTCCCCATATGGAGTTCTTTACAATGAGCCATGTTTCAATTTTCCCATGCAGCGGTTTTGGAGATAGAGGGGCAACATTCGGTTTTTCCAAGATGGCGCCTGTACCACATGACCTATGACGTCATGAATATCATTAAAAGATTCTACAGGAGGAGGCACTCCTATGGTGAAAATTTAGTGTCCATCAGACCAACAGTTGCTGAAATTTTTTTAAATAATGATCGGATGGATAAGTGTTGTACTTCTCGAATTATGATGTCATAACTAAGGCACCGATGACATCATCATTAACATATGTTATTCCCCATGGGGAGTAGTCGACAATGAGCCAGGTCTCAATTTTTTTCCATGGAGTGGTTTCAGAGATATAGAGGTGTGAAGTTTTTCCAAGATGGCGCCTGTACCACGTGAGCTATGACGCCATGATCATTAAAATATTATACAGGAGGAGGCGCTCCTATGGTGAAAATTTCATCTCAATCAGACCAACGTTTACCGAGAAAATGAATTTTTAAAATGCAGACACGGCACACGTACGTTTGTAACTGAATGCTTAGTCCCACTTTTCGCTTCGCGAGTGCAGGGTAACTAGAGCAGCACTCTTCGACGTCGACCAATATGCCTCTGTCCATATTATTACATCATTATACATACTTGTACCAAGTTTGATTTAAACCCCTTCAACTGTTCTCAAGTATCACATTTTTACCTGACGTTACCTCTGACGCCGAAATCGAATCAGTTCATCTTTGAATCACAATAAATACTCATAGTTTGGTCAAAATCACATCACCGGTTCACAAGTTAGCGCCGGAATAGAATTTTTACTGAAAAGGATCTTTTGACCCATTAAACTAATAAGTTTACCTTTTGTATCGTTATACATACTTTTACCAAATTTGACTTGGATCCATTCAGCTGTTCTTCATCCATTCAGCGTTCCAACCCGAAATCTATGCCTCCAGAGACTGTCGGCATCAAAAGCAATTTTTGAGTTATACTTGTGTTATCCAGTGGACATCTATCTATAATTCCACTAATCTCTGTGTGTATGTTTGTTTGTACGTTTGTTTGTTTGTTTGTATGTCTGTGACCGCTGTTTCTCGACAACTACCGGTCCGATATACTTGAAACTTGCCAGGTATATTGCTGGGGACCCGAGGATGTGCCTTTTCAAGGTTTCATATTAATCGGACAATTACTTACCGAGCTATGTCCAAAAAACGATTCAACCAATCAGAGAGCAGCGAGCTATCGCGTGTGCCGAACGTGGCGGACACACTCTGCCTCGGATGGCACATTTGAGAGCGTATTCATTTATTTCACGTTTGCAAACTATGTTGCCGTTAAACTATGTTTTAAAACTAATAAAAACTAATTTGCGATTCATCGTAACTGCGATATACGACCTTCCGGACAGTGAGGACTGCACTTCCGGCATCCAATCACAGAACGCGTTATTGCGTAGGCGTGGCCGATGTGAGAGCGAGCTGATGCTGAGCCCAGCGCGTGCGCCATTACGGTACGTAATTCGATTTCTTCCGGAGAAAATAATAATTTCTCGATTTCTTATGCGCATTATTTCTCCCAATTCAGTCAGAGCGAAGGGCGGAAGCGAAGAGCGTTGTTTTTTTTGTTTACGGGCGTATGGGCGGGGTAGAGCGTACGGGTAGCGTTTTTTTTTTTTTTTGGCACATTTGAGAGCGTATTCATTTATTTCACGTTGGCAAACTATGTTGCCGCTATGTTGGCGTTAAACTATGTTTTAAAACTAATTAAAACTAATTTGCGATTCTTTCGCTTTCCTGTGCATTTGTGCACGCTATGGCGATTTCTTTACCAAACTCCGCTAGCCGTTAGCTTTGGACCAAACCATTTCATGTAAATAGAGGGGGGGGATTGTCACCGTACTCGCAAGCCGTTAGCTTTGGACCAAACCATTGCATGTAAATAGAGGGGGGGGGGGGATATACTTTTAGATATATATATAGTACGGGCATGCCCTAGTTGATACCAATGGTATCAACAAGCTGGTCAAGAAAAGCAAATGAGTTAACCTGTGGAAGAATTAAAACTCCAGTCAGACAAGCATTAAAAACAAATCCTTGATTATTGGACACGAGCAGAAGTACCCGGCGTTGCCGGGCGGGGGCATAAGGGGGAGGGAGGAGGGGGGAGATGGGGGGGGAACGGGAGGGGGGGGGGAGGCAGGAGAGGAAGGGGGTTCATATTGTTACGTGACCGCGGCGAGGATGTTGTTTGCCGAGCAGATGGCCGCCGCGCCCGAACAGTTACCCCGACTAACCCGATTCCTGAACGTTGGCCGAATCGTGCCACAGATATTCAATGGGGAAAAGACTAAAACGAAGGATGTGAAGAAGAAGAACACCAAAGCAAAAAGGTTGGAAATGCTACTAAATTTATTCCTACTATTTACACAATCAAAGAAACCAAGGAGAAGGAAGGATAAGAAAATAAAATACAGAAGAGGAAAGGTGACAGTGAAATTCTAGCTTATCTAAACAGGCTTAACTAATAACCTGGACAGAACAAACAAAGACGGACTCACACGAATGGGGAATGGAGGCAGGAACGATTGGCTGGACCAGGAGGAAGGTTCAGCTCGGACCACAAGCTGGAAGGCTTTGCAGGGTGCACAGCAAACCGGGCCTCGTCAGGCTGGGAGCGAGCAGGGTGACGTCGTGCACTTCTCTCAAGGCTTCCCCCACGCTTCTCTCGCGCACTTGTGTTAAAGGCTTCCTTCTCGCTTTTCTTCCCTCCTTGCGCACTTCTGTTAAAGGCTTCCTTTTCGCTTTTCTTCCCTCCTTGCGCACTTCTGTTTGAAGCTCGTCTCTTTGCAGAACTCAGAACTCATCTGAGGTGGGGGCGTCTCCCATGGGTTATATATAGCCCCACCCTTGAACCTTTTCGAACCTCCCCGATCGCTCTTCCTCCGCCCTCTCAAACCAAACCCCTCGTGCTTGGTTGGTTGTTCGGGGCTGGCTCACTCCTCCCCTCTATGACGAGGTGGAGACACGCCCTTCTTCTCCGAGCCTACCTCGTGGCGAATGGAGTCGCAGAGGGAACAGTTGGCAATTGCGGCTTTGGGAATGGGAATGAAAGGGGATCTACTCTTATTTCACTTGGTGCAATGGAGTATTTAAATTAATGGAAGACACAGCCTTACACTAATACACATAATAAGGATATAACTACTGAACAGGGATATATGGTGTCCTTCGTGTATGTTTTATGGAATTAACTACGGGAACGCCCTTTGACCTTTATACAACAACAAATGCAGGAAGGAGGGTGACATTTTACAACAATTCATTACACAACAACAAAAAAAAAAACATTCTCATATCCACAACACTGCACCCTCCTCCCCTTAGGCACGTCCCGGGCCGATGAACTTTAGCTTTTAGTGTGGCACGTAGGTGTAGTTCCCTCTACATTTAACCTGAACCTGAGTGTGGCAGTTTTAAAACATAAATAAATATGTCCCGCTGCTCCATTGCACCCTACCTAACAGATTCACGCCCACAGCTAACCGAATTGCGGAATTGTCTTCAAACTAAAACACTTACGGTGGGGGCGCATTATTTACAATGACTCTACTTTATTTACAATACGCAACCCAGGACCTGTGATCGTTCTTTTTTGGGGGGGGGGGAGACAGTCTGCCCTGCATCGATGCAACAGAAAGCACCCAAAACGCACCAAAACACCCTCAAGCACCAATCGGTGCACAGTCATCATAGTTCATAAAATAAAAACAACAAACAACCCCAAACCCTGCTGGTGGTCTCTTGCTCTTCGGCTCCCTCTGCTGGCTCTTGCTATCTTCCAGGTGTTGTCATCTTCTTTGCTGGCGGCCTATTTGCAATAATAAAATGAAACTTGCACAGAACGTGTCCAATGTCCATTTTCATTTATTTAGGGCCCACAGGGCCGACTAGTGTGGTTCACCTGTGGGGCATAGGTGCCCTGTGGCCAAGGTCCGCCAGCAAGATCTCGGGCCTTCATGGCCGGTTCCAGCAGAGGGGCCATGCCCCAACCCATGGGGTCCATCAGTGGTGCTCAGCCACAGACATGTGGTCCATAAGGTGGTGCATCGATGCAGACAGCTGTGGTTGCGAGAGTTTCGGGCGCCCAATGGCGGACTCACGCACGCTCTCCTCGGCGCCCAGTGGCGCACAGTCCTCATGTGGGAGACAAGGGGGGAAAAGACAGATGAGCGAGGAGTAAGGTCACAAGGGTACACATCAAACAAGGCAATGCAAGGCGAGGTGCGTATGGAGACGGAGCGGAGAAAAGCTCGTCCCTACCGTACGTCACCCCCCCCTGTCACCTACACTACCCTTGCCCTTACCCCATATGTACAAAATCTACACATTTACAAATTCGTCACTACTGTCACGTCTCCCCATATCTCTCCTATACCAAATTCGTCACCACAATCCCTCTAACCAAAATTTGCCATCACCCAATTCATCATCAATCCTCATAAGGAGGAAGAGATGGAACATCAGCACAATGTCACACCCACGTCATGATGCGTCTCACATTCCAAACATTTGCATCAATAAAAATAATAAAAACAACTTGGCATGGTGTGGAGTACCATCGTTACCTCAGGTGAGTGGATGTAGATGGTGCAAGGAGATTTTCATCCTAAAAAACTACTACAGATCAGATCTGTAGTAGTTCTGTAGTAAACTACAGATCCTAAGATTTTCATCCTAACTACTTTCTAAATGACATTAACACACTTTACACTACCCGGGGTCTTTCCCTGCCAATCCATTGGCCAACTTACACTATGGGTTCTAAAAACCAATTCCCATTGACCAAACTGTGGTGCTTCTCAATTTGGGGTCTCACTCCCCCGATTCATCTCCCTGTGCCCTTGCACAATTTTCGGGCTGGGTCGTGTAGCTCTCCCAGCAGGTCTACCCACCTGCACACCTCCACCACTGTAGTTGCCACCCGAGCTTACCTAGCTCCTCACCCTAACCTATCTAATTGGGGAAGGCCCCTCCTGGCTCTGTCACCCCTTGGTGCCCTCTGGCACTGGGCTACCCGGGTCCGTTCTCCGGATCCTCGGGCCCCATCCACAACAACTCTACCGGCTCTCAGAGCCCACCTGCGGCCTCACCTGGCCGACATCCTCACAGTGGTGGAGTGCTCAATCAACTACACATACTAACAGGCTACACGCCCAGCCATTTCCACAACACTAATGCACCCATCCAAACTCCATTCTTCCACCACGCACCACAGATGCCAATATCCAACCCCAATTTACCTGTACCCTCTACCTAACTCTTACACTACCCTCCCCGGGTATTCGTGATGGGGGTCCATCCTCCTTTCCCCCATCAACACCTTCGCACCATCCACTCCACTCCACAGTTTTCACCATACTCACTCCACGACCATCCATTCCAATACTCCATATACTCCACACTCCATGTCTTCCACACAACCATTTTCCATACACCTGTCATTGCACACCTGTGCAATCACACCTTTTAACCACACACACGGCATCATCTGCACTACCTGTTGCCCTGCTAACTTAGTGCTCCCCGTCCTCCCTTTAAACTAAGCACATACCACGTCATTATCATCCAAACTAATCTACCTGCGTCCCCACTACAGGTATCATTGTCACTACCTAATCTTAACGTTACCTAAGGTCATCTTCTCTAGGTCCCTACACACAATATCCTAACCCTCCCGGGCTAGTTTTCACTGCCATAAACCCCATAACTCTATTGCTCCTTTGCCCCCGCTGTGAGAGATGGCAAAGTTGCCATCCCACCACATCGGGCATCTTCCACTACCAATTTTGCTCTCCAAATTCCAACCAATCAAAAATTTTCTATTCCAAAATTTCGAATCCAAAAACACTATCAGTATCACCATCATCACAGTCCGCTATATCCTAGCCTCGGTGCGTCATGACTTCATTAAACTCGGCTTCGCAAAGCCGAGCAATGAATTCGGGTGGTTTGGTCGCCTGCAAGTTGAATCCGTCCGGCTTTCGGTTCAAGGGAGGTGGTTTGGTCGGGCCGAGATTCCACGCACCATCTCGGCGCGGTACCTTGCGGTCCCGGGCCCGATGACCGAGGCTCGCCCGGTCGGAACCCCGCCCCCGCCAGGGGGCACCGTTCCGCTTCCTCCCACTCGCCCTTGAACCAGACCGGTCGCCTCGCCCGACAAGGCCCGGACTCGACCGTGCAGGGCGGGGCCAAGCCCGAATCAGCAACGACGCTTCGAAGAGAAGCGACGCAGCATCGATCCGTGCCGGGCCTGGCATCCAACAAAGCGCACCGCGCCCCGAGTGCTCGCATCGGCTATCCGTCGCCCTAAACGCTGCCCCGTTCAACGTCGATGCTTTACTCGCATGCCCACACGCACACGCGACCCTTTTGACACTCACAAAACCCGGCGTTCCAACGCCGTCCGTACATTCCACACACTCCGTCCATTCCACCAACGCACTCCCTGTTACACACCACACCTCTCGCGCACACTCGCCGTTCGCACACTCCCTTAACACACCTCGCGCACCGTCTTGCGCACTCTCCCCCCTCGGTACGTACCCCGTACCACTCACCATGGGCGTGCACTCTTGCATCCACCCACTAACGTGCTCAGATGGGCTCTCCCACACCCGCGCCACGACCAACTCAGGTGTGCTTCCTCGCACACGTTCCACCATCACCTTACTCTCCGTGTCACACTCACCCTCACACGTACACTCCGTATTGCTCTCACTCCCTGTGTCACACTCCATACACCCCGACGTGCATTCTCGCTCGCACTCGGTATCACACTCGCGCTTCGTAACATGCTCACCCCTTGACGCACACTTTTTTTTCACACGCGACCCTTCACCAACGCCCGGGTGCTTCCTCGATCCCAATCGCGCGACAATTCTCTTGTCGTCAAACATCCTCCTGCAAAATCTCCCCGCACAATACACAGCACGACTCACCTGGGGGATTCCCTTCTCCACGCGCACCTGCAAATCTTTATAAGGATTAGCAAGTACGGCATCAGGATGTGCATTCAGACTTTGAGCAGTTTCCATTCCTTCCTCCGACTGTTGCTCTTCTACGTCTGTCGTTTCTACAATTTTAATTCCCAGCACTTTTGCTTTCTCTTTATTCACCACGACGACCGCTGGCTTTAATAAAATTCCCTCTTCTACCTCAACGGTCGCCGGCTGCCCTTTACCCCGGGTCGCGATTTCTACCCCGGTCCAGTTACCCGTGCTTTTCTCCACTTCGCTCAACCAGTGCTCCTCGACCTGCTTTACCTCGTCGTGCACCCTTGGGACCGTTTCGCTCAACCTGCGGTCTCTGTCCCTCTCCAACCCCTCATTAATTTCTTTGGCTTGGCCAACCATGCCCCCCAGTTTGTCCCCTAATCCGCTTCCGAATCCCTTAAATTTGCTTCCGAGCCCCTCCAATTTGCTTCCAAGTCCCTCCAATTTGCTTCCGAGCCCCTCAAATTTATTGTTTAACCATTCACCGGTACCCCTCGCTTCGTCCCTCATTGCTCCCATTTGCTCACTATTCCTTTCCATCATTTGTCCCATGTCTCTGCTTTCCGCCCTTGATTTATCCCCTTGCAGGTTCAGGGACACCTGCATTTGTGCCATAAATTGCTCCATGAGGGCCTGCATTTGGGTCATCCCTCCCACTTGTGCAGCGGGTGCGGCCGCCGCAACCATGTGCGAGGCGCCATTTTGCGCGCCCGCAACCTCGTGCGCGAGGGCGCCATTTTGCGCGCCCGAAACCTCCTCAACCACATCATCATTGCTCTCCTCCATTTCTTCCCTGCGGTCCTGTGTTACCCCTAACCCCTCTTCTAGCTCACCCACCTGCATCCGATCGCCTTGACTAGCCATGGCACGATTTCAAAGTTCGGGTTTTTCTAAAACAAAACAAAACAATTTCGGCCGCTCGTAATTTTGAGCGCGTTAAGCACGCTTCGGGTCCAATCTCGCTCCCGACACCAATTGTTACGTGACCGCGGCGAGGATGTTGTTTGCCGAGCGGATGGCCGCCGTGCCCGAACAGTTACCCCGACTGGCGACTAACCCGATTCCTGATCGTTGGCCGAATCGCGCCACAGATATTCAATGGGGAAAAGACTAAAACGAAGGATGTGAAGAAGAAGAACACCAAAGCAAAAAGGTTGGAAATGCTACTAAATTTATTCCTACTATTTACACAATCAAAGAAACCAAGGAGAAGGAAGGATAAGAAAATAAAATACAGAAGAGGAAAGGTGACAGTGAAATTCTAGCTTATCTAAACAGGCTTAACTTATACCCTGGACAGAACAAACAAAGACGGACTCACACGAATGGGGAATGGAGGCAGGAACGATTGGCTGGACCGGGAGGAAGGTTCAGCTCGGACCACAAGCTGGAGGGCTTTGCAGGGCGCACAGCAAGCCGGGCCTCGTCAGGCTGGGAGCGAGCAGGGTGACGTCGTGCACTTCTCTCAAGGCTTCCCCCGCACACTTGTGTTAAAGGCTTCCTTCTCGCTTTTCTTCCCTCCTTGCGCACTTCTGTTAAAGGCTTCCTTTTCGCTTTTCTTCCCTCCTTGTGCACTTCTGTTTGAAGCTCGTCTCTTTGCAGAACTCATCTGTGGGGGCGTCTCCCATGGGTTATATATAGCCCCACCCTTGAACCTTTTCGAACCTCCCCGATCGCTCTTCCTCCGCCCTCTCAAACCAAACCCCTCGTGCTTGGTTGGTTGTTCGGGGCTGGCTCACTCCTCCCCTCTATGACGAGGTGGAGACACGCCCTTCTTCTCCGAGCCTACCTCGTGGCGAATGGAGTCGCGGAGGGAACAGTTGGCAATTGCGGCTTTGGGAATGGGAATGAAAGGGGATCTACTCTTATTTCACTTGGTGCAATGGAGTATTTAAATTAATGGAAGACACAGCCTTACACTAATACACATAATAAGGATATAACTACTGAACAGGGATATATGGTGTCCTTCGTGTATGTTTTATGGAATTAACTACGGGAACGCCCTTTGACCTTTATACAACAACAAATGCAGGAAGGAGGGTGACATTTTACAACAATTCATTACACAACAATAAAAAAACAACATTCTCATATCCACAACAATATATATGCTGGTAGGTGAATGGAGTGAATGTGGCGTTCATCACGTTTCTGAGTTAAGTGTGATGCCGATCAGGAAGAATAAGAAGCCGTACTACCAACTTCGTACACTTCCGGAATTGTTTGATTATTTGTGTTCAAATGTCTGGTAATTGTTTTGTATTTATTTATGCGAATATGTACTTGTATGTAACTGTCATTAATTTAAAAAAGCTTAGGCACTATCGAGCTTTTTTTTCTTTAAACTCCAAAAAAACGATTTATTTATTTTCATAAATTTTTTTTTGGCCTAAAACACTCCCAGGCACTCACTGATGAACCTCTGAAAGTTTGACAAAGATCCGTTCAGCCATCTCTGAGAAAAATGGCGACACCGACAGACAGACGGACACACACACACACACAGACAGAAATCTCTCTGATATCGTAGATGGATGAACAAGTGCCATTGCTTTCCGTATCAAACTTAACACAACTCATACAATTCTCCCAAATCCAAAGTCATTGCTTTGACAACGCATCTTTAATAAAATACCCAAAATTCACACAAAAATACTTTTATATCCAGGAATACTGTCATGAAGCAGGAAAATGCCAATTTTAACCATCCATAACTCATTTATAAAAAGCCAAGGGGGGAAAAAAAACAAAAAAACCAAACAGGACAAAAGTACAAGGAGACCAAGATGGCATTAAATTACAGGAGAGAGCTCGAGTCACTGACCTCAGAATGCTGTCAAACCAGCAAGGGCTGCATGGCAGTTGCTGGAGTTAACAAATTAAAGGGATAACCACATTTCCTCACCTCCTCCACAAGACAATGAGGGAGGTCCGACCAGCCACCCCTCATTTCACCGACGATGCGGTCAAGCTGTGGCACGATACACACTGCGGACTTGCAATGCAGATTCAAAATATGTGACTTTAGGACTCCTTTATAACATCCGCATCACAGCAGTTATCGAAAACAAACAAAATAAAATAAAAAAGATTTCACATTATTTGTTACAACATAAAAACCAAGACAAATGAAGCTTTCAAAGTTGAAAATAAAAATGGTAAAAAAACAAAAAAAAAAACTGGTTGTCGGACGTTACATTGAGGTTTAATGCTGAACAACTCTCCAGCTTAGTGTTACCGCAACATTCATCGGTTTCGACCCCAATAGGCGCTGCGTGCGGGTGGAGAGGGTGCCGAGAGGTACGCACAAAGGGGCGAATGAGGCCGTGTTGCCTTTTCGATCCACAAGACGGATGATGGCCACATCTGCTCAGGCTCCAAACAAGGGAGACGTGCGAAACAAAAAGGCATCGTTTGAGCAGGTGCAACCGTATGAAGTTTGGAAAGTGTTGAATGGATTGCGAAATCTTGGCACGATGATCATACTGGGCCGAAGTGCGTGGAGAGAGGTGGTGCACTCTGATTGGTGATGTCAAACGATATTTTACATGAGTGGAAGAGCACCAATCCAAGTTGCTTTACCGATGAGATGGACAAAAACAAAAATTATATTGGACATAATTACGTCACGCGAAAGCTTACGGAGGTTTCACCGATGACACCGATCGTGATGGCCGGGCAACCTAATATGATCCATAAGACAAATCACCAATGTTGTTGCAGTGCCAAGATAACACAATCACACATACACACACACCACAAACTATTCCCAGAGGAGTGGTTGAGCCAGTGATGTGTCCGCACAGCCCAATAAAAAGTAATGTTTTTAGAATATGAGAGTCTCCTACGTTCATCCGAGCCCGGCCTTGCCCTACCATGCCAAGTGGACAATATTGATAGGGACATCACCTCATGGGATGTTGGCTGAGGCATCTTCCATCTTCCATCTTCCAAATACACCTTTGGCTACACAGCAACCAATTACACAATTACTAATTATTGGAAACAGAGGCAAATCAAGATTTGATACTTTACTCATTCTGGCTGCCAGCCAGATCATACTGGCTGCCAGCCAAAGCATTCGATACTTTGCTCATCCTGACTGCCAGCCAATCAAAGCTTTCGATGCTTTGCTCATCCTGGCTGCCAGCCAATCAAATCATTCCATGCTTTGCTCATCGTGGCTGCCAGCCAATCAAAGCATTCGATGCTTTGCTCATCCTGGCTGCCAGCCAATCAAAGCATTTGATGCTTTGATCATCCTGACTTACTTAAAAGGAATAAAAACAATGTTACTTAAAAGGAACGTTTTCAGAGGTGAAATCGACGTCGTTCATGATGAAGAACATGAACAGAGGTCCGGCAAGTTGCAGAGGCATAAAAGCAGTCCTCATGGAGACAATGAGATTGGAGCAGTGGATCCAGAACATCTAGGAAAGAACCACAGCCGTATGCCGTAATCCAATGAGATTATCCGCGCTGACAGAGCGTCTAACCGCCACCTTGCTCAAGTCTCGGTACTTGTCCTCACAAAGACGAGAGATGGCCTGTGGGCAGGTAGGGTTTAGAAAGTGTGTGTGAAAGAAAAGAAAGCAGTGTGACAGCAATGGGTTGAATGAACAGAACCTATCTGATAGAAATCCCATTATTGCCAGACCGCCAACACAGACGGTTAGATGACAGGAAACCAGTGATTTTCCTGCATCAGCCCATTCAACTCAACAATGTATTTGAAAACAATGGCGCACAAGAAAGGTGAGGCAATTGGGGCGGGAGCTTAATTCATGAGTTACAAGTGGGAGGGCCCTAGTGTTGGAAGGAGGCTCAGCCAAACCCACCTCAAGTCTTTGTGCCTTTTCCCTGTTCAATGGCTCAAGCGGGAAGCTCAGATTGTTGGCACCTGCGAGGGAACGCAGGTCAAAGTAGTATTTGGCGTAGACGCTCGCTGGCACGTTGATGTTGAACTGCAATAGCTCGAGGAACTGGCGCTCAAGCTCATTCCTGTTGAAAAAGAACACAAAAGGAGCATCATTGTTCGTCCTCCAGACAAAGCAGTATAGCGTTCTTGTTGCTACCAGCAGAGGAATACCTGCACGGTCCTTTGGTGGGCTGGTTATGTCTACCTGGTATGTGAACCTCTCAAACTGCTTTCCAGTACATTTAACGTTTTCATTATCATTGCAACGAGTGGCATTGCATTGCATTACCTCTCAGGTTGCAATTATGATCAGGACCAATCGGGGACCATCCTGAAAAAAACCTCCTCCGCCACTGAAGGAGGATGGAGCTTGTGTTTTCACCTCTGTTTATTTGTCTGTTTGTGAGCAGGATATCTCAAAGTTGCAGGCAGTTTCGGACAAATTTGGTGGAGAGGTTAGGTGTGTGACCAGGACAAATCAATTCGATTTTGGTGAAGATCCGAATCCGGCTCCGAGAATGTTTTAAGCGATTCTTCACCGTTGAGAGATGAGGCCAAAAAAGGAATTAGCATAATATTACAAAAGGTTGTGGACAGATTATGACAAAACTTGGTGGATGAGTTGGGTAAGTGACAAGAACAAGCCGATTCGATTTTGGTTCAGGTCCGAATCCAGATCCAGCCTATCAGTGGGATACAAAACAAACTGTTCAGCCTGGCGGAGGTATGCGCTCTACCGGGTGCTGTTCTAGTTGGTTATGTCCTTATCAGTTAAGCATTGTACATCAAAAGCTGCTTCACTAAAGTTGTACTGGGAGTGGCAGGAATAGTTCACTTTTAAGTTGTCTGTTCCAAGCTGGATTTCTGAGTGTAAAATAAAACAACAAAATGCCATTATTATGGGTTTTCAGCCTGATAAACAAACAGGTGGCAGGATATAACAGTTGGTAGTATGCTTGCCAATGACGCATCATCTCCGCTAGCGTGGTGGTATTGTACCCACACTGCGTTAGCTAATCCTCAACTTCCCATTGTGTGCAAATAGTCATTCTAAATCCCTCTGTTGCATCCCTGCCACTCCATGCTGTTAGGGTTCAACCGAAAACCACACTCAATGGCATCAACCCAAAATGCAATGCCTTGAGAATTCAGCACATGCAGGCCGATGCAGAAATATATTAGCTGGGATATATAGACGGTATAAGGCGTATATTTCGGGGTTATTTCTTCGTAGTTTAGACACAGAACCTCTGTACAGTTCAGTTGTTCCAGCAAATGAATCACTTGCCATCAAGTAGAGGCAAAGCCCAGGTAGCTCTGAATTATCTAAATAAAGTACTGCCGTTCTTTTGAGGAAGGAGCAAAGTGCTGCATTGTGCAAAACACCAGCTGTCCCATCTGCATTTAGGAGGTGGATGTTAAATATCGCATGGTATATTTTGTGAAAAGATTGACACCATTGTGTGTCAGTACCCACGTGATATTCTAGCAATAAGCAGTGCATTTGACTGTACAATAAGTGCATGGAAAATGTATCAAAAGTATTTTGTTTCCTTCTCGTCATTTCATATGCAGCCTGTGGCTGCTGGTTGCATCATTCCTGGGAGTGCGGCTGTGCTGCCGATGCAGTTCCCCGTTTACAGCGAGCTGGAACTCATTTTGTCAACCTCGAAAGGATGGCAGGCTGAGTCAACCCACCTGGTGTTCAGTTATTGGCACAACATGGGCTCCAACTCAAAACCCGAAGATCTCAAGCCAACCACCTTAACTGTTAAGCCAACACCAGGCTTAATCTCATTATATTTCACAAGGCTTAATTTCTTCATATCAATTTCATTATATATATATATATATATAAATATATATATATATATATATTATATATACGAGGGCATGCCCGTACTATATATAAGCTAGGACGTGCCCGTACGTGGGTGCCCGTTCCTTGCCAAAAAAGAAAAAAAAAAAAAATTTGTGTAGGGGTGTGTGTGTGTAAACATCCTAGGGCGTGCCCGTACGTGGGTGCAAAAAAACATGCGTGCAAACAACAACAACAAAAAAAAACTTTGAAACCACGTGGCAGTAACGACCACAGAACCCCCCCCCCCCCCTCTATTTACATGAATGGTTTGGTCCATTCGCAACGACCACAGAACCCCCCCCCCTCTATTTACATGCAATGGTTTGGTCCAAAGCGAACGGTTTGGTCCATTCGATGTGATTCGATGATTCGATGTGAATGGTTTGGTCCATTCGCAACGACCACAGAACCCCCCCTCTATTTACATGAATGGTTTGGTCCATTCGCAAAGCCAAAGCGAACGACCACAGAACCCCCCCCTCTATTTACATGAATGGTTTGGTCCATTCGCAAAGCCAAAGCGAACGACCACAGAACCCCCCCCCCCCCCCCCCTCTATTTACATGAATGGTTTGGTCCATTCGCAACGCCAAAGCGAACGGCGAACGGCTAAATCGCCATAGCTCGGTAAGTACTTGTCCGATTAATTTCAAACCTTGAAAAGGCACATCCTCGGGTCCCCAGCAATATACCTGGCAAGTTTCAAGTATATCGGAGCCGTGGTTGTCGAGAAACAGCGGTCACAGACACACAGACACACAGACACACAGACACACAGACACACAGACACACAGAGATTGCTGGAATTATAGATATATATATATATATATATATATATATATATATATTGTGTTATGTCGGTAGGGTAAAGGAATATCTAGAGCCAGGTAGATCTGAATAGGTAACATGCTTCGTCTGTCGCAATAGGGAATCTGCCTGTAATAAGTTCCATGTGTAGTCCGGTTTGTCGGGTTAAGATGTATACCTGTGAACATACCAGGATGTTCGAGTGTTAGGTAGTTAGGGATTAAAGATAACAGTCCCTGTGTGTCAAACCTGGTAGTCAAACCTTCGTCCCTTCTGGCAATGCACTCATTTAAACACTGAGACAGGCCCTTAGCGCAACATTAAATAATTCCCTTCCCTGACAAGGACTTCGGAAGAAAACAGGCAAGAGGCCAGTTCAGGGCACCGCCGCATGGGCCGCAGACAGCTACACCTCCGGCAGGCCTCGAGTAGCATGAGCTATGACCACGCTACAGGCCTGCGATTCGGTGGAGGGCACTGATTGGATGGCGCGCCAAGGCTGACGTCACCGCCGCGAGGTTATATAGGGGCGTGCCGAACGACATTTTCACTCTTGCAAGTCTGGCACATCGAGTTCGCTCTTGCTCTCTTGCAGATCCAGCAGTTCGTCTTGCACATCCCGCTCTTCTTGCTTGCGCAGCACGTCTCTCTGGCAGTTCGAACTCTCTTGCACAGCACGCCCCTCCCTGGCTGTCTTGTGCTCTCTGCGCTTTTTCTCTTGGTCTTGAGAGGTCCTGGTGGTCTTGGCTCGCCATCCGCATGGTGCTTGGAGCGGTGCTTTCGGAGTGAGGGACCTCGTGGTGTGCGATCGATTGGAGCTTGGAGCGAGGCCTGGTGGCGCGCGAGCGGGGCCGAACAGAGCCGTGTTTGGACGGCAGACAATACAAGACGACAAACGAGATAAGGCTGCACCCACACCCCACATTTACAAGTACACGACGTTTCCTTTTATTAATTCATCTTCCCTTGTTCGTTTCTGAAGTGAGTTGTGGGGACGTCCCAATTTAGGACTTTTATTTAGTATCGCATTTTCCCTGTCCCGACCTTTGCAAATAAACCCTTGCATTATTTTCCGTTCCCTGCAAATCTTGTGCCATTTGAGTTCATTCGCCTTCCACAGTTATGCGCTCCCGCTTCTTCCTCTTCCCGTCTTCTCTTCCCGCCTTTGATAGTAAAATCCGTATTGATCGTCACCTCAAGTAAGTCCGTTTCGGTCCATCCGCGAGCCCTGGTATTAACCGAAGGGTCCGCGCGACAATATATATATATATATATATATAAATAAAGGATTACGAGATGTCCTCCATACAGATACCACAAGTCTGTTCTCGTTATAATAGACTGTTTTGCTGTCCCTGGTTGAATCCATTAAATTTTATTGCTCACAGGATCAGAGACGAGTCATGAAAACCATGTCTGTCAGATGGAATAGTGTGCATGGGAAGTTTGTGATTTTGGCTCCTCATAATAAGCTTCATTCTGGCTACAAGGAAACAGTTACCCGATGCCAAAGAACAAATTGGAGAGTATCACACAACTGACTGAAACCAATAATATAAAAATGATATTAAACGTCCAATAATGATTGGTCATACCTCAGGCATTTCAAGAATAAGATGATGCAACATTCCAATAATGAATTAAGTCCGGAAGGCTACACAAAGCACTACAGCTCATTTCTCCAGCATCTTACTACAAGTCACCAAATGTCTGTCCGTCTGTTCCAATGTACCGCAAAAACGGCTGAACCGATCGCAGCGAAATTTTGGGTGGGTAATCCTGGGACCTCCTGGAGTAAAATAGGCTAGATTGTTTTTCCAATTTCCAATTTTCCCAGTTTTTCCAAACACGATGGAATAATATTTACCGATATGAACAGTGATGTGGCTTTTATTGAAATTCTACAAATACCGTTTAGATTTTGATGATTTGCGTGTGATATGATTTAACGGATGTTTATATAAATCGTTTAAAATAAAATAAAAAGCCTTCAATTTCTGATATTTTGCCTTTTCATTTGGGCCTCCCAATTGAAGCGCCACCCGTAGGGCGGGTACCGTTGCTAGTGGTTTTAATTTGCTACTCACACAATAGGACAAATGTGAAGTCATCAAGCACATGCAGGTAATGTTTTAAAGTTAGAAAGAGGGGGGGGGGGGGGGGGGAGAGGGGAGTGGTGTGGGGAAAAGAGAAGTAGCCTACACGAGTAATTTTGCTTACAATCAACACCTACGTATGTGAGGGCTAGTCATTGGCAATATGGACTCGTGCTCTGTCTCAACTACATTTTCCTAAATGAAGATTTATTGGCAAATGCTGGACTCCAAGCTACAAATAAAGATAGTATGAGTGCAAGTTCTGCCAATAAGCAGTGGTGATTTGTTGTTAAAATTTGAATAACTAGGGCATGCCCGTACTATATATACTGTATATCTAAAATTATATCCCCCCCCCCCTCTATTTACATGAAATGGTTTGGTCCAAAGCGAACGGCTTGCGAGTACGGTGACAATCCCCCCCCTCTATTTACATGAAATGGTTTGGTCCAAAGCGAACGGCTTGCGAGTACGGTGACAATCCCCCCCCTCTATTTACATGAAATGGTTTGGTCCAAAGCGAACGGCTTGCGGAGTTTGGTAAAGAAATCGCCATAACGTGCACAAACGCGCAGGAAAGCGAAAGAATCGCAAATTAGTTTTAATTAGTTTTAAAACATAGTTTAACGCCAACATAGTTTGCCAACGTGAAATAAATGAATACGCTCTCAAATGTGCCGTCCGAGGCAGAGTCTGTTCGCCACGTTCGGCACACGTGATAGCTCGCTGCTCTCTGATTGGTTGAATCGTTTTTTGGACATAGCTCGCTAACTACTTGTCCGATTAATATGAAACCTTGAAAAGGCACATCCTCGGGTCCCCAGCAATATACCTGGCAAGTTTAAAGTATATCGGACCCGTGGTTGTCGAGAAACAGCGGTCACAGACATACATACATACATACATACATACATACATAGGCTACATACATACATACATACACACAGAGATTACTGGAATTATAGATAGACTAGGGCATGCCCGTACGTGGGTGCCCGTTCCTTGCCAAAAAAAAACAAAAACGCTACCCGTACGCTCTACCCCGCCCGTACGCCCGTACGCCCGTAAACAAAAAAAACAACGTTCTTCGCTTCCGCCCTTCGCTCTGGGAGAAATAATGCGCATAAGAAATCGAGAAATTATTATTTTCTCCGGAAGAAATCGAATTACGAACCGTAATGGCGCACGCGCTCGGCTCGGCTCGCAACAACGCGTTCTGTGATTGGCTGCCGGAAGTGAAGTCTTCACTGTCCGGAAGGTCGCAAATCGCAGTTACGATGAATCGCAAATTAGTTTTATTTAGTTTTAAAACATAGTTTAACGGCAACATAGTTTTCCAACGTGAAATAAATGAATACGCTCTCAAATGTGCCGTCCGAGGCAGAGTCTGTTCGCCACGTTCGGCACACGTGATAGCTCGCTGCTCTCTGATTGGTTGAATCGTTTTTTGGACATAGCTCGGTAACTACTTGTCCGATTAATATGAAACCTTGAAAAGGCACATCCTCGGGTCCCCAGCAATATACCTGGCAAGTTTAAAGTATATCGGACCCGTGGTTGTCGAGAAACAGCGGTCACAGACATACATACATACATACATACATACATACACACAGAGATTACTGGAATTATAGATAGATTAACTGTCTCAGTTGGGGGGGGGGGTGAGGGGGGGCAGGGGAAGGAACCAGTTAAGATAGCAGCAGAAACACTTGGTAGGGAGTTATAATGAGTAAGAATATTTACGGAAACTACTGCCACAAGCTTAGAATCGATTGTTGACAGAAAAAGCACCTTTCTCAATGAAACTTGTAAGGATCATTTTCTAACAATAACATTGTAGATGACAAATCATGGTTCAACCCGAGCTACGCCCCCCTCTCGTTCACCCAAGACACACATGTCCTCCACCGTGATATCTCGCAGGATTTGGCAGTAGTCGACATTCCATACAGCCTGGTCATCCCACACTTTGGATGAGAGGAGGATTGCCCCCAGCACCATTCGGCGCCACGCAGCTGGGCTCAATGCAAGCTCTGCATATGTTAGCAATCGCTCCAAATACACCTGTCAAAAAGGAAAATGACATGACAGAATGGTTAAAAAATATATATATATATTTTGCATGAAATTAAGATTAGAATTAACAAATCTGACTCTTGGAATAAGAAATATAATATTGTATTTTTGAGTTGAAACTCTTCTTGTCCTCCTGCTCATGCCCACCTGCATTCTTCCCTCACCTGCTCATGACCACCAGTCTCTTCCCTCCCCTGATCGTGCCCACCTGCCTCCCCTGCTTATGCCCACCTGCCTCCTCCCTCCACTGCTCATGCCTACATGCCTCCTCCCTCCCTTGATCGTGCTCACCTGCCTCCTCCCTCCCCTGCTCATGCCCACCTGCCTCTTCCCTCCCCTGTTCATGCCCACCTGCATCCATCCTCCCTCCCCTGCCCAACTGCCTCCTCCCTCCACTGCTTGTGCCCACCTGCCTCCTCCCTCCCCTGATCGTGCCCACCTGCCTCCTCCCTCCCCTGATCGTGCCCACCTGCCTCCTCCCTCCCCTGATCGTGCCCACCTGCCTCTTCCATCCCCTGCTCATGCCCACCTGCCTCTTCCATCCCCTGCTCATGACCACCAGTCTCTTCCCTCCCCTGATCGTGCCCACCTGCCTCCCCTGCTTATGCCCACCTGCCTCCTCCCTCCCTTGATCATGCTCACCTGCCTCCTCCCTCCCCTGCTCATGCCCACCTGCCTCTTCCCTCCCCTGCTCATGCCCACCTGCATCCTCCCTCCCCTGTTCATGCCCAATTGCCTCCTCCCTCCACTGCTTTTGCCCACCTGCCTCCTCCCTCCCCTGATCGTGCCCACCTGCCTCCTCCCTCCCCTGCTCATGCCCACCTACCTCCTCCCTCCCCTGCTCATGCCCATTTCTTTCACCCCATCCTCTGTTCTGTCTATCTGCTTTCATCCTTTACCCCCCCCCCCCCCCTCTCTTTCCACTCCCTCCACCCTTCTATCTATAGCTCTCTCACCCACCAATGTGACGATGGCACACTCCGCAGTCAGCTGTGCAGCGTTGAATAGTGTACGGACAAACCGGTAAATCTGTTTGTGGTCTGGTTCATGTTTGTCATAATCCCCAGGCACTTCACTTTTCTGTACAAACACAGATCATGGCATTTCATCCGGATCAAAGCGTCAAACAAAAGGCACAGTAGTTTTCCAATCACCATTATCCACTTACACTGTCATGCTTACGTCAGCATCCTAATGATTCGCCATTTCACTTTACACAAAGCAACACGTGCATGCCAACAGCCATCCATTGGCCGCACAGTTTATCTTCATTTGCTTGATAATTCAATTAAAATTGAAAATAATAATAAACCCAATATCTCCATGCCCATTGGCAATAGTGAAGAAGGGAAGAGGGAGGAAGGGGAGTTAGTCTTAGAAATTTTCATTGTAATTGGTTCAGCAATGGGATTCTAGCTAGTTCACATCAAAGAGCCAGTGTTTTTACCAATGCTGCTTTCAAGTTCTTTTTATAAAATCAAAAAAGCAACTGATGTGTGTGTGTGTGTGTGTGTGTGTGTATATATATATATATATATATATATATATATATATATATATATATATATATATATATATATATATATATATATATATATATATATATATATACACACACACACACATACAGTAATACCCCGGCCTACGTCATTAATTGGTTCCATAAGCCACGACGTAACTCGGTTTTTGACGTAAACCGGGCGTAGTCTTAAAAATGCCTTAAAATGAAGACAAACACCGTAAAACTAGAGTAAACAACTCGCGAAAGTATATAACTATCGCTAAACCTTAAAGAACACTAAAAACACATTTTGGTCATATTTTTTAATGAGTAATGAACACAATTAATAAATGAATTTGTAAAGAATAATGAATAAAATTAATAAGATTATGTTATTCACCTTAAACATGGCGTCTCTTCTGAACACAAAAAACACATTTTAGCCATATTTTTTAAAGAGTAATGAACACTATGTGCAGGGCTTCTTCGGCGACTCATCAAAACTAGTAGAGGCCTTGCGTTTCTCAACATTAAGTAGGAACTGATCCAAAGTCCCTTGAATTGTGCGCTTCTTCTTCTCAGTTAAGATGGTCCTATACGGGAGAAAAAGGTCGCTGGTGCCATTCATCATTTTTGCGAAACGCTCGGCGTTTGGGCCTTGTGCCTCAAATATTGCAAGACACTTGGAAAGGTGATAAAAACATTTCTGCATTTCGGCTACGGTGAATTTCCTTGGCTCTGGAGCTCATCCTTTTCGCGGCGCTCTTCCTTCAACACGATTAAGTCCTCATTAGCTAAAGGCTGCTTGTCTGCCTCGATCAAACCGTCGAAATCCTCCTCCTCCAAGTCCATCTCCAGGTCAGCGCTGAGGGAAACCAAGTTTTTAGACACAGCCCTGACTGGCGCATCAAACCCCATTAAATCATTAACAAGGTGGGGGCACAAACGCTTCCACACCCCATTCATCGCCGACTGCGTAACCTCCAACCATGCAGCATTGATGTTAAGCACTGCCTGGTAGATGTTATAGTTTTTCCAAAACTGCCGGATGTTGATGCCTTCCTCCTCCGACGTTGCATCGACAGCCTGACGAAGAGTGCAGCGGAGATAGTAGCGCTTAAAAAGCGCTATCACACCCTGATCCATAGGCTGGATGAGCGATGTGGTGTTGGGTGGCAAGTACACCACCTTCACATTGGGGTCGAAATCACCGAGGTTAGTGAGATGGCCAGATGCATTGTCCAAAATCGGCAGCAATTTAAGAATAATAATAATAATAATAATAATAATAATACATTTATTTTATATAGCGCTTTTCAAGAACCCCAAAGACGCTTTGACAGAGTACAAAAAACGAGTGCAAAAAGACAAAAATCAATAGGTAAATAATCAAAGCAAAAGGAAGGAGAAGGAGAAGAGATAGTCAGAGGTTAAATGCTGTGGGTTAAATGTTGAATGCAGTGTTGAACAGGTGGGTCTTGAGTGATGTTTTGAATGTGGTGAGTGAGGAGGAGTCTCTGATGGTGTGAGGTAGTGAGTTCCAGAGGGTGGGAGCAGCGATGGAGAAGGCCCTGTCCCCCCAGGATCTGAATTTGGTCCGGATGGGGGGGGGGGGGGGGGTCAGGAGGTTGGTACCAGCAGAGCGGAGGTTGCGGGTGGGAGTGTGTCTGGAGAAGAGGTCAGCCAGGTAGGATGGGGCCAGGTTATGGAGGGCTTTGTAGGTCAAGAGGAGGATTTTGTACTGGATTCTCTGGGGGATGGGGAGCCAGTGAAGCTTGTAAAGGATGGGGGTGATGTGGTCACAGGTCCGGGAATGGGTGAGTAGACGGGCAGCGGAGTTCTGAATGTATTGGAGTTTATTGGTGATTATTGAGGGTGAACCATAGAGGAGGCTGTTGCAGTAGTCCAGACGGGAGGTGATGAAGGTGTGGATGAGGGTTTCTGCAACCGTGGAGGAGAGGGGTGGACGGAGACGTGCGATGTTTTTCAGGTGAAAGAAGGCTGTCTTTGTGATCTGTTTAGTGTATTTGTCGAAGGAGAGGGTTTGGTCAAAGATGATGCCAAGATTCCGGATGTGAGGGGAGGTGGATACTGGGAAACCGTCGATGTTGAGGGCAAAGTTATGGGTGGATTTGGTGAGCGTTTTTGGGCCAATGATGATTATTTCAGATTTATCATAGTTAAGTTTGAGGAAGTTGATTTGAAGCCAGGATTATATTTCAGTGATGCAGTTTGTCAGGATAGAGTGGGTGGCGGTGGAGATGGACTTGGTGGAGATGAAAAGCTGGATGTCATCGGCGAAGCATGGAATTGGAGACCATGACGGCGGATTAAGTGACCAAGGGGGGACAGGTACAGGATGAAGAGGAGGGGGCCAAGAACTGAACCTTGGGGGACACCTTGGGGGAGGGGAGCAGTGGGGGATTTGCAGTTATTGATGGAGATGAACTGGCGTCTGTCAGAGAGGTATGATTTGATCCAAGAGAGGGCAGTGCGGGTAATGTTAAAGGTGGTTTCAAGTCGGGTGAGGAGGATGGTGTGATTGATGGTGTCAAATGCGGCGCTGAGGTCGAGGAGGATGAGAATGTTGAGGTTGCCAGCGTCAGAGGAGAGGAGAAGGTCGTTGGTGATTTTGAGGAGAGCAGTTTCAGTACTGTGGTTGGAGCGGAATCCGGATTGGAATGTTTCATACAGGTTATTGGCAGAGAGGTGATGTTTGAGTTGAGTGGCTACAGCGCGTTCCAAAACTTTTGACAGAAAGGGTAGGTTGGAGATGGGTCTGAAGTTATTTAGGGTGTCAGGGTTGAGTCCAGGTTTTTTCAGAATGGGGGTAACAGCAGCAATTTTGAGGGATGGTGGGATGATGCCTGTAGACAGGGAGGAGTGTATTGTTGCAGTGATAAGTGGAGAGAGAGCAGGAAGGGAGGCCTTGACAAAGCTGGAGGGGATGGGGTCAAGAGTGCAGGTGGCAGTTTTCATTCCTATGAGGAGTTCAGAGAGGTCAGTAGGGGAGACTGGGGAGAATTGAGACAGGGGTTGGCAGGATAAGGGGGGGCAGGTGGTTTGAGGGGGAGCGGGTGCGGTGGTGGTTAAGCTGTTGTAGATGTTGTCAATTTTGCATTGGAAGAATGAAAGGAAGGAGATGCAGTTGTCTACTGTGAATGACTGGGTGGTGGTGTTCAGGGGGCTGAGGAGTTTGTTTATTGTAGAGAAGAGTGCTTTTGGGTTTCCGGAGTCAGAGTGGATAATTTGAGAGTAGTAGGCGGAGCGGGCACGGGGGAGGGCATCTTTGTGGTGTTGTAGGTGGTCCTTGTAGGCTTGGGAGTGAATTGTGAGACCTGTTTTATTGCGGAGTCTTTCAAGTTGGCGAGCACGAGTTTTCATCAGGCGGAGTTCAGGGGTAAACCAGGGAGCAGAATGGGTGAAAGAAACCGTTTTGGTTTTTATAGGCGCAAGCTGGTCAAGGCAGGAGGAGAGAGTGTGGTTGTAGTAGTCAGTGAGGTCAGAAGGGGTGTGGAGGTCAACGAAGGGAGAAGTGGACATTTTTTCAGAGAGGGTGGATGAGAATGAGGTAGGTGAAAGAGCGTTTCGCTTACGGAAGTTGATAGTGCGATAATGCCTTGGTGCTGGGGTGGGGATGTTGATGATCATAGTGATGGCTAAGTGGTCAGAGAGGGTGAGGTCGGAGCCAGAGAGATGGTGCAAAATTAATCCAGTAGAGCAGACAAGGTCCAGAATGTGACCACGGTTATGGGTAGGAAAGTTGACATGTTGAGTGAGGTTAAAGCAGGTGAGTAAATCAGTGAAGTCGGTGGTTATTGTGGAGTCAGTGGAGTCCATGTGGATATTGAAATCACAGAGGAGGAGGATTGAGGGGGAGAGGGAACAGAGCTGGGTCAGAAAGTAGGAGAAGTCAGACAGGAATGATGGGTGTGATTTGGGAGGGCGGTAGACGACAGCCATGACTGACTGTGTGTGACCAGAGAGTTTAAAAGCCAGGTGTTCAAATGATGGAGCAGATGAGATGGAGATGAGGCTGGTCTTGAACTTTAAAAATTTTAATTTAAATAAATTTTAATTTAAATTGAATTTTCTTCTCTCGACAATAGCTCTCGACAGCCGGGATGAAATGATTGATGAACCATTCTTCAAAAATTATGACGGTTACCCATGCCTTCATATTATTCATCCAAATGACGGGAAGAGACGCCTTCGGGATGTTCTTAAGTGCCCGGGGGTTCGCCGCATGATACACCAAGAGCGGCTTCAGCTTGAAGTCGCCGGTGCAATTACCCCCAAGCATTAGCGTTAGCCGCTCCTTCGTGACCTTGTAGCCTGGCATGGTCTTCTCCTCCTTCGAGATAAAGGATCTGTCGGGCATCCTCTTCCAAAAAAGGCCCGTTTCGTCCACGTTGAAGATCTGCTCGGGCAAGAATCCCTCGTCCTCAATGATCTTCTTCAATGTGGCAAGAAATTCCTCGGCGGCTATGGTGTCGGCAGCTGCGGCTTCGCCCTGAATCTTGACGTTGTGCAAGCTGAAGCGCCGTTTAAAGCGTGCAAACCATCCAGAGCTTGCAACGAAGGTTGTGTCCTTATCCTCCGGGTACTTCTTCAGAAGATGCTGGAACAAAGACTTCGCCTTCTCCTGTATCAGCAGCTGGCTCGTTGGTATGCGTTCATGGGTCTGGCGTTCGATCCACAACGAAAGGAGTCTCTCCATCTCGTCGAAAATCTGACCCCTCTTCACATTCATGACAGCAGTCTTAGCCGGCGGCGCTTTTTCAGTGACGTATGCGAGAATACGTTCCCTATCATGAATGATGGTCGATACCGTCCACCATGGCAGCCCTAAGGCATGCGCTATCACCGACACTTTTTCACCTTTTAATCAGATTTAACTTATCTTCCATCGTAACCACATTACACTTGGAAACACGAGCACTATCCTTCTTAGGACCCATGGCTAACACAGACACAGTAAAGGAATACTGTACGTCGCCTCTGTTTTGAATGAGAACCAGCAGCTACGCGTACGTACAGTATACTGTACGTACATTTTAAAATATTTTAAATGTGCTTTTTATTGTATTTTAAATTGTTTTTTAGCTTCTTTTATTGTTAATTTATGTACTATTTTATTTATTTTAAATATATTTTTAAGGAAAAATTAATTTTTTTCACGTCCGTAGGAGTGACGTAAAGTTGCACATAATGACGTTCGCTGAACTGAAATTTACTCTAGAAGAGTGGCGTAAAGTCGGATTTGACATAGGTCGAAATGGCGTAAAACGGGGTATGACTGTATATATACAGTACAGGCTATAGAAAGTCTACACCCTCTTTCAAAATTTTCATGTTTTGTTGCCTTATAGCCTGGAATTAAATTGCATTAAATCAGACTTTTTACATATCGGATTTACAGATAAACAGATTTACATATCGTAACCCACAAGTTCCAAGTGAAAAACAAATTCTACAAATTTCAGAAAAACAATTTAAAATACAAAACTAGAATATATTGATTGGATAAGTGTCTCGATTTAGATAATGGCGGGTGGGCACTTGATTGGATAATGACTTCAGTCCCAATTTCAGCTTTCATGCAGAGGGCAGCAGGTTTTCCTCTATGGTTTTTCAGTATTTTACTTCATCCATTTTCCCTTCTATCCCGACAAGTGCTCCAGTCCCTGATGATGAGAAACATCCCCATAACATAATGCTGCCACCACAATGCTTCACAGTAGGGATAGTGTTTTTTGGGTGATGTGCTGTGTTGGGTTTGCGCCAAACGTAACGTTTTTCATTTAGGCCAAAAAGTTCCATCTTGGTTTCGTCAGACCACAAAACGTTTTGCCACATGGCTTCAGAATATCCGGAGTGTTTTTTTGCATACCTCAAACGGGACTCAAGGTGGGCTTTTTGAGTAATGGCTTCCTTCTTGCCACCCTAATGTACAGGACAGGCCAGACTTGTGGCGTGATTGGGATATTGTTGTCACATGCACACAGTGACCAGTCTTTGCCATAAAGGCCTGGAGCTCTTTCAAAGTTGCCATTAGCCTCTTGGTGGCCTTTCTGATCAATCTCGTCCTTGCTTGGTCAACCAGTTTGGAGGGATGGCCTGATCTAGGCAGGGTCTTGGTGGTACCATACACCTTCCACTTCTTAATGATCATCTTGACTGTGCTCCAAAGGATATTCAACGCCTTTGAAATATTTTATACCCATCCCTGATCTGTGCCTTTCCACACCTTTATCTCAGAAGTCTTTTGAAAGGTCCTTGGTGCTCATGGTTGATTCTTTACTGTGAAATGCACTACCCAGCAGAGGAAATCTAGAGGAACAGCTGATTTTATTCTGAAATAGTCATAATCACTCCAATTTAACATAGGTGGACAACAATTAACTTGGTGTTCGATTTTGAAGGTGATTGGTTGCACCTCAGCTAATTTACAATTGCTTGTATAAGGGGGGTGGACACTTATCCAACCAAGATATTGTTATGTCGGTAGGGTAGTGATATGTAGAGCCAGATAGATCTGTGTAGGTAACGTGCTTCGTCTGTCGCGGTAAGGAATCTATCTTGTAATAAGTTTCATGTGTAGGCATTTTGTCGGTTAAGAGTATACCTGTGAGCATACCAGGATGTTCGAGTGATAAGTAGAGTAGGGATTAAAGAATAAAGCCCCTGTATGTCTCACCTGGTCAGCCAAACCTTTGTCCCTTATGGCAATGCACACCTGTAGACACCATAGATAGGTCCCTAGCGCAACACGAAATAACGCCCTTCCCTGACAGTGACTTCGGAAGGAACAGGCAAGGAAACCAAGCCAAGACACCGCCGATGATGGCCGCTGCCAATTACACCTCCGACAGGCCTAACCACATCGAGTGCCACGCGCTATCACCACGCTACACGCTACGCGCTATCACCACGCTACACGCTACGTGCTATCACCACGCTACACGCTACGTGCTATCACCACGCTACACGCTACGTGCTGTCACCACACTACATGCTACGAGCTATCGCCACGCTACGGTCCAGTGATTGGTCGGCGCGCCGGGCGCGAATCTCCAGCCAACCAGTGCGAGAGGCGCGAAGCTGGAAGGTTCGGTGGAAGTCGCTGGTTGGTAGCTCGCCATGGCCGACGTCACCGACAAGGTTATTTAAGGGAGCCCCGAACGCCATTTGCTCTCTTGGTGTTTGGACATCATTCAGTCTTGCAGCTCTTCTCTCCTCCTCTTCGTCTTCGTCTTGCGCAGCCCGAGTTGAGTTGAGTCATAGCCCGAGTTGAGTTCGCTGGCTTCTTGCACGTTTGCTTCGGGAGAGCTGACTGGGACGTGGCCGGCCGATCGTGTGTGACGATTGGCCTCGCTTGGAGCCGCTAGCCTGCGTTGGACGCGCGGTGCTTTTCCTGCTTTGGGGCCTCGTGTGCGAACGGAGTGGGCGTTGGCTCGGGCCTTCGCGGTGCTGTGGTGCTGGAGCGAGGGGCCTCGTGGTGTGCGGCGGAGCTTGGAGACGCAAGACGACAGACGAGATAAGGCCGCATCCGCAGAACATTTTACAATTACATAACGGACGTTTTTCTTTTTATTAATTCATCTTCCTGTGTCTTGTTTCTGAAATCTGTGTGTGGGGATGTCCCGATTTGGATATTTATTACCGACACGTGCTTTTCCCTGTCCCGATTTTCTTTGCAATAAACCCTTGTATTATTTTCCATTCCCTGTTAAACCTGTGCCCGGTTGAATTAATTTCCTTGCAGGATTGAAGCTGCAGTCGGCGCACAAGGTAAGCTTTTTGCGAGCTTCCATTTTCCTTCTTCCTCCTGTGCGACATAGTAAAATCCGTGTTTGGTTGTTGCCTCTGAATAAACTGTTTAGGCCTATCCGCGACCTTCTGGTGTTAACCGGGAGTCGCATGACAATATCTAGTTTTGTATTTTTAATTTTCTGGAATTTGTAGAATTTGTTTTTCACTTGGAAGTTGTGGGTTACGATGTGCAAATAAAGGTGTAAAAAGTCTTGCTTCATGCAATTTAATTCCAGGCTATAAGGCAACAAAAGGTGAAAATTTTGAAAGGGGGTGTAGACTTTCTATAGGTACTGTATTTTACAAAACTCAAACTTTTCTTTAAAACACAAAGAAGGTATGAATTTTTTCATTATTCACAATTATGGTTTAAAAATTTTTTTATGTACATTTACTTTCTCATTCAACCATGAAGCATATATGACTGTGTCTGCATACAGCTTTTCCAAAACTGCTTCCTGTTAGGTTTCATGGGAAATATTATGGTATGTCATCCAGAATTTGTGTGCATTGTATCGAGTTGTTGCTTTGTACAATTAGCACATATATCAGCAATCTTCCCTTCGACTTTACATGGAGAATAGGAGAGTGAGGTGGAGGGGTTGAGAAAAGTAGGAAAAACGATTTAACAAAAGAGCAGGTAATTTTAACCTCTCAGAATAATTCCAATTAGAAGCCAAATGTGATAAATCAGTGATACCATGACTCTATAAAAGTGGCACAGAACAAAGCATCAACACAATGATAAACATAACTATGGTAAACATGAAGACTAGCACTTTCAAGCTCCGAATGAGGACCATATTCCACCCATAATCACAAGAGATACCAACTCCCAGCGTCCAGCCTCAAAGGAAAACGTACCGACAGTGGGTGAAGTTTTTCATCAAATATGTCGAGTAACCGTACATCTGAGTCCCTGTGATGGAGAAGGGATGGAGCCAACGGTGAGCACTGGGACCAGGTGCGTATGGAACATAAATAGCTCCCTGAGCAAGGAAGCAATTACTATCTTTGCACAACTTAAGTCAAGTGGTGAATCATTCTTCCGAGTATATTTTCAAGTCCAACTCAGCCACCGCTTCATTTCATTAAGATTACAGCAATGAAGAGTCCAAAACTGACAATAAACGTCATGGGCAAGTCTAATAATGGAAACATCAACAAATTACATTTTATTTTAAATGGCAGCTTTCAACTTCAACCCTCAGTTTGCACAAATTGACCATCATCACAACTCCTAGCTCCGAAAGGAAGCATTAAAGGAGCTATGATTGTGTTCAAGATGTGCAAATCTAGGGTAGAGGTTAAGCACAAGAGGTAGAGGTTAAGACATATTCACCGTAACATAATTCACCATAACACCTGGCCAGGTTAGAAATTGCAAGCTGGGAGCAACCAAGACGTGCAACCAATTATTCGCTGGTTTACACCAGCCTAAAGCATCCCAATTGCCCTTAAACGCTGTTCAGATGTCAGGTGTGGCATCTGAATTTTCTTGTTGTTTTCCCTGTCAGAAGCCTCCAGAGTGACTATAGACAGCAGTAAATGAATGTCTAACCATGAGAACTGAAGGATTTCATTATGAGGGTCATTATTTAAAGGGAAAAATCCCTACACAGAACCACTCAAGCATGCCATTGTTGATCAACCAGGTGATTGAAGTGAAGTTCCTGTTACATAATCAGCCATTACAATTGAAGAAACGTGTTTGTAAAGCTGCACATTTCAAAAAATGAAAATGATAAGTTTATTTTGATGTTCAGTATATATATATAAATTTACCTGAATGCACAGATAATCAAAAATACTCACCTGGCAAATATGTGTGAACCAGTCATTAACCCCCCCACCACCACTCCCAATATATAGTATAGGGGAAGGCTTACAGCTGTTGTATGGTTTGTTTCGACAATTAGCACCACAATTTTTAATAGTACCACAGAGTTTCTTAGATCCCTACAAGTACTAAAGTGCATCAATTTCCGAGCTGTATCTCAAAGCTGACTGGGGCTTTCCGAATGAAATTTTGCATCAATAATGTCAATAGAAAGTACGTGGGGTTGACATAATTTTTTGACCTTGACCTAATTTAAGGTCATGACAATTAGTAATTTTAACATTTTTCACCAAAACTCGACTAAGGCTTATCTGATCGGAACAAATGGCCCAGAGCAAGGTGCATTGAGGCTTCATTTACATCATACCCCTTCGGGTTAAAGGTCAAGGTCAAATGGCACTCAAACACGTCTTTTGTCATCGCTCTATTTTTCCAATGCGGAATCTCAAAGACCACTTGGCCTTCAAAGATGTTCTTGCATTTTAATAGTGGATCTACACTGAAGTTGTGCACCTGTTCTTTGATTCATGACCTTGATCTACTTTTTTCAGATTGTGATCTAATTAACCCCAAAAAAATACATTTTTGATCAGAACCTGAATAATTTTTCCTCTGATTTTCATGTTGAGTTTTATGGATCGATTGAAGATGGGACCCATTTTCTTAATTTGCCCACTTTTCATAAATTTTGAAGGTCAAGGTCATATTGTGGTCCAAAAAAAAACATATGGCCTTCATTGGATCGTGGGTCAAAGGGAAGTCGCAGGCAATCACCAAAGGTAAGCCTCCCCCGGTCAGGGAGGCATGCCCTTGGCGATCGCAAATATTTAGTTCCAATTGGTGAGGTGTTCGGGCTGAAACCATAAAACTAATACAGCACATTCAGAATGAAGAAAGTAGACATATAATTCAGTAAAGAGAATAAGGAAACAGTTTTCTGCAACATTTAACCTCAAACCCAAAACAGTGCACATATGGGATTTGGGTGGGATGGGGAGGGTACCTGTTCTTGATGTGGTAGTATATTGCCAATGCCACACTGGAAGAGAAAAAAGGGTAAAACTACATGAGGACAGAGGAAAAAGAAAATCTCAAAAGAAAAACTCAAAAGAAAATCAGTGTGATATAGTGATAGCAAAACACCTGCGCAATGCACGTGCAAGCTGGTGTGGCGGGTGCAATTCAACTCACCACTTGATGGTGTGCTTCAGGTTTGGCTGGCTCACGGTGCTGTCATCCAGGTATATTGTTGAGCAGGAGCTGCTTTTTTTCAACAGTGGAGGTTCCAAAACCTAGCCCAAAGATATGGAAATGTGATCCCTCGGTAATGTGTACGGAAACAAACTTTTATAAACACTTAAATTGCTTAAATAATCATCAAACATTATTGGGGCTTATTTGGTGTGCAAATGAAAATGTCAGCTGTATTTACACATGGTCTGTAGTTGTGAAATCTTAATCTTGGCCTATTTTGCCTCAACTGCTAGAAGCACTGACCGACGTTTTGACAGTATAAACATGAAACATTTCAGAATATTAAAAGATACAAATCGAGGCTCATCCAGGATCTCGTTCCAAGTTAAATGCTTGGAATAGTCTAGCCAAAAAAATTGCTGCAGTATAATTACGCTGTGTTCAGCACTGTGAATCACGTCATCCTCAGGGGGAGCATTAACACACCTATCTGCAATCATACAGGTAATACACAAGCACTGTTCACATAAAAATAGGTGGTCTCAGTGTTGTGATCACAGACAGGGCTCGACATCAATAGTTGTCTGACTGTCCAGTTGTCTGACAGGCAATTGTTGATGTTGAAAACCTCAATAAACCCGTCCTAAGGGCAGGTAAATTTTCCCACCAGGTAGTTTAACTTGACATATCATAACCTGAAATGTAGTCGTTTATTTTCGTGGTAAAGCCGCGTTGATTAGCAGCGACCAAGAGGATCAATTTATTAGACCTGACAACCCCCGGCATGCGGGCGAAAATTTGGAAACACAATGATGTCTCCCCCCTCCCAACGCTCCCCCCATTATCGCAGTATGAATAGTTGAACTGGTGCAATCACAATGGTTGACAAGACAGGTAAAATCTAAAACCTACCTGTCCCATGGACAGGCTGGGGGAAAAAAAAGTTAATGTTGAGCCCTGAAAGACCATGTAAAATTAAATACATAAAACAAAATTCCACGTTAAAAAAAAAAGTCTCATTATACTGTACTTGTCATAATGGGATGCACAAATTAAGCAAATAATATACAGGCATGATAGGCCAAAGGTGTTAACCATTCTGGGGAAAAGAATGAGGGGGTGGGAAAAGAGGGGTTTCATTCCCTCAACTCAATATTTGGATGATCGGAAGTATACGACACATAATGGCTCTTTTGGCTGAGGTGATCATCGACTTGAACCGCAACATTGTAACCTTTGGACACTGCAGTAACATGACAGTAACAAAAATAAAAATTCGAAACTTACGTGGTTAATGTGTGCACTTCTTCGCTTGTCTCTCACTGGAAGAAGAAGAAGAAAAAACCCCAACCACATTAAAACAAGATCAACAGCTCCCAACAGTGCTTCACCCATTATGCTCAGTACATTTACAACAGTTGGTGCTCAACACAAAACACTTGTATTAAACAATGAACTTTCTGCTGGATATACGAGGTGCGTTAAAATACAAAAGGTCTCCTAGGACACACTCTGCCATTAAAAAACCGAACATGTGATAGTTGTTGATGCGATTTATTTACCTGACACTATGGACACACATGAGGTACAAACCTCTTAAAAAATAAATGCTGAATAATTAATTACATGTCCATTTCATTGTGACGTCAAGATGTAATGCTGCTTCGGTTGAATGTTTCACATAGGGATCAAACGTGGATGTAACCACCTCAATTCCAGGTATGCCTACCTGTGACAGCAAACACTGCCTTGCACCAGCGCCGCATTGACTATATACAACAACAGGCATTTTAAGGCCATTTTCCCTGCAAGAGCGGGGGTTAGCCTTGCAGTCCCCATGACAATCTTCCCCATTTTGCCCTATTTTCTGCATCTCCCCTTGTTAACCCCCTTGCCCGCATTTCTTCTTCCACCATCTTTAGCCAAGTCTTTCTCTGTCTTCCCCGTCCTCTACTTCCTTTTACATTCATTTCCATCACTCTTCTCAACCAGTCACTTTCATCCTTCCTCAACACATGACCAAACCATCTCAAACTGTTTCTCTTCACAGCATCCATCACAGGCTCTATTCCCATCATCTTTCGCAATTCATCATTTGTCTTCCCCTCTCTCAACGATACTCCACAGTCCACACATCCACCGAACCATAAGCATTTCCACCCTTTCCAGCCTTCGTTGCTGCTCGACGTTCATTACCCATGTCTCGCTCCCATAAATCATAACACTTCTCACACATGCAGCATACACCTTTCCCTTCAGCTTCAACGACACTCCCCTCCTCGTCAGCACGCCACTCAGTTCCCGAAACTTCTTCCATGCACATCTCACTCGAGCAACCGTTGCCGAGTCTGATCCACCTTCTCCATTCAGCATGTCTCCGAGGTAGCAAAATGTTTTCACACCTTCCAGCTTCACGCCGTCTCCAAGATCCAACTCAACATTTCCTCCATCTGCAGCTCCCTCTGTGCACACCTTACACTTGAATGTAGCTGCCACAATGGTTAATGATCCTCTCAGACCACTACATTTTTGATGAACCCACTCAGCGCACATTGTACATTGAATGGAGTTCACTCCGACACCCTTCCTACACACAGCACAGGGCCACTTCCCAGTTCTTTCCACCTCACCACATGCTTTACCACTTGCCATCACCTTCGTCTTTCCGATATTCACCTTCACACCTTTCGTCTCCATACATCCCTTCCACTTGTTCATCTTTTCCTTCAGTCCATCCATACTTTCCGCAATCAACACCAGATCATCTGCATACAACAACTCCCACGGTAAACCCTCCTTTACGTTCTGAGCCAGCACCTCCATCACAGTTACAAATAGTAGTGGACTTAGTACCGACCCCTGATGCACTCCCACCTTCACCTCAAACTCACCACTGTTCCCGTCCTTTGTCCTTACAGCTGTGCGTGCTCTTTTGTACATTGCCATCACTACTCTGGTCAACCATTCCTCCACTCCTAACTTCCTCAATGCCCATGTCACTACTTCACGTGGAACCCTATCGAATGCTTTCTCCAGATCAACAAACCCAAGAAACAACTTCTTCCTCTTCTCCATGTACTTCTCCTGCAACTGCCTCACAATAAAAAGCGAACAGAACTCTCTGTTCCCACCTTTCCCAGTCATACCCAGCTGCTCCTGGACTCTGTGTCCTTTCCTCCTGACAAGGTGGAAAAGTTTCTGTCAACCCTCGACTCTGATACTGCAACTGGTCCTGACGGCATCAGCCCACGGGTCCTAAAATCATGTTCTTCCGCTCTTTCACTCCCTCTTTCTGTTCTCTTCACTCTCTCTTTTGCTCAAGGTCATCTGCCATCTGCTTGGAAATCAGCCAACATCACCGCTTTGCACAAAAAAAGGTGCAAAAACAGATCCCAGCAACTACAGACCAATCAGCCTTCTCCCAATTATCAGCAAAGTCATGGAATTCCATCATTGCTTCAGATATTAAATCTTTCCTCTTCTCCAATGGCTTGATCTCTGATCATCAATTTGGTTTCAGACCTGGTCACTCTACTCTGGACATGCTGCTTCTGCTTTCTCAACAATGGATGGAGGTCCTCAACGCCAAACAGGAAATTAGAGCTGTCTCCCTTGACATTTCACGTGCCTTCGATACGGTCTGGCACCCTGCTCTGCTCACCAAACTCTCCTCCTTTGGTATCCATGGAAATCTCCACGCATGGCTGGCGGACTTCCTCTCTGGTCGTAGTCAACGTGTGGCCCTGAATGGGTTTCTCTCATCTCCTCTTCCTGTTCAGGCTGGAGTTCCCCAAGGTAGTGTTCTGGGCCCTGTGCTTTTTCTGGTCTTCATCAATGATCTCTCTGACTCTCTTGAAAATCCTCTCTATCTCTTTGCTGACGACTCTACTCTCTGTCGCTCCATTCCTCATCCCTCAGATTGGCAGTCTGCAGCCTCCTCACTCTCTGCAGACCTGGACAAAATCACAGACTGGGCAAACAAATGGAACACGTCTTTCAATCCTGATAAATCTCACACTCTTACGATGTCTCTCCGAAAAGACCGACTGGAAAACCCTCCCATCCACTTTCTGAATAATCCTCTCCAAGAAGTTCTGTCACTCAAGCTTTTGGGTCTCACTATTTGCCATGATCTTTCCTGGGAAAACCACATTTCAAATCTGGCCTCCAAAGCCAGTCGCCGACTGGGCATCCTCCGTCGTGCGAAGTCCTTCCTTGGCACACCTGAGCTCCTCACCACATACAAGGCTTTCATCCGCAGCTCTATGGAATACTGCTCTCCCCTCTGGTCTGGTGCTCCTGCCTCACACCTAGCCCGTCTTCACGCTGTTGAAACCAAAGCGTTCAGAATCATTGGAATCTCCCTCGATGAAGCTAACTCCAAAGGCCTTTCACTCACTCACCGCAGGCAGGTTGGTGGTCTTTCCGTCTTCTACCGACTCCTCTCAGGCCTTGCCCCCCCCCCCCCCCCCCAGCCCTCTCTGGGCTCTGTCCCCCAAATATTCCTACAGGTCGCACAAGATCTGCCTGCAACCCTCTTATGGTTAAACTGCCAAAATCAAGACTTTCTGCTCACCTTCACTCCTTCATTCCTCTTTTCTCCCGCCTCTGGAACAAACTCCCTCACTCTCTTCAATCCCACTCCACCCTCCAGGTCTTTAAAACAGCTGTTCACCACCATCTCTTATCCTCCCCCATCCAAAACCTTGATCTTTTCTACCCCCGCTAATTTCGGTCCCCTTGTGTTTTATACCTTTCCCCCCCCCCGCCCCCCCTCCCCCTCCCACGCCTCCTGCCCCCAAGCCCTCTCCCTCCCACACTTCTCCCTGCTCTCAAATGTTGTGGTTGTGTGCTTCCCCTTCTCTCCCCATCTTGTCTTCCGCTCCCTCTTGTTGTATATTTTGTTTGTCTGGTTGATTTGTTTGTGAAATAAATGTTAGCTCTTTCACGAGCCTCGATTCAGTATACAAAAAAAAAAAAAAAAAAAGTCTCTTGCTCTTCCTCTGCCCCAATTGGTTTATCCGATCATGTCCTTGTAAAAGTAAACATCTCTCCAGCAATTCTCAGAGAACAACCTTAGTGCTAACAAGTCTGAAAATTCACTCAGGCAAACTGGCAGGGACTACAAGCAGCCATCACACTTCAGGACTGGTCTACTATATCTACCGCCCCTGATATTAACACAGCCTGGGAATTCTTCCACAGTAACCTGCTCTCTCACTTACGCACAGATTCATCCAATGCTCTCTCCAGTTATCACACTCATCTTCTACCACCCATGGTACACCGAATCCGGTGGTGAGACAGTTGCCTTGAAACAACTTGCATTCTCTTCCTGGAAAGCAAATCCAACAGAAAGCAACCTAAGATAACTCTGCAAAACCTGCAACAAGTGTTTGCCAACTCTCAGGAAAGCCAGTAAACAACATATGTCCAACCTTAGATTTAACTTTCAAACTTTTCTCTCCTCTAAAACCTGGTGTCACCTTGTTAAGTCTGTTTCTGGTGTATGCTCCCCCTACATCCACTCCCTATTCAGAAATAGCACCAGAGCAGACTCTGCTCATGAGAGCACCCAATGACTTGTTTCTGCGTTTGCTTCAAAATCTTGCGTCTCCAAACACCCCCTCTCTCTGTACCCAACCCCTTCCCAGTCATAACCAACTGCTCCTGGACTCTGTCTTTTGCACCTGAGAAGGTGAAGTTTCTGGCAACCCCTCGCCGATACTGCAACTGAACTGGACAGCATCAGCTCATGTGACCTAACAAGAATGACCGCACCGTGGTCATAACCTGTGACAAAATAACGGGCCGATTGGGAAACACGCATTTAATGCGCTATTAAAAGATTAACTTGACACCTCTCATCCATGACAGCCACCTGTAGCTCCTGTGGACCTGTGATATTTCACAGGTAAAAATCTGCTCCGCTGCACTTTTTACCCTGTCATTTGCCCAAAGTCATTGTCCATCAGATAGGAAGTCAGCCAACATTATTGCATTGCATTAAAAAGGGGGCAAAAACCGATTCCTTTAACTCCAGACCATTTAGGTTACCTCCATTTGTCATGACTGGCTTACAACACTGAGCATAAGTAAAGCCATACGGTCCGTACATCACATGCCGGTCTCATATAGACAATTATTTTTGGTTCCATGTCACAACCAATGAGAGAGTTGCTTCTTGGACGCTCGGACACAGGGAGTGAAGCTTCTGCAGTTCGGCAGCATTTTGATGAAGGCTTTACAAGATTTATTTCAAATTCCATGAGCTGTTCTTATTAAGTGAACAATGAGGGGGCTTCATGTATTTGGCTTTTACATTCTGTTCTATATATAACCAAACTAACATTCTGCCGTGTTCGTGCTTCGTCGGACACTCCACCATCCTGGATTGATTTTGCCGCCTTTTGGCGTGGGTAATACTCATTAATTTGAAGAACCATTAATTTGACTTATTTTTGTCGATTGCTTTCAGCGAACTGGATGTCGTATCTGTATATCAAGTTCTTCCTGACCATCGCCACACAGACAGGATTAGGCACAATGAAGGACCACGGTTGGACACCAATCAGTTGCTCTGTGCTTCGCTACATCTTTTCGCTACATCTTTGGATCTTCGACCACGGGTTAGCTGAACTTCATACTTGTGGTGAGTTGGAATTATTATGTCTGGATTGTTATAGCACAGCATACAGTGTACAACAATTTGCACAACTGAATTTCTACACATTCATCAGCAAGAACAGGGAATCAATCAATCCTCACAGTTTTTTTTTTTTGTTTTTTTTTGTATACTGAATCGAGGCTCGTGAAAGAGCTAACATTTACTTCACAAACAAATCAACCAGACAAACAAAATATATACAAGCGTTACGCCTAGGTCCCCCGTCGGGGAAGTGATGTGAGTTGACAAAGTGGAACACGCAGAAAACATGCAATGATATGATATTTCGCTCACAAGGGTCAGACATACATGGAGGCGACCATCTCGGATTTTGACGTGGCGACCCAATTTTCAATAGCGTTCTTTCTTATGCCTAGATACACCCACACACCAGAAGGTACTTTGCTTATTTTTCAAGATATTTCGCTCACAAGGTTCAGACATATATATATGGTGGCGGCCGTCCTGGATTTTGACGTGGCGACCCACTTTACAATAGCGGTCTTCCTTATGCCGAGATACACCCACACACCAAATTAGAAGTTGGTACTTCGCTTATCTTTCAAGATATTCATCTCAAGATTCAGACATACATGGCGGCGGCCATCTTGGATTTTGACGTGGCGACCCAATTTTAAACAGCGTTCTTCCGTGTGCCCAGATACACCCACACACCAGATTAGAAGTTGGTACTTCGCTTATTTTTCGAGATATTTCACTCACAAGGTTCAGACATATATATGGTGGCGGCCATCTTGGATTTTGACGTGGGGACCCAATTTTCAATAGTGTTCATCCTTATGGCGAGATACACCCACACACCAAATTAGAAGTTGGTACTTCACTTATTTTTCAAGATATTCATCTCACAAGGTTCGGACATACATCATGGCGGCCATCTTGGATTTTGACGTGGCGACCCAATAGATACACCCACACACCAGATTAGACGTTGGTACTTCGCTTATTGTTCGAGATATTTTGCTCACAAGTTTCAGACATATATATGGTGGCGGCCATCTTGGATTTTGACATGGCGACCCAATTTTCAATAGTGTTCGTCCTTATGCCGAGATACACCCACACACTGGATTAGAAGTTGGTACTTCCCTTATTTTTCAAGATATGCAGGTTACAAGGTTCAGACATACATGGCATCCGACATACATGGCGACGGCCATCTTGGATTTTGACGTGGCGACCCAATTTTAAACAGCGTTCTTGCTTGTGCCGAGATACACCCACACCAGATTAGAAGTTGGTACTTTGCTTATTTTTCAAGATATTCATCTCAAGTTTCAGACATACATGGCGGCGGCCATCTTGGCTTTTTACGTGGCAACCCGATTTTAAACAGCATTCTTCCTTGTGCCGAGATACACCCACACCAGATTAGACGTTGGTACTTCGCTTATTTTTCGAGATATTTCGCTCACAAGTTTCAGACATATATATGGTGGCGGCCATCTTGGATTTTGATGTGGCGACCCAATTTTCAATAGCGTTCGTCCTTATGCCGAGATACACCCACACACCAAATTAGAAGATGGTACTTCGCTTATTTTTCAAGATATTTATCTCACAAGGTTCAGACATCCATGGCGGCGGCCATCTTGGATGTTGACGTGGCGACCCAATTTTCAATAGCGTTCTTCCTTATGCCTAGATACACCCACACACCAGATTAGAAGTTGGTACTTCGCTTATTTTTCAAGATATGCAGGTTACAAGGTTCAGACATACATGGCATCAGACATACATGGCGGCGGCCATCTTGAATTTGGACGTGGGTTGCACCCACACACCAAATTCGAATGCGGTCCTTCGCTTACGCATGCACGCATGCACGCACGCACGGACGGAGGGGAAAGCCATAGTCCCCCTTTCGCTCCGCTGAGCGACGGGGTACAAAAAAGAGGGAGCGGAAGACGAGATGGGGAGAGAAGGGGAAGCACACAAAGCACACAGTTGACACAAAATAATTCCTATTTTACAATGATCTCATTTTACATCACCAATTCCGTTTCAGACCAGGTCACTCTACCTAAGCCATCCTGCCACGACTCTCCCTAAAATGTATGGAGGCCCTCAATGTCTGACATGAGATCAGGGCCATCTCTCCAGACATATGTTAAACTTTCAATAGTCAGACATCTGGCCTCGCTCTCCAAACTCTCTGCCTATGGTGACTAAAGTCAATTCCACTCTTGGATTACTTTCTCCACTCTCGTAGCCTACATGTGGCTCTCAATGGAATCATTTAATCTCCTCTCCCTGCATTGCCCCAGGGCAAGGTTGCAGTGCTCAAAGGCATTGTTCTAGGCCCCATCCTATTCCTAATCTTCATCAATGATCTCTGACTCTGGAAAATCCTCTTTATCTCTTTGCTGATTAGTCCACCCTCTGCCATGACAGGCAGAGGGTGGAGTCATCAAAAAAGAGATAGAGACTGGCAGACTCTTCCCTCTCTGCAGACCTTGGCAATAATCACAAAATGGTCAAACACTTGGAATATGTCTTTTAATCCTGAGAAATCTATCCATCTCCATCTCTCTCCATCGCTCTCTCCCTCTATCACTGTAAGGTCTACCTTCTCAATAATCCCCTCGAAGAGGTTCAGTCACTCAAACTCTTGGGTCTCACTCTCAGCATTGGTCTTTCTTGGGCAAAACACATTTCAAAGTTGGCCTCCAAAGCCAGTAGTTGACTGGGCATGCTGTCATACAAAGTCTTTCCTTGGCACACCTAAACCTCTATCAAACTACAAGGCTTTCATCCGCAGCTTGATGGAATACTGCTCTCCCATCTGGCCTGGCTCATATTTATTTATTTATTGATAGAGAAATATCATATTTATTCTGTGCAGACAAACAGACAGACAGACAAAAAGACTCAAATGCAATACCCTCTCCTCTGGCGAGGGTAACAAAGCTTGACTCATGCAAGCAGAGAGCGGCCATTTTCCAGTGCACAACTATTCACTGCACATAAAACGCCACCAACGACACACCGCATGACATACGCCACTGCCACACATTCAATGATGCGGGAAACGCTCCCTTAATAAACGTATTTGATTGTCATTCAGTTCACATGCACGCAGTCGGCAATTACAAAATAGGAGACCTTCATATTTGAACGCACCTTGAGCATGCACAAACACAACCAATGGAGTGGGTGGATGCAACCATAAGTTATCCAATGAAAAAAAAAAAGGGGCTTTTGCTGAATAAAGATTCAAAGTGCTACATATTTTATTGACTGACAAAGACATTTCACCTGCAGAGAGTGGTCAATTGAACTGACAGTTAACCATTCAGCTTGTAGTGAAAGGTTGAAAATTCCAGGCCTGGTTACATACTCAAGAGATGGAAGCAATGTGTTTTGGGGATTTTTTTTGAAAATGACAAATTTTTAAGTGGTGTTGGCCACCACTGCATTGCCTAACTCGATCATTCAATCCAACGAGGAGGTGATGACAAGTGGCAATATTTCCAACCAGTTAAAATTTTAAAACAAGAGGGATCAATCAATGAAACACACCAAGTCAATCAGTCTGCCACACAGAGAACAGTCGCACCTGCTTATTACATACAAAAAATAGAGACAATGCTTTAAATAGATGCCTGGCTTACAATTTTACAACAAAACGGGCTTTGTGATGCGACGGTAAGAGCAATGCATTGTGGGATAGAGTAATTATTTGGAGGAAGTGTGGGGCTGGGAGAACTGTCCCGTTACTTGCACTTTCTTTTGGATGTTAAAGACCTTGCGGAATTGCTAAAACAAGAGGAAGCCTCAAAGTTGTTAATATGGAAAATTTTAACCTGCTGCTTCCTGTAGAAAGTCCGAACCATGACGGATGCGAGTCTGCTATGAACACTTCATTTTTACAAGGGGCCTGTGGAGTTGGGTTCTCCTAGGCATGACTAGTCCCTGGAAGATCTACTACTGTCCACAGAACGGAAGCAGTCCTTCGTCAAACCTTCTCCAACCCTAAACTGTTATGGTTGTTGCAGCACCACAAACTTCTTCACCACAATGACATTTAACTAATTTGGTGGAACAAGCTGCTGATGTCCAAGTGTCGGTAAAACCCCTGAGTTGAATACAATTTTTTATCGTCTTTACAAGTATAAAGTTTTCTGGCTGATCGCTTCAAGTTAATTTTTCTCAAATCATGGTATTTTAGTAATTGTACACCGCTCCTTTCCAATTCTGTCTCCAGGCGCTGCATGACGTCATCGCCAGGCACTGAAGGCAGCGTGAGTTTTAGTTTTAACTCAGTTTTAACTCCGGTTGTTTGTTTTCTTGTTTACTTGTTTGTTTGTCCGGGCGATATCTCAGCCATCCTTTTAACTAGGAAGCTGAAATTTCAGCACAATTGTGAGCAACTGCTTTGGCAAAAACCGCATTTTTGATAAATCAATTAATTGATTAGTTACTTAATTATTATCGATTAATTAAGTACTTATATATTTCCTTTCTCTTCTGGGCATTATCTCAGGCACCTTTTGAGTTAAGAAGCTGATATTTGGACATGACAATGACCAAGTGATTTGGCAGTAAATGGTATTTTTGATTTATTGATTAATTGATCAATTATTCGATTGATGACTTCATTAATTAATTTTTTTAAGTTACAGATTCAGATGAAATGGTGGTGGTTTAGGTATTCTATTTGCCAATTGATTAATAATTTAATTATTTTACCATTACTATTTATTTATTTTCATTATTAATCACTTATTTATTTTCTGTCTCATCTGGGCAATATCTCAATCACCTTTTGAGCTGTGAAGCTGATATTCGGACACGACAGTGACCAAGTGATGTGGCTATAAAGGATATTTTTGATTTATTGATTAATCATTTAATCGATTTATTATTTATTGATTCATTATTTATTTATTTATTTCGATTAATGACTCATTTTATCAATTTTCTAAAAGTTACAGCTTCGGATGAAACACTGGTGGTCAAGGTATGTATGCTTTTAGCCAATTGATTAGGAAATTATTTTATTACTATTTTTTTATTTTAATTATGCAATTAATCAATCACTTATCGTACACCTCTCCCTCTCAATACCGTATCTATGTGCTGCACAGCGGCACTGCCGGGCGCCTGGGGAGCCCCGGCAATGCCGCGCTGGAGGATATTTATTTATTTGGCATGGGGGCGGTGTAAGCATATTTATTTATTTGGCATGGAGCGGTGTACTTTAAATGTATCTGTACTTGTACATGCCATTTTCAATAACTGCAATCACAAATTGAGATATATTTTGCACCTGATATTCTAATTTTCACTACCGCAGAGCTCCAAAATGTCAGCTAATGGAGTGGCAGGTCCTTGTGGTGACAAACTAGCTGGTAATAAACCCAAACTCTCAGAATGCAAGGAAGCAATTCCTGCAAGTTTGCATAAAAGCTAACATTATAACCAGAAAGCCTTGCTCTTGCAGCTGCATCCAGCCCAGGAACCTTGTGTGCCTTCAATTGTAGAATATGGTTTTTCATTGTGCACCCAGAGCTCGCACCGTCTGTCTGGGACTTGCTCAGAAAGATGGTGCTGACCCGTGCGTGATCAGATGGGTTGCACTCGGCCCCAGTGTCTGTCAGACAACAACCATACATGTGGGAAGAGGGGGGGGGTGGGGGGGGGGGGTGAGATAAAGGTTAACAAATGATCCTGGAACAGTACAAAAATATTTATTTCATTTTTTGTTGCAAAAGAATATCAAGTGAAATTGGAAATTAAACCTAAACAACAAAGTATGCAAAGACTGAAAAATATTTTCTTATACAAGTTTGAAAATGGAATACCGTACCCAATTTCAAGGCTCCTGGAGAGACATGTACATAGATTAACCAGATTAACAAAGAACCTGTAGTCTAGTAGGAAGACTAGGTCCCCCTGCACCCCCCGGAGATATACTTCTAATCAGTGTTTCTAGATTGGAAAAAATGTGTAGAAAATGACTAGCTATGGCCCCAAGCTGAAAAAATGTCCCACATACCATTTTTATGCAAATTACTGCTGCCATTATCAAAAAAACGATTTTTGACATATCTCAGCCAATATTGCAGATAATTGAAAAATGAAGGTGTCTAGACCCATGTTTTGAAGGGCATAGATCATGATAGAACTATTCATAACATGATTACATGTGTCTATGGTATACTAGTATGCATATTAATGCTGTAATTACAAAATAATCAGTTTTACAAATGATAAGGATACGTTAATACTGCAGATAACTTAACATGGTACATAAGGGGTCTAAACCCAGGTATTTTCAAGGTTAAATGTCAACAAGATGCTCCTGAGTCTTGCATAGGGGCGGGACATTGGCAGTAACATTGGTACCACTCAACTTTTCTTCCCACCATTGACTTTGTATTGCGAGAGATTTTCACTTGCTTATTTAAAGGTTTCTCACCCAGCCCACGTAAAATCTACCAACTCCTGCTGTTAACTCCCAAACATATTTTTTTATGTTATCCAATCACAGTGCAGAAATGACAGACTAGAGATCCAAATTAGTGCTGCTATAGCTGCCATTTTACATTTCCATCCATGTAACATGCGCGCTCGCGCGCTCGTATCAATTGGTAATGTCGCGCGCTCGTATCAATTGGTAACGTTGATGTTATTGAATACCTCAGTTGAAAGTTCAGTCTTCCATTCCATCTGTGTGTTGTTCTTGGTATTCATCCTCCAATCTAGCCAGGTAAGATGCTAACTATAATGTTACTCACACTCTTGACTTCAGTTTCTGCATGAAATCATAAACAGGCAGAATAACAGCTGAGCCAGCTAGCACCATGTTAGCTAACGTTAAAGCTAGCCTCATCTATGTACAGTATGTTCCTAATGTCGGTGTAACTTAAACTTTTGTTAATGCCAAACATGAGACATATCTGTTGACTTCTGTATATGAATTGAACCAGAAAGAGGCACGACAGCTGAGCTAGCTACAGTAACTTAGCACAATGTTTCATTGGCCTAGATAGCTAACGTTAGTGTGGAAGAATTTAGATGTTTTAGCTATTAGCACTTTTGATGCCACTAAACATGGTTTAGTCAGCTAAAAAGTACCCTAGTGTAGAACATGACTCAGAACCTCTGTTACCTCACTGAAAACTCAGAGCCTCCTTTCACAGGCACTTTTAACATCATTCGTGATTTCTTATTTGTCATTTAACAGTGATGGTAGACATCGACAGCAAGCATGCCCAAAAGAAAACGGAGTGTAGAACCTGCAGCCCAAAGCTCTCCTCCTACATGCATCCTTCATGTACCATCCATGTCTGATCATGGGGATTTCACGCCCCTCCGTAAAATTAAAGGATCTGCTTCAGAAAAACTGCAACTGCTTCAAAAGATCCGGGATAGACGTCTCAACCAACCGCATGACTCCCCATGTCGTATGCAATCAGTATGTGATCAGATCCCGGCAACTCTTCCTGATGACCTAGAAAGAGTAGGATATCACAGCAAGTGTTATAAGCACTTTGTCCGCCACTTTCATCGTCTGGGAGATGATACAGAACCAGGGCCATCAACCTCATCATGGCATCACTCTCCTCGTAAACCAGGAGGTTCTGCTGAACCCATCTTCCCGCCAGAGTGTATATTTTGTGAGAAAGTTGAGACCAAAGATGCTCATCGCAATACTGAGAGGCCTACAACCTTCCCATCCTTTAAAAACAAAGAAAATGCATGGGAGCAAATCGAAACACGGGCTGAGAAAATGGGTCTCTATCGACTCCATCGAAAGGTGAAAAACAAAGACCTCTTTGCATGTGAGGCCAAACACCATCCGTCATGTTTTAAAGCTTTCCGCACAGCATTCTACAACTATGAGCGTGCGATTCACAGAGCCGAAGCACCAAAGGAGCAGGCTTGCATGTCAGCCGCCCATGAAAAGGCATTCAACTCAGTACTGGAACACATTCAAACCCAGGTCATCCAGCAGAATAAAGTTCTACAGCTTTCTTCCTTGCGCTTGCTCTATGTCGAGGAACTGAAACTGAATGGATATGAGAACTCAAATTATCGGTCAGAGAAACTACTGAAACGCCTACAGAATGACCCAATCAAGGAGCATATCCACTTCACGAAGGTTGATCATGACAAATGTGATGTCATTTCTTTCTGGCTTGTGCACAGCTCAAACATAACAGTTTCCAATGCTCTCGCACGAGCATTCACACTCGGAAGCACAAACAAGAACCAAAATGTTGCCCTCCAACTTCGCCAGGGTATTCTACAGGCTTTCAGAGAGTGTAAAGACCAACCATGGCCACCAACAGCTGAAGACATGGAGCTCAATCCTGAAGACATCCTACCTCCAGACCTTGTCCGCTTTCTCAGCGTGCTAATGACTGGCAAGGAGGGCATCGAGACAGAAAAGGTGAAGCGTCTGGTCTTCTCCATTGGACAAGATCTGTGCCGTGCAGTGTCAGATGGAAAATGGAAGTTACCAAAGCACATTCTCCTCTGTGTGACTGTAAGGCACCTGTTCCGAAGCAAACAGCTCACCACAATACTACACAGGCTTGGACACTCTGAGAGCTACGATTTCGCCTTGGAGTTGGAAACTGCTCTCGCCAAGGTCCTGGATGAAGTCTCAACTTATCGTACACCACAAATTGTGACAGGAGAGGGCAACCTTGTATTCCACTGTGAGTGGGACAACTTGAATAAAACCACTACCAGTGTGCACGGCAGCAACATTGTAAACAGTGCTGGAGGAATCATGGTGCAGGAGGTCAAGCCCGGGTTCGAGAGCAGCAAGGACCGAATGCTACCTACCATCAATAGGTCACAACAGCGTAGCCTGAAGGTCGACACACCAAAAACTCTCCCACCCTTGCACTTTACTCGCGTTGGCCCGAAGTTCCCTGAAGGCTCATCATTCACACCGCCAGCAGAGAATGACACAGTCTATGCCACTACGATGCAAGAGTACTACATCTGGCTCTTCATCAGATACATCGGAAGCTGTGGCCTGCAGCCTGTGCCTGGGCTAGGGGGTTTCACCTCTGCAACTGGTTCTCCCCCACCCAGCAAATCAACAGTCGACTACTGCACGCCTATCCACCAACCGATCACAGACAACGCAGTTGTTCATGAGCTACTGAAGCGTTCCGAGGCAGCAACTGCTGAGGTGGGTCAGAGATGGGTCCTGAATACATTTGATCTGGGTGTCTGCATGAAAGCCCTTCCCATCATCTGGCGCTGGCCAAATGAATTTGCTAGTCATGTAGTAACGATTGGACCCTTCCACACATCCATGAACTACATCGGGATGCTCACTGGACACAAGATGCGTGGTTCTGGATATGCAGAGATTCTCTTTGAGGCACAACTAGTAACAAGTGGATCTCTCAAAGGTGTTCTCAGTGGAAAGGCCTACGCAAAGTCCCTCTTTTGCCTCAAAACAGTGTGTGAGGCAATGGAGAGGCTGTTGATGGAGAGATTCACTGAGGAGGAGAACATCATGATCTCTGACCCTGCTGTGCTTCTCAGAATGACCCAGTCTTGCAACCGAGAGCACCTCGATGAAGCCCTCAAAGACCCCTCAACTCTACTCCTCATCAAAAAGTACCATGCCTTTGAGGAAAAGGTGCGCAAGGGCCACCTGGGGAAGACAGCTGCCTTCTGGATGTCGTTCATTACCCACTGCCATCTTGTCTTCATGCTCCTCCACTCTGTGAAGACCAACAACCTCCAGCTGTTTCACAAGTGTAACGGAGAGATGGCAGATATCTTCTTCGCCTTTGACGGACACAACTACTCCAGGTTTGTGTAGCATACATGGTAAAATGTATAACCATCACTGAGTAGATTTTAATTGATACTTGGGTTCATGTATTATGAGAGGAGCTATTCCAATAAATGTCCACAGTATTTCCCTCTCTGTACTTTACAGATATCTGACTTGGCTGGAAGTCCACCTGACAAATCTGGAAAGCACGCACCCAGGGGCCAAGGACCTGCTTACTATGGGTGCAATCGCAGTGGCTCGCTCGATGATACCAGGGGCACTCAGTGCTGTCGACAAGACAATGGAAGAAACGTTCATGCGCTTTGCTAAATCATCAGGTACATCATTTTCTTTCAGTACATTATACATTTGAAACTGTAGAAACCAGCTTTATATGATGTAAACTGCTCTTACAAAACATTTCCCTTTTAATGATTGGGTTATGCAATTAAAATATGTTCACTTTTCAGGTGGCTTTGCTGGCCTGTACAGTCAGTTTGGGGCATACCAGAGATGGTGCCGAACAACCACAGCACGGGCACAGTTCTATGAAAAGACCCTTGAGATGGTGGATCTCATCGATGACCCAGACTGCCCAAGAGCAGGGAGACATCGTGAACTAGAGAAGGCAGAGATCAGAAAAGGCGAGGAGGCCGTTCAGCGAACCCTAACTACTATCAAGAACTTCACCAATCCGTTCACCATCATTGATTGGTCCCATCCTACCAACCTCACTGGTGGATCTTCTGAACACAGGAGAGCACGAAGAGGAGGAGGAAGAGGAAGGAGAAGAAGAGTTTGACTCTGACGATTTCGATGAAAATGATGATGACTGACTCAGTGTAGAATCACTAATGCTAATGATGTTTATCTAAAACAAGCAAGAGAAGAGTGGTCACATTGAGTGCTAGGACTATTTTGACAGTTGTAATATTTAGAAAAATAAAACTTTGTGTTAACGTCTGTGTAGACGGACCTTAATATGAGTCTATTATTTCGTAAAACTGTGATTATTTTGTAAATAAAGCACTAATTAGCATACTAGTATACCATAGACACATGTAATCATGTTATGAATAGTTCTATCATGATCTATGCCCTTCAAAACATGGGTCTAGACACCTTCATTTTTCAATTATCTGCAATATTGGCTGAGATATGTCAAAAATCGTTTTTTTGATAATGGCAGCAGTAATTTGCATAAAAATGGTATGTGGGACATTTTTTCAGCTTGGGGCCATAGCTAGTCATTTTCTACACATTTTTTCCAATCTAGAAACACTGATTAGAAGTATATCTCCAGGGGGTGCAGGGGGACCTAGTCTTCCTACTAGACTACTGTCCTTACGGACGGGTTCATTTCCCACTTTTATGTCTCTGGTATATTTTATTAGGACTTGTAATACAGGCCTCCACCAGGTGGTGCTATACGATACAAATTTACTTATAGAGCATTGTAGACCGGCCATAGGGGCTAGGTCTTTTTTTTAATGCCTAAAAGCAATACACCGAGTGCTAGCCCAGTTTTTACAACTAGGGGATAGGAGGGAGGTGTTGGGGCCCTTGGAGTTGTTCGAGGGTTTGGACCTGCTGCCCTCTGAAGTTGCTCACCTCTGTGCTATACCTTATACCAGGGGTTCTCTCAATACGTTTATCATAGTCTTCCTATTTTTGCTTTCTTTGGATATACTCATGCCAAATCTAGCTGATCATAGAGTGGTGAATATTGCCAATAGAGAGAAAAAATAAAATAAAGGAAGCAAATGTGCTTATAGATACGCACAAGTTTTTAAAGAAATAAACAGAGAACAGCTTTGTGGACGTTTGTTGGCCTGAGTGATCTTTCTCCTATTTCAAATCATCATCGAATATCAAGCCATCCATCCGTACATGTTCCAACCTCTCCAAGGATAAGGCGATGGGGAAGATAGCAGCCAATGCTTCTCTTTCTTATCATAAAGAACCACCAGCAATGTAGTGCGAGGGGACAGGCAAAGGCACTTTTATTTGATCGTGACAAACTAAGCCTCCATTTTGCATCACATCAATTGGATCTCAGCCTCTACTCCATGATGGAAATGTACAAAAGGCATTCAAAATCACGTCGTTATAATCCAACAATCACCAAAACAATTGTGTGCATAAAAAGATTAACAACCAAAAAAATAACTTTTTAAAACGTCCAACAATATACAATACATGGCCAAAAGTATGTAGACACCCGAACATCAAGCCCGTATGTGCTCATTGAACATCTCATTCAAAAATCATTGGCATTAATATGGAATTGGTCCCCTCCCCCCTTTGCTGCTACAACACCCTCCACTCTTCTGGGAAGGCTTTCCACTAGATGTTGGAACATTGCTGCGGTGATTTGCTTCCATTCAGCCACAAGAGCATTAGTGAGGTCGGGCACTGATGTTGGACGATTAGGCCTGGCTCGCAGTCGGTGTTCCAATTCATCCCAAAGGTGTTCGATGGGGTTGAGGTCAGGGCTCTGTGCAGGCCAGCCAGATAAAGATAATTTAGAGGATGCTCATCAGAAAAAACATCAAAATAAGCCTTACCAGAATGGTGTAACCTCTCTGTCACATTGCTTGGTTCTTAAAGGTGGGTTTTCACGGGACACGCGAACGGTTCGCGAAGGATGCGAATGTCGAAAAAATGGCAAAGTCCAACATTCGTATTTTAGGCTCCAAAAGTTCGCCAAACATGCGCAGGGGTTCGGAAGCGTCGTCAATTGTTCGCAGGAGTCGTTTTTTGTTCGGCGGGTATTTCAAACATTTTTTTCAAATAAAAAATTTTTTTCAAAGAAATTTTTTCAAATTTCAATTTTTTCAAAATATTTCAAACATTTTCAAATTTTCAAATATTTCAAATAAAAGCGGAAATGGACAAGATATTTCAAACATTTTTGAAATACCCGCCGAACAAAAAACGACTCCTGCGAACAATTGACGACGCTTCCGAACGCCCACGCATGTTTGGCGAACTTTTGGAGCCTAAAATACGAATGTTGGACTTTGCCATTTTTTCGACATTCGTATCCTTCGTGAACCGTTCGCGTGTCCCGTGAAAACCCACCTTAAGCTGCCATTCTGTTTCGGCCGATTCAAACGTGAATTTTGCTTCGGCCTTGGAAACACGATCTACTCCCACGGACAAATTAAAGTATATCATCGACATCTGGGTTCGGATTTGAGGACAAGATCTCCAGGACTAAATAAGTGCCAAAATCTGGAGTGAAATCTGTAAATGTTAAGCAACAAGAAGCATCTGCTCCTGATGAGAGCAGCCAGCTAGGTTATGTTATTATCATAATTCAAACGTGCAATTCAAAATACCTCTCAAAAATACCTCTCGCTGCATAATTCAAAACACCCCACTGCACTGGAAAATGTGGGGACAGGAATACTTTATTGCAAAGGGTAGGGACTTGTAATACCCTCTCACACCTGAAAGAGGCGCGAAATGAGACACATTTACATAGAGAATTTACGTCTCCCTCCAGCCCCCACCCTTCCACACCCAAGATCACCAGCAAAGATAAAAACACCCCTATGCACTAATTGGGGTCATGCCAATCCTATGTAGCAAGTCTGAATGGAAATGGCCCAGAACTGTTAGAGGAGTAGTGTGGCAAACATGCAAACACACAAACAAACACTGGTCTATGAATTATAGTAAGGATTACTGATTCTTATAACCAAGTGCGTATCTTACAACTAAGCTTTAATAAGCAGGGCTGTCCTTCCGCCTCCATATTACCAAAGCATTAAACTTAACCTTTCCTACTCTTCCCACAATTATATTGAGTGAAGAAAATATTAAAGAATATGCCGAAAGTACAACTTTACTGAGGGCAACGAAAATAATTAACCAGCAGGATTATCGTGAAGGCTGCCTCAGCCGTGCTTAGGTACTCCATGGGGGAATCTCCAGAGTTTGGAAGGCAAAACAAATCAAAGATTGAATTAAAAGAACCATGGACATAATGGGAGAATTACAATGAGTAAAGCAACGAGACAAGTGAACTACAAGCACAAATCATTGAATGCCTGATCTTCATAAGTACGAATCGCTTGCCAAGCCAGCCATTGTGTTTGCTGAAGTGCTTAAGCCACTTGCTAGGAAATTAAACTACGATCAACTCGGAAATAAACGAAGAAATTGCTAGGACAACCAAATCTCGCGAGATCATGGCGAGGTCACGTCTTTTCGAAGCTGCTCCATGCGCTCACGCTCTCGAAGCTAAGTGATCTATCACAATCGTGTTTTTGTCGAGACTGTATCTATCTTTCGGTGTGTGTACCTAGAGCGTATCTTTTGGAAAATTTTCGGTGCAAATTTTTCGTACATGTATACACAATCGTCGGTTAATGGTATCGAGTATTCTGCGGCCTAGTAGTAGTACTCGTAGGCTTAGACTACCGTACCGTCTCCGACCTTGTGGTTTCGTTTTTCTCTCAGCGATTCGTCGAATGCGCTGAAATTATTTTTCGTTCTCCGTTTCGTACCAGTCGTTCACCCCGTACCTCCTTGTTTAATATCTGTACTCACAAAAAAAAAAAAAAAAACCCCAAAAAAAACATTTCCTTCCCAGGTCTTATTCGTTTATTTGTTGTTCTTTTTGTTCGTTCGTTCTTCGTTCGCGATCACGCGGTTAGAAATGTATTATCTCTCCCCTGAACAACTATTTTCTCTCATATATTATAACACCCTTTTCTTCTTTTCCTACAAAAGGATGCTTTCGTCTTGCTCACCAAATCTATTCATTCCAAAAAATATATATAATACCATCTCTTACAGTTCCTCCTTTCTACATTCCCTTAACTATCCAGAACTCCACCCCTCCTCCAGTGTCCTCAAACGTATTTTTGACTCGAAGGTCTCAAACTCATTTTGCAAAAAATGTTCGTTTCCCATGAATCGTACACTTTTCAAAATCGAATCTCACCCCTCCCCTCCAAATCCTCCCCATCACCCATCCCTTTCAAATCTCCCCCCTTGCCCCTTCCCTCCTAAACTCCCCCCACACCCCTCCCCTCCGAGACTCTCCCTCGCTCCTCCCCTCCTAGACTCCCCTCTCACCCCTCCTCCTCAAAGCATCCTCCCTGCTTCTTCCCCCTTCCAACTTTCACCTTCATCTCCCCAAACCTTCTGCCTCGCTCTTCCCCCTCCTCAAATAACACCTCACTGTGCCTCACCCAATCTCCATCAAACCGTTTGTCCGGCCCATTCTTCCCTTTCTCCAAGCTATTCTGAAATCTCTGAAATCTCTGACACACCTTCAACAGCTCTCCCTACCTCTTCCTCCTCTTCCACATCTTACCCTACCCCTCCCCCCCCCCCCCCCCGTTCTGGACCCGATGCTCCCCCTTCCTCTTCATTAACGGTATGGACCTCAAACATCCGGGGCCTTCGCTCAAACTTGACTGACCTCTCCATTCAGGTTGCTTCTGACAAACCAGATGTGATCTGCTTAACAGAAACTTTCCTCCTTCATGATGTCTCTGATGCCTTGGTATCTCTCCCAGGTTACTCCCTCCTCCGGTATGATAGACCTGAGCCTCGTCCTGGAGGTGGGGTTGCTATCTTTATAAAAAACTCTTCCTCACTCGCCCTCCACTGCCCTCTCTCCACCTCACCCCCAGGAATACCTTTGGCTACGGCTTCCCCTTCGCTCCCACCTTTTGTTCATATGTGTGTTGTACCGTCCACCAAACAGCGATGACTCCATCTACATCTCACTGTCTGATAATATGGACCAACTTCTATCTACCCATCCCAACTCTCTCTCTTCCTCATATGTGGTGATTTCAATTGTCACCATGCCAGTTGGCTGGGTGTGGGTACCTCTCTCACCAGCCATGGCTCTTCAGCAAAGGACTTCTGCGACTCACTGGGACTGACACAATCTGTCAATTTCCCGACCCGGATCTCAGTCAACAGAGCATCTTCTCTTCTGGATTTGTTTATGACAAACTTCCCTGAAAATGTCTGCTGCGCTTCTTCTGCTCCAATCTGCTCATCTGATCATGTGCTTGTCAAAGTGGACATCTCTCTGACCATTCTCAGAGAGCCTCCTCAGCGTCGACGAGTCTGGCATTTCACTCAGGCCAACTGGCACGGTCTTCAAGCAGTCATCAATCATCTGGACTGGTCTCCCATCTCTACCGCCTCTGACATCAACTCATCCTGGGAATTCTTTCAAAGTAAATTGCTCTCTCTCATGCACAGATTTATACCATCTCGTCTTCAGTTGTCATACCCTTCCTCCCGTCCATGGTACACGGAATCTTGTGGTGAGGCTGTTGCCCTGAAACAACTTGCTTTCGTCTCCTGGAAAGCAAATCCAACGGAAGGAAATCTCATTTCCTTTCACAAAGCCCGAAACAAGTGTGTGTCCACCCTCAGGAGAGCCAGGAAACAATATCTCACCATTCTCAAGACCGAACTCTCTTATCTGTCTCCCTCTTCCAAATCCTGGTGGTGTCTGGTCAAATCTGTTTCTGGTGTTTGTTCCCCCTCCATCCCCTCCCTCACCTCAAACGGCTTAACGGCTGACTCCGCACGTGAAAAAGCTGAATGCCTCAACTCTGTGTTTGCCTCTAAATCTTGTGTCCCAAACCCATCCCTCTCTGTACCCACCGTACCTAGTCGTACCCAGCTGCTCCTGGACTCTGTGTCCTTTCCTCCTGACAAGGTGGAAAAGTTTCTGTCAACCCTCGACTCTGATTCTGATTCTGCAACTGGTCCTGACGGCATCAGCCCACGGGTCCTAAAATCATGTTCTTCTGCTCTTTCACTCCCTCTTTCTGTTCTCTTCACCCTCTCTTTTGCTCAAGGTCATCTGCCATCTGCTTGGAAATCAGCCAACATCACCGGTTTGCACAAAAAAGGTGCAAAAACAGATCCCAGCAACTACAGACCAATCAGCCTTCTCCCAATTATCAGCAAAGTCATGGAATCCATCATTGCTTCAGATATTAAATCTTTCCTCTTCTCCAATGGCTTGATCTCTGATCATCAATTTGGTTTCAGACCTGGTCACTCTACTCTGGACATGCTGCTTCTGCTTTCTCAACAATGGATGGAGGTCCTCAATGCCAAACAGGAAATTAGAGCCGTCTCCCTTGACATTTCACGTGCCTTCGATACGGTCTGGCACCCTGCTCTGCTCACCAAACTCTCCTCCTTTGGTATCCATGGAAATCTCCATGCATGGCTGGCGGACTTCCTCTCTGGTCGTAGTCAACGTGTGGCCCTGAATGGGTTTCTCTCATCTCCTCTTCCTGTTCAGGCTGGAGTTCCCCAAGGTAGTGTTCTGGGCCCTGTGCTTTTTCTGGTCTTCATCAATGATCTCTCTGACTCTCTTGAAAATCCTCTCTATCTCTTTGCTGACGACTCTACTCTCTGTCGCTCCATTCCTCATCCCTCAGATCGGCAGTCTGCAGCCTCCTCACTCTCTGCAGACCTGGACAAAATCACAGACTGGTCAAACAAGTGGAACATGTCTTTCAATCCTGACAAATCTCACACTCTTACAATGTCTCTCCGAAAGGACCGACTGGACAACCCTCCCATCTACTTTCTCAACAATCCTCTCCAAGAAGTTCTGTCGCTCAAGCTTTTGGGTCTCACTATCTGCCATGATCTTTCTTGGGAAAACCACATTTCCAAGCTGGCCTCCAAAGCCAGTCGCCGACTGGGCATCCTCCGTCGTGCGAAGTCCTTCCTTGGCACACCTGAGCTCCTCACCACATACAAGGCTTTCATCCGCAGCTCAATGGAATACTGTTCCCCCCTCTGGGCTGGTGCTCCTGCCTCACACCTTGCTCGGCTTCACGCTGTTGAGGCCAAAGCTTTCAGAATCATTGGAATCTCCTGCGATGTAGTCAACACCGAGGGCCTTTCACTCACTCACCACAGGCAGGTTGGTGGTCTTTCTGTCTTCTACCGACTCCTCTCCGGCCTTGCTCCCCCAGCTCTCTCTGTGCTCTGTCCCCCCAATATTCCTTCAGGTCGCACAAGATCTGCCTGCAACCCTCTTATGGTTAAACTGCCAAAGTCTAGGCTCTCTGCTCACCTTCACTCTTTCATTCCCCTTTTCTCCCGCCTCTGGAACAAACTCCCCCACTCCCTTCAATCCCACTCCTCCCTCCAGGTCTTTAAAACAGCTGTTCACCACCATCTCTTATCTTCCCCCATCGAAAACCTTGATCTTTTCTACCCCCGGTAATTCACCCCAGAGTCCTTGCAGTGTTCATATGTTTTATTCCTCTCCCACCTCCCCCCAAGTCCTCCCGATGTCCCTGCTCTCAAATGTTGTGTTTGTGTCCTTCCCCCTCTTCCCCCTCTCTTTTGTGTCCTTCCCCCTCTCTCCCCATCTTGTCTGCCGCTCCCCTTGTTTTTTGTGTTTTGTGTCGGTTTGTCTTTTTGTGTGATTAATGTTAGCTCTTTCACGAGCCTCGATCTTGTATACAAACAAAAAAAAAAAAAAAAAAAAAAAAAAAAAAAAAATCGACCCTAATTTGCCACAATAAAGATCGATTTCAAAAAAAAAAAAAAAAAGTCTGAATCGATCTTTATTGTGACAAATTTACCAAAGCTTTCGATGGTCCAAATTTTAGATCAATGAAAGCCTTGGTAAAATCAATAAAAGCGGCAAAATGAGGAAGGTTTTGCTCTCGACATTTCTCCTGGATTTGACGCAAACAGAAAGATTGCATCAATAGTCGAATAAATTTTGTGACAACCATACTGCGACTCACTTAAGATTATTTCGCTGAAAGAGACGAACGACTATCATTTTGACAAATTTTTTTTACAGCAGCTGATTTCCTATTTATTATTTCCACGATAGTTGCTTGGCTTCAACCAGTCACCCGTTTTGAAAAACGTAATAATATTTGCATTCTTGAAATCGCTTGGTAAAAACTCATGAACCCAAAAAGCAGAGAAAAGACGAAAAAGGAAATTAGTCTGGAAGTGGGCAATTTTCCAAAATTCCATTGAAATAGAATCAGGGCCACTGGCTCTGTTGTTTTTCATTTGCTTGATTGCATCATTCACTTCAGAGATTAATGGTGCAATGGCTAGACTCTACAACAGGATGTTGAGAGATTGAGTCCAAGATGCTAATTGAGAAATCATTAGCTTTGAAAAGCTTGGAGAAATGCTCATTCCAGCAAAATTTGAGACTTCCTGTTAAAACATCACCATTTTCAGTGAGGAGTTTGATTTTTTTTTTTTTAAGCAGACCAAATATATATTTATTGCTCGGGAAAAATTCGTAGCACAGTACTGTAAACTGCCAGAATCGGCGAGATGTTGGATTTAAATTGCTTTGTTTTTCCACCACAGATTTTTTTTGTAAAACGGGTGGAGCACTGAAGATTTTTTTTTTGCGCCACATGGAAATCGTTCGTTGCTGTTCTTCTTGCACAAGTAATAGTTATTTGACGTGACACATTACGAATTTCTAACAAGTTTTGAATTTCCGAATAATCATCAAACCAGTCCTGATTTTGCCTTTTACTCAAACCAACACTAGATTTTGCCGCATCCAGAACAACCTTCAAAATGTCCGAGTTTGATCAAATGTCGCACAAGGTCGCACAAGATCTGCCAGCCACCCTCTGATGGTTAAACTGCCGAAATCTCGGCTCTCTGCTCACCTTCACTCTTTCATTCCTCTTTTCTCCCGCCTCTGGAACAAACTCCCACACTCACTTCAATCACACTCCTCCCTCCAGGTCTTTAAAACAGCTGTTCACCACCATCTCTTATCTTCCCCCATCCAAAACCTTGATCTTTTCTATCCCCACTAATTCACCCCAGATCCACCTTGTTTGAAATTCCAACTTCTTTCCTGGAAGTCCTGGCAGTGTCCATATGTTTTATACCTCTCCCACCCCCCCCCCCCTTCCCATGCCTCCCCCCCAAAGCCCTCTCCCTCCCACAGTTCTCTCGATGTCTCCATGTCTCTCGGTCCCTGCTCTCAAATGTTGTGTTTGTGTCCTTCCCCCCCCTCTCCCCATCTTGTCTACCGCTCCCGATGTTATTTGTTTTATGTGTCTGTTTGTCTTTCTGTGCGATTAATGTTCACTCTTTCACGAGCCTCGATCTTGTATACAAAAAAGAAAAGAAAAAAAAAAGTCAGTATTGGAAATGTTGATCGACTGATCATTTATATTTTTGCTTTACTGTATTTGGAAAGCTGTAACCATTTTTCTACATTTCCCAATCGTTGTTCAGGTTGCATAGTTTTGATGAAGCAATCACATGTTGAAAAAGTATGATTATCAGGAGTTTGCTGAGAGGAACAATGTTTCAATGCATCAACAACAAATAATAGTTGGTTAACCACTTAAAACCCACACCTTTTATGACAAAATATCCAAGCTTCAAGACACCAAGCGAAATAAAAATGGACCAAAGTGGTAATTAGTGAATGGGGTCTCATATCCAGGACTCGTACAAATCCCCGATGATCTACACCTCAGATCGGTCCATTCTGCTAATGTCCGAAATACAAATGCTGAGCCACGTAAACTGTTCCTATACAATTCTTGCAATCGTACTTTCTATACAAAACGATACCTTTTACATCCTTGTACAATTACAGAAAGTAAAATAGGTGCACCCCCTCGTCCCTGTAAATCCCCTGCAGGACAAGATTTATTCAATGCCATGAACAAACAGTGGTAAATCATGGGTGAAGAAGGTTGTGGTTAAGTTTCATCGAAATAGTGTGTGTAGTTTCAGAGAAGAAAGCAAATACCTATTTTGTGGGGTTCAAACCTGGACCCACTTTGACGTCTGGCACACCCCCTTAAACCTCGATATTTTAGCCATGAACAAACTAGTCGCAACATGCCAAATATCATTTTAGCCAAGTTTGGTCACAATCCCATCAACAATTTCAGAGAAAAAGTTAAGTGTTTACGGACTGACAGACTGTCAGATGACGCTCCATCCCATAAGCTCCCAGAAACTACGTTCCAGGTGAGCTAAAAATGAAAACAAGGTTTTTCAAATAATTTTGGAAACAAAATTCAACATATTTCTTTAACTCGGCAAAAAAAAAAAAAACAGCCGGTGGTACACTGTTCAGTCGGGGTACGCAAACCACAGGCTTTTATGGAGAACACTGGGAGCTAATGGCACACTGCACTGACATATTTTCCATATCTTACACCAACATTTCCTGATGGAGCAGAATAAAAACATGCTGGTATTTGGCAACTCATGGAAAATTACAGTACACACAATTCCAGCAAAAAATTTGGCCTCGTCACACACCCCATCTGTCCACCATATCCTCTTGAGATATCCTGCTTACAGACAAACATACATACATACATACTGCTCAAGTGACAACATAGCCTCCATCCATCTTCGATGGCAGAAGTAATAAAGTTACTTCACAGAGTATGAAAGCACATTTTATATGAATAATACGTCCACCTTTGGAGTTGCAACAACACATGATGCAACAAAGCTCAACATGAGCAATATGCAGGGAGTAAGTGATCACTCTCCAAAATGTTATCGTAGGTGAGCAGAGGCGAGTGATTTAGTTTATGTTAAAGTAACTCCAGATGAGCAATAAGACGTCAATATGTTTGATCAAATAACTTCATACGAGTTTGTTAACGTACAACCACAGCAATCATGAATAAGGGACGATGTGAAATTAGAAACTAAAATTAAACAAGTCAATACAGAACATTGATAAAATAATGTATGCACACTAATGGTCGGGTGCAGAGCAGAGGGGCTAGGCCGCTAGAGGGAGAGGCAGGCCTGCATGTCTCAGATAGACTGCTTGAAGAATTTGTGAGCTTTTAAAGGCCAAAAATGAAAAAGCCCATGCATGCATGTTTTGCATCATGGTTTTGTCCATTACATCTTGATCTGCTCAGTGTACTATATCTTCCACGAACCTCGACTATGTATAAACAGTGCACTGCACTGACTAAAGGTCTTTTCAACCAATTTCAATGCTTGCTAGAAGACAGGGCAGCATGTAGAATCATACTAACATAATCATAAGACTTTAAACAAACAAAAAATACCCTATTTTGGGAGGCAAGCCCCCCCCCTCCCCCCACCCACCATAGACCACCTTAGACCCAGATTTTTTAAATGCCAGGAACACACTTTGGTACAACACGGGTGATTAAGGTTGTGGTCAAGTTTCATCAGAATTGCATGTGTAGTTTCTGAGAAGAAAGAAAGTACCTATTTTGAATGGCGATTAAGATAGAGAAACAGTGCAGGTCAAGCTCGGATTCCGATACCGATTTCACCGTCATTACCAACTCTGAAGTTTCTCTGTATGTTGAAACTGATGAGTTGTATTTTGAAGAAACTATTGGAGACAAAATTAGCGACGGAAACACATTCGAGAGAATTATGAGTGTTTTGCGAGTGATTCAGAGTGAGATAGCAATAACTGAGGTGTTAGTTTCGCTGCATTTCGCTGCACATCCCATTGTAATAATAGGATTCACACACACCTTAACCACTGAGTTACGGTTATATTGTCGTGTTCCTGGGGATTAAGATCCTCCAAGGTAACGGGTAACTGATCGAGCTTTACACTCCGAGGCGTTCAATCCAATGGCAGTGTGAATACGCACGGGGGATGACGGCAGCAAAGGGTAGCAAAGCTCTTACCTGTACGGATCCCACTGGATGTCTTCGACCCTGGTAGTCAACTCAAACTGACAAGGAATTATAATACAAAAAATACCGGATTTAATGAAATAAATGCTGGTAACAAAAAAAAATGCACAGCAAAACTAAAATTCCTTAATGGAGCGCCCCCCACGCAGACCCGTATACAACACAAGGGGATGATAAAATAAATGTGAAAATAAAGTGTAGTGTTTGTGAGGTGCATTTGCCTGCACTCCGCCTGGCGTCCGTGACCATCGAAGGTCCGGCGTATCTGCACGGAAAAACACACGCCCTGGCGCGAAGTCCGTGCGCGGGAAAATGTCTGAGCGCAGTTCGTTCCTCCAACCGCCGAGCGCGAAGTGAGCAGGCCGCGCCCGTCCACTTGCTGTCTGCTCCACACAGCACCGTTGTCTCAGCGCGGACAGCTGCCACACCGTCAGCACCGAGCCAGGGAAAAGAAAATGCGGCCGCTCGAACCGATCACCCGGACCAAAAAGCGCAAATGTCCGACTGCACGACACCAATGTCCCTGTCCCAACGCAAGACAAGGAAAATGGGACTGTTCACAATGAAATCCAGAACCAAGAAGAAGACGAACTGTGACACCTTTTCATCAGCTTGGAACCCAAAGAAAAGAGAGAATGCCAGGACACAGTCTTTTGTTCACCAGGCCCTTACATCATCCGACGCCGCTCGTGCCTGCTCCAACCAGCGAGTCCATCTCTTCATTCCATAACCGTCCTAACCAATCGCTGCTCTGCGGGGGCATGGCCTCCCGCCCCTCCTGTGCCTTTGTGATCACTAGGTCAGTGGTATCATCGGTGGTGCTCAATGTCCTGTTTCCGGTTAGTTTTTATTTAGTGTCTTAATGCATGATTGTTGGCTTTGTGTGTGTGTGTGTGTGTGCTGTATTGTCATAAGGAACAGAGGGGAAATAACAGAGGCGATTACATACAGGGGATTAATTACCCTTAATCCCTAACTAATTAACATAACCCCCACTCCTTGTCATGGGGACAATTATACACTCTTACATGACATCGTCTAAACGGATTCCCTACTTATGGAACATGGGGGGTTCTTCTTCTTCATCGCGACAGAGGGAGCACGGTAATCCATACAATTCTACCTGGCTCGAAGGTAATCATTGCCTACCCCCACAAACGTAGCAATATATTCCTTGACAGTTGTTCATGTACCTAATTCATGTTTAGAGATGCATGTTTAGAGATGCATGTTTAGAGATGCATGTTTGGAGATGCATGTTTGGAGATGCATGTTTAGAGATGCATGTTTAAAGATGCATGTTTAAAGATGCATGTTTAGAGATGCACGTTTAGAGATGCACGTTTAGAGATGCACGTTTAGAGATGCACGTTTAGAGATGCACGTTTCGAGATGCACGTTTCGAGATGCACGTTTCGAGATGCACGTTTCGAGATGCACGTTTCGAGATGCATGTTTCAATACATTCAGTACTTACAAAGAACCAAAATATTAATGTAAAAAGTTATGAGGGATGCATGACGTGCTGAAGTATAGACAGTAAAGGCCATTAATTATGTGGTTCCAATTGGCGTTCCGCAATCTTTTATCACTGGCCTTTTCCGGGGAGGAGAGCCGGGAGGGCCGACTGGGGAGGAGAGCCGGGATGGCCGATTGGGGACGAGAGCCGGGATGGCAGACTGGGGACGAGAGCCGGGATGGCAGACTGGGGGACGAGAGTCGGGATGACCGACTGGGGGACGAGAGTCGGGATGACCGACTGGGGGACGAGAGTCGGGATGACCGACGGGGACGAGAGTCGGGATGACCAACTGGGGGACGAGAGTCGGGATGACCGACTGGGGGACGAGGGTCGGGATGACCGACTGGGGGACGAGAGTCGGGATGACCGACTGGGGGACGAGAGTCGGGATGACCGACTGGGGGACGAGAGTCGGGATGACCGACAGGGGAAGAGATTCGAGTGCATCATTATGATCTGGAGTACCGCCACAGTGGATCATCAGCCTCAACCTGACCATCAGTTTTCATCTCTTCCCCAAAACTAAAGAACACCTTTGTGGAGAACATGTCTCTTCCCATGGTGATGTGAAAACCACTGATCAAGTAGTGTGATAAGCAAACAAATGTGTCACTCAAGCATGGTAGATATAAAGATTGTGGTGATTAATGAAAATTAATTATGCTAGAATAGTAGAAATAGAATGGCACTCAGTAGAGAGCATACCTCCACCTGGTTAGCCATATCACTCAATGGTGAAGAATCACTTTTTTAAATTCTACTAGCTGGACCCGTATCCGGATCTTCACCAAAATTGAATCGATTCTTACTTGTCACACACACAACCTATCCAAAAAGTTTCGTCCAAATCCATCCATAACTTTTTGAGATATCCTGCGATGTATCGTTTATGGCCCTATCTTCCAATGGTGAAGAATCACTTAAGAAATTAAATAATTCTCATATCCAAATCCATATTCAGATCTTCACCAAAATCGAATCAAGTCGTCCTTGTCAAACACCCAACCTCTCCACCAAGTTTCGTCCAAATCCGTCCACAACTTTTTGAGATATCCTGCCGTATATCGTTTTGGCCCTATCGCCCAATGGTGAAGAACCACTTTAAAAATTCTAGTAGCCGGATCCGAATCCGGATCTTCACCAAAATCTAATAATTTCGTCCTTGTCACATACACTGCATCTCTGCCAAATTTCGTCCGAATCGGTCCACAACGTTTTGAGATATTTGGTTCACAAACCGACAAACAGACAAACAGACAGACAGACAGAGGTGAAAATATAACCTCCATCCAGATTTGGTGGCAGAGGTAATAAAGATCGATGTTCGTATCTTTGTATACTGAATCGAGGCTCGTGAAAGATCTGACAACCGCGAGGGAAAGACAGCACAGGGGGACCACGAGGGAAAGACAGCACAGGGGGACCACGAGGGAAAGACAGCACAGGGGGACCGCGAGGGAAAGACAGCACAGGGGGACCGCGAGGGAAAGACAGCACAGGGGGACCGCGAGGGAAAGACAGCACAGGGGGACCGCGAGGGAAAGACAGCACAGGGGGACCGCGAGGGAAAGACAGCACAGGGGGACCGCGACAGAAAGACAGCACAGGGGGACCGCGACGGAAAGACAGCACAGGGGGACCGCGACGGAAAGACAGCACAGGGGGACCGCGAGGGAAAGACAGTACAGGGGGACCGCGAGGGAAAGACAGTACAGGGGGACCGCGAGGGAAAGACAGTACAGGGGGACCACGAGGGAAAGACAGTACCTGTTTGTTTCATTCAAATATCTTTACCTATTTTGGAGAAAAAGAATAAGAGGCATCACTTTTCAGCATGCCCTGTGCAGTATACCCATTTGAGAACAAAAGGGTCTTCAATAAAGATCATAATAGTTTGTCTTGCAGTGTGAATATGGACTCCAAACAAATCCATCGACTGCACCATTGGACCCTTGCAGTTTGTTTATCAATCGAGTATCATGCTAGTATCACCATGTGAACGGAGTTCATGTACAGAAGAATATAAGGTACGTGGTATTTAGTCATGTTAGCAATATCATGCAACCAAACTAAAAAAAAAAAATCAGTCATAATAGAAGCATTTCACAATAATTTTACTGAAGATTCTGAAGGATTCAAAATTGATGTGAAAGTCATATTTCAGATAATGTTATTTGTTGCGTCTCACTAAAATGTCTCACTAAAAACAGATGAGTGCTTGAATGCAAGCTGAGGTATGCACTCATACTTCCTGTTATTAATAATGCCTTCAATACGGTCTGGCACCCCACTCTGCTCACCAACTCTCCTCCTATGGTATCAATGGAAATCTCCACGCATGGCTTGTGGACTCTGGTCGTAGTCAACGTGTGGCCCTGAATGGAATTCTCTCATCTCCCCCTTCCTGTTCAGGCTGGAGTTCCTCATGGCAGTGTTCTGGGCCCTGTACTTTTTCTGGTCTTCATCAATGATCTCTCCGACTCTATGGAAAATCCCCTCTATCTCTTTGCTGATGACTGCACTCTCTGCCGCTCCATTTCTCATCCCTCAGATCGGCAGTCTGCAGCCTCCTCTCTCTGCAGACCTGGACAAAATCACAGACTAGTCAAACAAGTGGAACATGTCTTTCAATCCTGACAAATCTCACACTGACTATGCTTCTACGAAAAGACCGACTGGACAACCCTCCCATCTACTTTCTCAACAATCCTCTCCAAGAAGTTCTGTCACTCAAAGCTTTTGGGTCTCACTGTCTGCCATGATCTTTCCTGGGAAAACCACATTTCCAATCTGGCCTCCAAAGCCAGTCACCGACTGGGCATCCTCCGTCGTGTGAAGTCCTTCCTTGGCACACCTGAGCTCCTCACCACATACAAGGCTTTCATCCGCAGCTCAATGGAATACTGTTCTCCCCTCTGGGCCGGTGCGCCTGCCTCACACCTAGCACGGCTTCATGCTGTTGAAACCAAAGCTTTCAGAATCATTGGAATCTCCCGTGATGAAGCTAAATCCGAGGGCCTTTCACTCACTCACCGCAGGCAGGTTTGGTGGTCTTTCTGTCTTCTACAGACTCCTCTCCGGCCTTGCTCCCCCAGCTCTCTCTGGGCTCTGTCCCCCAAATATTCCTACAGGTCGCACAAGATCTGCCAGCAACCCTCTTATGGTTAAAACTGCCAAAATCAAGACTCTATTTACTTTCACTCTTTCATTCCTCTTTTCTCCCGGGAAAAAGTGGAGAAAAGTGCGGGCTCAGTGGCTGGTATCAGTTTTCGCAGCTCAGTGCAGCTTGCGGTTTCCTGCGCTAGGACGTGGAGGCCTGAGACGAACTGGGACGATTCCTGACGAGGTTCAAGAGCAGCTCGGAGGAAGAGTTTTTCGGAGCTGTTTTCGGATGACGTGCTGATGTCCTTGGACTTCGCGCCAGGCTCTGGGCCGACCGGGCCGACGTGTGTGATATTCAGCAGCATAGACAACGAAAAGCCCGACCGAATATCATCGCTTCGTGGCTGCTTTCCGCCGCCAAAATCCAGCGCGGCTTGGGCGATTCTGCCCCTGTTTTGAGAACACCCAGCGAGGCCTTCATCGGGGCCGAGCGAGCAAGGCTTCCGCTGCCGAAATCCAGCGCGGCTTGGGCGATTTTGCCCCTGTTTGGAGAACACCCAGCGAGGCCTTCATCGGGGCCAAGCGAGCAAGGGCGTGTCGGGACCTGGTTCGCGCCATTGACCGAGTAGTTCGCACCAACCGGAGCTGTTTTCGGATGACGTGCTGATGTCCTTGGACTTCGCGCCAGGCTCTGGGCCGACGTGCATCGAAGTCCTTTCCAAGGGCGTGGTGCTGACCGGGCAAACGTGCAGGGGTCGAAATTATCGACGGCATCGACGGCAAAAGCTGGCGTGCCCAAGCTATTTGCCGTGCTGCCCCCGAACTTTTCATGATCACTACGGCAGAGAGTTGCAGTGCCCTTTTTCTTCAGTTGCTGCTGTGCCCTTTTTGTCAATAAAGCATAATAATAGAGACCAAAGTATGAATAAAGTAATGATGAAAACAACAAACTGTCTTCGTCAGCTTTCGTTTTCTCAGTGCATGTCGGAACATTAGCGTAGTAAGCATATACATTGTCTAGGCTACCTCGTTTCCCGTTCTCTTACTGAATACAGAATGTTGCAGTCCTACTATCGTCCTTGGGTACGGGAAACGAGGTTCAAGGGCATCCCATAATTTCTATTTGCCCCGCCTACGACCATTCGTCATCCCATACGTCATCCAGCATCATCAATGAAACGCAAAGCATTATGGGCTACTATGAGCGCATAAATTACAGCGTGGCTATTATTGCCGATGTTTGCACACCCACGTCGTTGCCTACCAACCGCGCTGTATTAGCGGGGGTAATACTCATGGTTGGGACGGCCTTCCGATTGCTTCCGTCCCGACTATAGGTATGTTACAATCCCGCAAGGTCAGCGGTGGTGTACATCTGCCGCTGAACCTGTGCGCACATGTCTACGAGAGGCTGTAGGGATCTCCAGGAAATGCAGGTTTTGCATTGGCGGTTGGAGGGTATTTCCGCGTACGTCATAGCCGATGATGTAGTGGAATTGTTCGCGCTTCTAACCTCGTTTTCGAATTTACACGAGACCTCTTCAATTTCTGTTATACGATCGGCTCGAAAGTTTGGCTTGTGTTCAGCACTTTTCAAATCAATGATCGAATTATTCCGTTCAAATCAACATCACATGTAGAGTGGCAGTTCTCAGCAGTGAAGTGTATTCTTGGGGATTGGAGGCTAAAACTGGGGTTGGGTATGCAGGAACACCTTCTGCGCATCAGCACAGAAGGGCCCGACCCCGACGACTTTGATCCTACACGTAGCGTTGCCAGGTGGCATTCTATGAGTGCATTTGGACGTAGGCCTGATACTACACCCCTCTCCCCCAAGGGTGATTGAATTGTAATCATGTATACCTGACTCAAGACTGAATCAGTATTGAGTAAAGATGATGTCTGATGATGATGATGAAAAAAGTTCAACTCTGTCAAACAAAAGTTAAACTTTGTTACATGGACATGATGACAATGCAGTTCTGACTGAGTTGAGTTGAGTTTTGAGAGATATGAAATCTGAAACTGTTATTGAGATTCAAATTCTAAAAATACATTATTAAAAAGTTTAAGTTGATTTACTTGTTCTGTCAAAGGTTAAACTTTGTTACATGGCCATGATGACAATGCAGTTCTGAGTTGAGTTGAGTTTTCTGAAACTGTTTATATTCTAAAAATACATTATTAAAAAGTTTAAGTTGATTTACTTGTTCTGTCAGTAACATTTCCCAGCCTGTTTAAGTTACCGACACACTTTAACTTTGTGCCCACAAGAATAATTATTGATTGCCTTGGTGCCCCCCCAAACCCAAAAGAAAATGCCTTGGTGCCCTCCAAACCCAAAATAAAATGCCTTGGTGCTCCAAAAAATTTGAAGTCATCAAAGGCAAACATTGCTGTGCCCTCCCTACAGAGTAATTCGACCCCTGAACGTGGCATGGTGCTGACGGGGCCCCCGCAGCCGTGATGCCCCCCCCCACCCCCCCAGAATTTCCATGTTTTAAACGTTTCCCAGTGTGTACCCTGGATTCGAATAGGTACACCATATCCCTGCGTGTCGTAAGAGACGACTAAGAGGGTTGGCGTCAGGAAGGGCATCCGGCCATAAAAACATTGCCTCAAAAAGAGAACCATGACAATTACAACTACATATGGGCAGGGTACAGCCTGAAGTGGAGATCGGTTTCTGAGGTTTGGGACATGGAATGTAGGGACAATGACAGGGAGATCAGGAGAAGTGGTGGAAGTATTGGTCAGAAGAAGAGTGGACATATGTTGTGTGCAAGAGACGAGATGGAAGGGAAGTGGTGTGAGAATGGTGAAGGGTAGGCAGGGACAGAAATACAAGTTTGTGTGGCAAGGGTGCCTGGAGGGCGTGAATGGTGTTGGTGTCCTGTTTTCTGAGGAGTTTGTAGACAGTGTGGTGAGTGACTAGAGTGAGTGATAGGTTGATGATGGTGAAAATGATTGGAAAGCTCTTGGTGAACGTCATCTCGGGATATGCTCCGGAGGTTGGTCGGAGCGATGAAGAGAAGGACAAGTTCTGGTGTGTGATAGAGAAGCCGATGGAAAACGTGAAAGATGAGGAAGTTGTTGTGGTCGGAGGAGACCTAAATGGACATGTGGGAAGGAGTATGGATGGTTTTGAGGGAGTTCATGGGAGTTACGGAGAGGTGTGAGAAATGGAGAAGGTGAAAGGATTTTGGAGTTTGCTGATGGAGCTGATTTGTAATACTCAGTTCCAGAAAGAGGATAATAAGCTTGTTACATACACGTCAGGTGGGTCGACGACAACCGTTGACTATCTGATGGTGCGTAGGCGAGATAGAGGGCACCTCCGGGACACAAAGATGATCCCGGGGGAGGGGGCTGTTTCACAGCACCACTTGGTTGTCTGCGACATAAGGGTGAAAGGTGCGAGGAGAGCTCGGCAGGTGAAGTACCAACCGAGAATGAAGGTGTGGAGGTTGAAAGAGGCGACAGTAAGGGAGGCATTAAAAGAGAGGCTGAGTAGGGTAGAGGATGATGTGGTTGAGCGTGAAAGTGGTTGGATGTCAATGAAAGCTAGTCTGTTGGGAGCCGTTGGTGAGGTATGTGGATAGACAAAAGGACCACCGAGGCACTCGGAAACATGGTGGTGGGATGATGAAGTTGGAAAGAGGATTGACGAGAAGAGGAAGAAGTTCAAGGAGTGGCAGAAGGCGAAGGGTACGGGAGCAGAAACAGCAGAGCATGAAAGTTATAAGGCAGCCAAGAAGGCTGCAAAGAAAGAGGTAGCAAAGGCGCAGGAGGCATGTAGGAAAATGTTCGGAGAACGCTTGGATTCGGAAGAGGGTCAGAGAGCAGTATTCAGGATTGCAAAGCAGATAGCGAAAGAGAGGTGTGATGTGATGGGGGTGAGTTGCTTGAAGGATGAAGTGGGACAAATCGTTGTGGACCCAGGTGGAATTAAAGGAAGATGGAAAAGATATCTGGAAATGCTGTTGAATACAGAGAATGAATGGGATGGCAACATAGAGAGTAACCCAGTGTTAGGACCGGCAGAGAAGATAACTGAGAAGGAAGTTGAGGAAGCGATAAAAGCAATGAAGAGTAGTCCGCAAGCCATGCATATCTCCATGCATGGCTTGCGGACTTCCTCTCTGGTCGTAGTCAACGTGTGGCCCTGAATGGATTTCTCTCATCTCCCCTTCCCGTTCAGGCTGGAGTTCCCCAAGGCAGTGTGCTGGGCCCTGTGCTTTTTCTGGTCTTTATCAATGATCTCTCCGACTCTCTGGAAAATCCTCTGTATCTCTTTGCTGATGACTCCACTCTCTGCCGCTCCATTCCTCTTCCCTCAGATCGGCAGTCTGCAGCCTCCTCACTCTCTGAAGACCTGGACAAAATCACAGACTGGTCAAACATGTGGAACATGTCTTTCAATCCTGACAAATCTCACACTCTTACTATGTCTCTCCGAAAAGATCGACTGGACAACCCTCCCATCTACTTTCTCAACAATCCTCTCCAAGAAGTTCTGTCGCTCAAGCTTTTGGGTCTCACCATCTGCCATGATCTTTCTTGGGAAAACCACATTTCCAAGCTGGCCTCCAAAGCCAGTCGCCGACTGGGCATCCTCCGTCGTGCGAAGTCCTTCCTAGGCACACCTGAGCTCCTCACCACATACAAGGCTTTCATCCGCAGCTCAATGGAATACTGTTCTCCCCTATGGGCTGGTGCTCCTGCCTCACACCTGGCTCGGCTTCACGCTGTTGAATCCAAAGCTTTCAGAATCATTGGAATCTCCCGCGATGAAGCTATCTCTGAGGGCCTTTCACTCACTCACCGCAGGCAGGTAGGTGGTCTTTCTGTCTTCTACCGAATCCTCTCCGGCCTTGCTCCCCCAGCTCTCTCTGTGCTCTGTCCCCCAAATATTCCGAAAGGTCACACAAGATCTGCCAGCCACCCTCTGATGGTTAAACTGCCGAAATCTCGGCTCTCTGCTCACCTTCACTCTTTCATTCCTCTTTTCTCCCGCCTCTGGAACAAACTCCCACACTCACTTCAATAACACTCCTCCCTCCAGGTCTTCAAAACAGCTGTTCACCACCATCTCTTATCTTCCCCCATCCAAAACCTTGATCTTTTCTACCCCCACTAATTCACCCCAGATCCACCTTGTTTGAAATTCCAACTTCTTTCCTGGAAGTCTTGGCAGTGTCCATATGTTTTATACCTCTCCCACCCCCCCACCCCCCTTCCCATGCCTCCCCCCAAAGCCCTCTCCCTCCCACAGTTCTCTCGATGTCTCCATGTCTCTCGGTCCCTGCTCTCAAATGTTGCGTTTGTGTCCTTCCCCCTCTCTCCCCATCTTGTCTACCGCTCCCGATGTTATTTGTTTTGTGTATCTGTTTGTCTTTCTGTGTGATTAATGTTCGCTCTTTCACGAGCCTCGATCTTGTATACAAAAAAAAAAAAAAAAAAAAAACCGGGAGGGCCGACGGGAGTTGTGGGAGATATGTTGAAGGCAGCAGGAAGTTGGGGTGTGAAGAGAATGACAGAGATCTGTAATCTGGCGGTGAAAGAAGGCCGCATTCCAGTGGATTGGGAACTGAGTACTCTCGTCCCTCTATACAAGGGGAAAGGTGACCCTCGAGAGTGTGGCTCATACCGAGCGATAAAGTTATTGGAGCATGGAATGAAGGTATTGGAAAGGGTGTTGGAGAGGAGGATAAGGAAGAAAGTGAAGATCGACGAAATGCAGTTTGGATTTATGCCAGGAAGAGGAACGACAGACGTGCTTTTAATTGCGAGGCAGTTGCAGGAGAAGTACATGGAGAAGAGGAAGAAGTTGTTTCTTGGGTTTGTTGATCTGTAGAAAGCATTCGATAGGGTTCCACGCAAAGTATTGACATGGGCAATGAGGAAGTTAGTAGTGGAGGAATGGTTGATCAGAGTAGTGATGGCAATGTACAAAAGAGCGTGCACAGCTGTAAGGACGAAGGACGGGAACAGTGGTGAGTTTGAGGTGAAGGTGTGAGTGCATCAGGGGTCGGTACCAAGTCCACTACTATTTGTAGCTATGATGGAGGTGCTGGCTCAGAACGTAAAGGAGGGTTTACCGTGGGAGTTGTTGTATGCAGATGATCTGGTGTTGATTGCGGAAAGTATGGATGGACTGAAGGAAAAGATGAACAAGTGGAAGGAATGTATGGAGACAAAAGGTCTGAAGGTGAATATCGGAAAGACGAAGGTGATGGCAAGTGGTAAAGCATGTGATGAGGTGGAAAGAACTGGGAAGTGGCTCTGTGCTGTGTGCAGGAAGGGTGTCGGAGCGAACTCCATTCAATGTACAATGTGCGCTGAGTGGGTTCATCAAAAATGTAGTGGCCTGAGAGGGTCATTAACCAGTGTGGCAGCTACATTCAAATGTAAGGTGTGCACAGAGGGAGCTGCAGATGGAGGAAATGTTGAGTTGGATCTTGGAGGCGGCGTGAAGCTGGAAGGTGTGAAAACATTTTGCTACCTCGGAGACATGCTGAATGGAGAAGGTGGATCAGACTCGGCAACGGTTGCTAGAGTGAGATGTGCATGGAAGAAGTTTCGGGAACTGAGTGACGTGCTGATAAGGAGGGGAGTGTCGTTGAAGCTGAAGGGAAAGGTGTATGCTGCATGTGTGAGAAGTGTTATGATTTATGGGAGCGAGACATGGGTAATGAACGTAGAGCAGCAACGAAGGTTGAAAAGGGTGGAAATGCGAATGGTTTGATGGATGTGCGGAGTATCGTTGAGAGAGAGAGGAAGACAAATGATGAATTGCAAAAAATGATGGGAATAGAGCCTGTGATTGATGTTGTGAAGAGGAACAGGTTGAGATGGGTTGGTCATGTGTTGAGGAAGGATGAAAGTGACTGGTTGAGAAAAGTGATGGAAATGAATGTAGAAGGAAGTAGAGGACGGGGAAGACCGAGAAAGACCGAGAAAGACTTGGCCAAAGATGGCGGAAGAAGAAATGCGGGCAAGGGGGTTAACAAGGAGAGATGCAGAAAATAGGGTAAGATGGAGAAGATTGTCATGGGGACCGCAAGGCTAACCCCCGCTGGCCTTAAAATGCATGTTGTTGTTGTTGTATTCCTCTTTTCTCCCGCCTCTGGAACAAACTCCCTCACTCTCTTCAATCCCACTCCTCTCTCCAGGTCTTTAAAACAGTTGTTCATCACCATCTCTTATCTTCCCCCATCCAAAACCTTGATATTCTCTACCCATGCAAATTCACCCCAGATCCAATTTTTGAAATACCAACTTCTTTCCTGGAAGTCCTTGCAGTGTCCATGTGTTTTATACTTCTCCCCACCCCCCCCCCCCCCACCCCATCCCATCCCACGCCTCCTCCCCCCAAGCCCTCTCCCTCCCACAGATCTCCCGATGTCCCTGCTCTCAAATGTTGTGTTTGTGTGCTTCCCCCTCTCTCCCCATCTTGTCTACTGCTCCCCTTATTATATGTTTTATGTCTGTTTGTTTGATTTTTGTGTGATTAATATTAGCTCTTTCACGAGCCTCGATCTTGTATACAAAAAAGGAAAAAAAAGATTAGCATAAAATTGGCAGGCATGTGAAAGAGGTTGGTGAGAAAATGTGGAAATTTATGTTGGATCACCTTATGTGCTCCAAGGGCTGGTAGGGTAGCCTATACCTTCGAAGTGTGTGCACTCACCTTTGAGCTGCCTTTGTTCAAATCTTTACCCAGTTACAAGGGAGGTGTTTCGTAGTGAGGACGCGAAGAAGGACTTTACGACAGAGTGAAGCGAAGGCGAGTTATTGCCGGCACTCTGAGCAAATTACAAATTACTGCCCAATTGACCTTCAGTCAAACATCAGGTGTGCCCACCTGGTTTCTGAAAGACTAGGGCCCAAATTATTCCCTGGCTGACCCCACAAGGTGAGAATAATTTTAGTAGTAGTAAATAATGGACTACAGAGTTTTCAAAAGGAGTGACGTGTTGACGGCTCATTTACAAAACCACATAATCACTGGTAGGTAAACATAAACCGGTAAGTGGTGCTTGGACATGCAAGCCCAAACCACAACGTACAAATGCAAATGCAAATCCTGTTGTATGCAAGTGAAAATAAGAATAAACTCGAAATGGCACTCGGTGGGGCGCATACCTCCGCCAAGATGAACAGTTTGCTTTTGTATCGCACTAATAGGTCGGATCTGGACCTGAACCAAAATCGAATCGGCTTGTCAACTAACTCATCCACCTAGTTTTGTCACAACTCGTCCACAACTTTTTGAAATAACGTGCTATATAATCGCTTTTGGTCCCCATCTCTCAATGGTGAAGAATCACCGAATGTTTTTTTTTTTTTTTTTTTTTACTTCTCATATACAGATCCCGATCTTCACCAAAATCTAATCAATTCGTTCTTGTCATACACCCAACCTGTCACCAAGTTTCGTTCAAATACATGCAGAATGTTTTGAAACACCCTGCTCACAAACAGACAGACTGACAAACAGGAGTAAAAACATAACCTCTGCCACCGAAAAAAGAGTTAATCCAATATTATATCTTAAAGATGTAAAAAAGGCAGAAAATACAAAAACAACAATCATCGATTTGGAAAAGACGATACTGTATTCTGGTATTGGCATTGAATGCTGGCTTACATCAAAAGCAATGTGACTAACCTATTTCTCACGTTAAACTATCATCACAGGTATTTTTAACCGTCAGCAGGCCATTAGCACCACTGACAGTTCACAATATCGCCCACAAACTACCGTGTTCACAACATGACTACAGCAGCAGGTAAGCATGCCCGCAGAGCATAGGCACTATTGCTATGTCTTAAAGGGATCCAAATTGCTCCACTGCAAAGTTTCAATTGTACTAGAAATGAAAAATGAAATTATTCCCGACTCCATGCCCTCCCCTCTGCGAGGAAAAAAGAAAAAGACCATTATTATTAAAAACAATAAATAAATAAAAATAGACAGATTTTGCTGCGAGGATGTTTCGATGCAAACATATTGCAATGTATACCAGTACGCTGATGGTGGCCCTGTAGGTTAGAGCAAAAATTGGAATCTGTTTCTAGGGTGCTAGTGGTAGCCCACCTACTCTTTGCGAAGGGCACCGTGGGAGGTTTAACATCCACCAACTAATTCTGGCAGACGGAACGCGTGTTTAATGTCCATCTGAGAGGCGGCATGCACATTGATGAATCACCCTGCCTGTGAAACTCTAGGATGAGAGTTTGTAGCCGGGCTGGGAACCGCTTAGAAGCAAACACGCATACCTCTAGACGATCCTGCGAGCAATAATGGCAGGTTAATCTAATAAATAAGTGAACGTGTCTGGTGTTTTGACCGGGGGTCAACCCGCCCCCACCCGCTAGGACAATTTGGCTGCTTGGCACCCAGGGAATCTTCATTTCACATCAGATTTCGACCTTTGACCCTGTATATAGAAAAAACACCAGACCGATGCATCTCAAATCTGAAGGTTTTCTAAGAATCCCTGTATGAGCTGTTTGAAGGAAACCTTTATGCAAACTTCCAGCGCGATCAACTCTGAAAATGCAAGGGAATGGCAGGGCAAAATGTGCGTCTTTTTAGTGTTAACTAACCCTAAACCTAACCACTCACCTTTATCCCCTCAAAACCAGAACAGGGACCCAAATCGAAAATAAATAAATATGAGTCTTGGTGTATTGGGACAAGGCATTTTCATGCCAAATTCAAAGAGAATTGGCTCAGAAATGCAGGAATGGGGCACAATTGTAATTGTGGGAAAGAAGGAAAAACAATAAGTCTCGACTCGCCTCGCTCCCTGTCCGAGGGCAGACAAAGCTAGAGCGAGTGGAATGTCGGGCTTTGTCAGAAACCGGAGCACAGACATTGCAACGTGTGCTGGAGCGGTCACGTCTCCGGACTCCATTTAAATGCAGGCGGCCCTGCCCGATGAAATCATGTAAAGGTTTATGGAGAACACTTGGTTCACCTTTATTATCAAAAAGGAATTGATGATCGAGTTAGTTCAAGGTCATCACAGTTAAAAACAGTCACCTTGAAATTTATTTACAAAAACACTAATTCAGTTGGATATGGAAAAATAAAATGCGTTTCTATAATACGTTTGGCGCTCTTCCCTCCAGGCTTTCCAAGCTTACATCACCATCTTGTCTCACAACCCTCCTTCCCCCCACCCCCCATTACTCCCACAAACCCAACTGAACCCTCTCCTAGACAGGCCGATACGAAGCAATGCCATCAATATATGACACTAACGACCTCACAATACCACCAATGGACCGGCAATGGAAAACCAGCAATTGCAGGTTCCAAATCCAGATCATGGTGGAAAGCAATGGCAAACCACCTACTGCATTCCTTGTTGCAAGATTGCTTTGGCTAAACCTCCTCACGTGTTCAAGAGAACTGTACACTGGACAATTTGAGTTTAAAAAAACAACAACATTGAATAGACACATTTCATCCCGTGGCAGGACTAAGACCTCCCTCCGAAACCCGTGGCTGGCCAAACTTGTCAGGTGTGCAGGTGCATCTTGGTGAAGGCGAGCAGCCATGGGATTCGAACCCACACCAGTCAGTAGAGAAAGAAACGGGTCTTTAACTAATCGAGCAAACAGGCAACTAACTCATTGGTCAAATACAAACCCATTTTCATTGGCCAATAGTGGGGCGGCTTAGCCCAAATATTCAAAAGAATTGTGCATTTTGTGAAACAAGCACCAAATTTGACACAAATGTACATTAATATGTTGCGAACATTTTCAGATATTGGGCCACTTGAAATTCCGTAATTTTTTTTTTCAAATTTTTTCAAATTTCGTAATTTCAAATTTTTCGGGTGACACCGTCACAATTTCGGTCTTCGAGGCCGGCCGATAGGCAAAGTGTGACCGGAAGGGACGAGGTTCTCCTGACCACGTGGCCCTCGATCTGGGAAGCGAGAGGCGTTCCATTAGTGGACGCGCCCCTCACGCCCGACTTTTGGGCGGCCCCGGCAGGCCGTTTGTTTTGACGTTCCGTGACAGGCCCCGCACACCCACCTCCGGGCCGACCGGAAGCTTGTGCTGAGTACATCATACCTGAACAACTCAGTGAGGCAGAACACAGCAGTGCACACCAGGGTGACCCCTTCAGTGCATAAACCAATTAACCTGTCCACTGCAGGGCATATAGAAATGAAGTTATTTTCTGCATATAATAATAATATAAGTTCAGTTCTATATAACAATTTCTGTTATCACCACTACCACTACAACTACCACTACTACAAGCTTTGTCTGGAATTTTGTGGACTAACAGACAAACAGACATACAGACAAGCTGGGATCAAAACATTACCTCCTTCCACCATTGAGTGTAGAGGTAAACATCATGGAAATTATATCATGCCCTAGATTTAATTCATGCTTACCGGTGTATTTGCTTCACTGGTTCACAAGGTCTTTTGCATACATGTAATTCAGACTCTCGTCTTCATTGCTGACCACACAATGTTCGCAACATATGAATGTACATTTGTGCCAAATTTGGTGCTTGTATCACAAAATGCACAATTCTTTTGAATATTTGGGCTAAGCCGCCCCACTATATCGGCCGGCCTCGAAGACCGAAATTGTGACGGTGTCACCCGAAAAATTTGAAATTACGAAATTTGAAAAAATTTGAAAAAAAAAATTACGGAATTTCAAGTGGCCCAATATCTGAAAATGTTCGCAACATATTAATGTACATTTGTGCCAAATTTGGTGCTTGTATCACAAAATGCACAACAGGTTTGCTATGCTGCTACACTACAAGGGCAGAGAGAGAGTAAGGTCTCCACAGCGAGTTACCATGGACACCACTCTCAGGCGGCAGTGTGCTATGGTCACGTGGACATTCATAGAGATCCCAACAAACAGTACCATTACTGCCTTAGTGCCCTCATCAGCAGGACATGGACAACATGGAGGAAACCCAAATCCTGGACTTGGAACCAATGGGCATCAGGAATACATTGAACTGGCAAAGATATAAATCCAAGAACTGATAAAGAAGTTATAAACAAGGAAAGACCGACAAGGAGAATGAAAGCAAAGAAGAATAGCGTGACGTGGAGACGAGCAGATTGCCAGGGAAGAAGAAGAGCGGGACGTGCAGACAAGTAGAATGACAGGGAAGAAGAGCAGGACGTGGAGATGAGCAGAATGCCAGGAATGAAAATCGGGACGTGGAGACGAGTAGAATGCCAAGGAAGAAGAAGAGCGGGGCGAGATGAGATGAATGCCAGGGAAGAAGAGCGGGACGTGGAGACGAGCAGAATGCCTGGGAAGAAGAGCGGGATGTGGAGACGAGCAGAATGCCAGTGAAGAAGAGCGGGGTGAGACAAGTTGAATGCCAGGGAAGAATAAGAGCAGGACGTGGAGACGAGTAGAATGCCAGGGAAGAGCGGGACGTAGAGACGAGCAGAATGCCAGGGAAGAAGAAGAGCAGGACGTGGAGACGAGTAGAATGCCAGGGAAGAGCGGGACGTGGAGACGAGCAGAATGCCAGGGAGGAAGTGCGGGACGTGGAGACGAGTAGAATGCCTAACTCATCTCCACGTCAGGGAAGAAGAGCGGGACGTGGAGACGAGCAGAAGGTGAGGGAAGAAGAAGAGCGGGACATGGAGACGAGTTGAATGCCAGGGAAGAAGAAGAGCAGGACGTGGAGACGAGTAGAATGCCAGGGAAGAGCGGGATGTGGAAACGAGCAGAATGCCAGGGAAGAAGTGCGGGACGTGGAAACGAGCAGAATGCCAGGGAGGAAGTGCGGGACGTGGAGACGAGTAGAATGCCTAACTCATCTCCACGTCAGGGAAGAAGAGCGGGACGTGGAAACGAGCAGAATGCCAGGGAAGAAGAAGAGCGGGACATGGAGACGAGCAGAATGCCAGGGCAGACGAAGAGCGGGACATGGAGACGAGCAGAATGCCAGGGAAGAAGAAGAGCGGGACGTGGAGACGAGTAGAATGCCAGGGAAGAGCGGGACGTGGAGACGAGCAGAACGCCAGGGAGGAAGTGCGGGACGTGGAGACGAGTAGAACGCCAGGGAGGAAGTGCGGGACGTGGAGACGAGTAGAATGCCTAACTCATCTCTACGTCAGGGAAGAAGAAGAGCGGGACGTGGAGATGAGTACTCGGAGTAGAATGTCAGGGAATAAGAAGAAGAGTGGGACATGTAGGAGTAGAATGTCAGGGGAGAAGAGGAGCAGGACGTGGAGACGAACAGTATGTATGTGAGGGAAGAAGAAGAGCGGGGCGAGACGAGTTGAAGTTGAATGCCAAGGAAGAAGAAGAGTGGGACGTGGAGACGAGCAGAATGCCAGGGAAGAAGAGCAGGATGTGGAGACGAGCAGAATGCGAGGGAAGAAGAAGAGCGGGACGTGAAGACGAGTATGCCAGGGAAGAAGAGCGGGACGTGGATGAGTACTCGGAGTAGAATGTCAGGGAAGAAGAAGAATAGCGGGACGTGTAGGAGCAGGTCAGGGAGGAAGAAGAGCGGGACGTGGAGACGAGTATGTCAGGGAAGAAGAAGAGCGGGACGTGGAGATGAGTATGTCAGGGAAGAAGAAGAGCGGGACGTGGAGACGAGTATGTCAGGGAAGAAGAAGAGCGGGACGTGGAGATGAGAATGTCAGGGAAGAAGAGCAGGACGTGGAGGAGTATTTGTCAGGGAAGAAGAGCGGGACGTGGAGACGAGCATCCATTGGGAAAAAACACAATCACGACGCAATCCTCATCTCAGGCCTTTACACTTACCGTCCAGCGCTTCCCTGTCACTGATGTGCTGCAGGTTAAACGCGGTGTCGTCACGGCCCAGCTCCCCGGTCGCTCTGTACGCCTCATCGACCCCTAAACCCGAACGGCCCCGCCTGGTCTTGGGACTCCCGGCCACGCAACAGGACGCAGTGTTCCCCATGACCGGCCGCCGCCCCAGCCGAGCCCCGGCGGTTCAAGCGCCCCAGGCCTACTCCTTGCGATCCGCTACCGCAGCATACCGAGCGGCCGAGAACTGACGAACTCAACGGAGAAATGGACAGTCTGGGTGGACGTTTGAGTGGAGATCCTCCAACGTGCTGCGACCCAGAACGGACAATAATGCGACACCACGTACCCTTTCCGGGAGGAGTACATCAGTTGGTTGCCGGCACTTTGTTCAAGTATAATATCATGCAAAGCAAATCCGACAACACGCAATTTGGCTTTCCTCTACATAATACAACGCTCCCTATACTGTAACGATATATTGCAATAACACAGTACAGTTTTATACTTAGGTTATAATAATAAAAATTTTAAACCACTGTACATAACCATTAGAAACTACGCCTCTTACACCGCCCAAAGCATGATCCACGAGGAAAGCAATTTTTTCGGTAATCTCCTCTCGATTCTCGAACAGATTAAGTTATGAAATGGGTCGTGATGTCCGTCCGTTAACTTTTGATATTTTCGTTACTCCTTTCTCCTTTATCACCCATAGTCAGGTTCACGATGTCAATAAATTATATTTCGTTCAAAATCATGGTAGATTAGCAAACCTATACATTTTTGGAAAGGTTATAGCATAAGGAAACTAAAAATCAATGTTTACATTTGGAGAGATACCTGTATGGCGGCCATTTTGGATTTTCAAAATGGCCACTGTAAAATACATATTTTGTTCTATTTCTGCCTCTAATTACCCTAAAAACTTTTTAAAATATACTAAACCTATATTTTCAGGGACAAGGAATCCAATGAAAGTATCAAATTAGTACTATGGGGAATGGTAAGACACGAATCAAAGGTTTTGAATTGCAAAATACTGTCTTTATATTCGCGATAAGTTGCATAATCAAATACATGTTATCATTTTGTACAGGCAGTTAATAACATCAAAATGTGTCACAATAATTCATATCACCAAACATACACAGGCAGTCAGCAAAATCATATATACACATGCAGTCAGTATAACTTCACATCTACACAGGCAGTCAATGACAAAATATACACAGGCAGTCAATGGCATCAAACATACACGATTACAGAATATGCCATAACAATACCTAAAGCTAAACAAAACAAGTAACAATACCTAAAGCGAAACAAAACAAGTAACAATACATAAAGCTAAAAAAAACAAGTAACAATCCCTAAAGCTAAACAAAATAAGTAATAATACCTAAAGCTTGAAGCGCGGTGCTACGAGCGCTACTTGTTTAGCAAGGAGGAAGCGGACAATGCGGTAAGTTAAAAGAGTCTTTATTGCAAGAGCTCCACTGTAGCACTGGAGTGCTCCAGGCTGCGCACCCGGTGTATATCCCGAGGCCACGCCTACCCCTCGGGCGTGGCCGCCGCCCACTTGGTGCGCGGAATGATGCCATCACGCCAGTGAGCTTTTGTGTCCGCCACACGCGCCCCCCCAGAATTCCCGCGCACCTGGAGGGCCAGTTTGCGGGGCAAACGGATGACCCGGCCGAAGCGCCCTCTGGCGACTGGCGGCGTCCGGGGTGCAGGGATGCCAGCCGGGATGCCTCTGGCTGCGCCCGGGATGGGTGCCGGACCGGGGGGCGGTGTGCCGGCGGGGCTGGGCGGTGCCAGGGGTCCGCCCGCAGGGGGGCGGCCTCGACGCGGGGGCCGAGCCACCGGCAGTGGGTGGTCCACTTCGAGGTGGGCCTGTTTGAGGCGATCCACTGAGACGCGGTCGGGAGTACCGCCGATGTCCAAGGTGAAATGTTTCACCCCGGTCTCCAGCATGCGGAAAGGCCCGTCGTACGGGGGCCGCAGTGGTGTCCGGTGGGCATCGTGGCGGACGAAGACGTACTCCGCGGTGCGAAGCTCCGGGGCGACGTGCGTAGGTGGGTGCCCGTGGTGCGCCGTCGGCACCGGGGCGAACCTCCGGGCGGTCTCCTGCAGCGCGGAGCGCTCCTGCGCCGCGGACCATGGTGCCGTGGGGTCGAGGAGGAAGTCGCCCGGCACCTGCAGCGGTTGTCCGAAGACCAACTCCGCCGCAGATGCGCGCAGATCATCCTTGGGCGCCGTTCGGAGGCCCAGCAGGACCCAGGGGAGCCTGTCGACCCAGCTGCCGTCGCTGAGGGTGGCCCGGAGCGCGGCCTTCAACGAGCGGTGGAACCGCTCGCACAGGCCGTTGGCCTGGGAGTGGTAGGCCGTGGTTCGGTGCAGCTGGACCCCGAGCCCCCGCGCGACCGCCCCCCAGAGCTCCGAGGTGACTGGGGGCCGCGGTCGGACGAGATGTCCGAGGAGGCGCCGAACCGGGCGACCCAGGTGGCGATGAACGCCTGCGCGACGTCCGCCGCCGTCGTCGCCGCCAAAGGCACGGCCCCCGGCCACCGGGTGGTGCGGTCCACCATTGTGAGGACATGGGTGAAACCCCGCGAGGGGGGCAGAGGTCCCACCAGGTCCACGTGAACGTGGTCGAACCTACGCTCCGGCACCGTAAACGGGGCCAATTGGGCCTGGGTGTGTCGGTGCACCTTCGCGCGCTGGCACGCGAGGCACGTTCTGGTCCAGCCGCGGACGGCCTTCCGGAGGCCATGCCAGACAAACTTGTCGGCGACCAACCTCTGGGAGGCCCTCGTGCCCGGGTGGGACAGGCCGTGGATGGCGTCAAAAACCTGGCGCTGCAAGCCCGCGGGCACGATGGGGCGAGGCCGCCCAAGGGAGATGTCGCACCAGAGGGCCGTGCCCGCGCCGTCGAACGGCACCTCGGTGACGCGGAGGCCCGTGACGGCGGTCCGCAAGGCCTGGACGTCGGGGTCCGCGGCCTAGTCCGCCGCCATCCGGGCATAGTCGATGCCGAGGTGGACTGCATGGGCGACGGACCGGGAAAGGCAATCCGCCACCGGGTTGTCCTTCCCCGCGACGTGCCGGATGTCCGTCGTATATTCGGACACGGCTGAGAGGTGACGCTGCTGCCGGGCCGACCACGGCTCGGTGACCTTGCCCATTGTGAAGACCAGTGGCTTGTGGTCGACGAAGGCCATGAACGCACGGCCCTCGAGCAGATGGCGGAAGTGCCTGACCGCCAGGTGGAGCCCGAGCAACTCGCGGTCGAAGGTACTATGACGGCGTTCGGGTCGGCAAAGCTGCCGGCTGAAGAACGCCAGCGGTTGCCAAGCACCACGCACCCATTGCTTGTGCACCGCGCCCACCGCGTAGTCCGAGGCGTCGGTGGTGAGGGCGATCGGTGCATCGGGCGCCGGGTGCGCGAGCATGGTGGCGTTGGCCAAGGCGAGCTTCGCCCCAACGAATGCCGCGTCCATCTGCTCGGTCCAGGTAACGTCACCTTTGCCCGGCTTCCCCCGGAGGGCCTCGTGCAGGGGGCGCAGGAGCTGGGCGATGAGGGGCAGGAACCGATGGTAAAAGTTTACCATGCCCAGGAACTCCTGGAGCCCCTTGATCGTGCGGGGGCGCAGAAACCCCTTCACCGCCTCCACCTTGGCCGGTAGGGGGACGGCCCCGTGCCTGGTGACGCGGTGCCCCAAAAAGTCGATTTCGGCGACGCCGAACCGGCACTTGGCGGGGTTCACGATGAGGCCATGCTGGCCCAGGCGTTCGAAGAGCGTGCGGAGATGGTGGAGGTGCTCTTCGCGGGACGCGCTGGCGACGAGGATGTCGTCCAGGTAGACGTACACGAAATCCAAGTCGCGCAAGACGCTGTCCATTAGTCGCTGGAACGCCTGAGCCGCATTCTTCAACCCGAAGGGCATCCGAAGAAATTCGAAAAGTCCGAATGGCGTGATGACCGCCGTCTTTGGGATGTCCTCTGGCCTGACGGGGACCTGATGGTAACCGCGTATGAGGTCCACCTTTGAAAAGAAGGACATGCCCACCAACCGGGCGGAGAAGTCCTGGATGTGGGGGACGGGGTAGCGGTCGGGGTTGGTGGCGTCGTTGAGGCACCGGTAGTCCCCGCACGGTCGCCATCCCCCGCCGGGCTTTGGCACGATGTGGAGCGGCGACGCCCAAGCACTCTCGGAGCGCCGCACGATGCCGAGCCGCTCCAGCGTAGCGAACTCCGCTTTAGCTACCGCGAGCTTCGTCGGCTCGAGGCGGCGTGCCCGGGCGTAGACCGGTAGGGATGTGGTGTTCCACCCCATGCTTGACGGCCCCCGCCGAGAAGGTGGGCCGCGTGAGGGCCGGGAAGCCGGCGAGGAGGCGGGTGAATTCGTCCACTGCCGGAAGCATACAGATCAACCTGGTCGGAACCGAACCGCTCAGCAAGCCGCTCGGCGAGCCGCTCGATGAGCCGCTCCGTGAGCTGCTCAACGAGCTGGGCAGCGCGCAAGCGAGGGAGCTGAACGTCTCGGCCTGGACGAGCCTTCTGTGCTTTATGTCCACCAACAGCCCATTAGCGCGCAGGAAGTCCGCACCGAGCAGTGCCATGGACATGTCGGCAGTGACGAACGACCACCGGAAAACCTGCCCTCCGAACCACAGAGAGAGGCAGCGTTTTCCGTATGTGCGTATGGACGTACCGTTGGCAGCAAGCAGCGCGGGGCCCCGGCCCGCGGTTTGCTTGTCTGACGTACCGGCGGGAACGACACTCACCTGCGCTCCCGTGTCGCACAGGTAACGGTGCCCGGATAAGGTGTCCGTTATGAACAGTAGGCTGTTTGAACGGCCGGCGCTCAGTGCCACTACCGAGGGCCGGCCCGGGCGTTTCCCGACCTGCCAAATGAGCACGGCGGGCGACACTGCCGAGCCTCGTGGCCGAACTGGGCGTGGAAAAAACACCAGGTTGGCGGCGGAGGCGGCGGAGGCTGTGGTTTTCTCCGCGGCGGCGGTGGTGGGCGGGGCGGGGCGGCGGCCGCGAGGTGTGCATCAGCATCAGCCACGAGGTGTGCATAAGCCTCGGGATGCGCGACGGCCACGCCAAAACTCGCCTGGGTGTCCAAAGCCGCGAAGAACTTGTCGGCCTCGGCAGTGAGAGCTCGGGGTTCCGTCATCGCAGAACCGGCCAACGCGAGGCGTACTCGTGCCGGCAGCTGGCGTCGAAATAACGCCCGGAATAGAGCGTTCGGGGTTTCGTCACCCATCAGCGACAGCATATGGTCCATGCAGACCGACGGTCGCGTGTCACCGAGCTCGGGGAGGACCAGGAGGCGGTCGGCCCGTGCATCCACCGTGAGGCCGAACGTGGCGAGGAGGAGACGCTTGATCGCCTCGTACCTGCCGTCGGCCGGTGGGTTCCTCAGGACCGACACGACGCGGGCGGCCGTGCCGGGCCCGAGGGAGGCGACCACGTGGCAGTACATGGTCTCGTCCACCGTGATGCCTCGAAGTCGGAACTGGGCTTCTGCCTGCAGGAACCAAACTTCAGCTTGAGCCTCCCAGAACTCGAGGAGTTTGATTGTGACCGCGTTGGTTGCCATTGCTGTGGCGTGTTCGGGTGGTCAGCGACGGCTGACCAGAACGTCGGAGGATCACCAATGAAGCGCGGTGCTACGCGCGCTACTTGTTTAGCAAGGAGGAAGCGGACAACGCGGTAAGTTAAAAGAGTCTTTATTGCAAGAGCTCCACTGTAGCACTGGAGCGCTCCGGGCTGCGTGCTCGGTGTATATCCCGAGGCCACGCCTACCCCTCGAGCGTGGCCGCCGCCCACTTGGTGCGCGGAATGATGCCATCACGCCAGTGAGCTTTCGTGTCTGCCACAAGCTAAACAAAACAAGTACTAACACCTAAAAGCTAAACAAAACAAGTACTAACACCTAAAAGCTAAACAAAACAAGTAATAATACCTAAAGCTAAACAAAACAAGTACTAACACCCAAAAGCGAAACAAAACAAGTAATAATACCTAAAGCTAAACAAAACAAGTCGGCCTACTCATACCTAACAGCTAAACAAAAAAGTACTAATACCTAAAAGCTAAACAAAACAGGTAACAATACCGAAAGCTAAACAAAACAAGTAATAATACCTAAAGCTAAACAAAACAAGTACTAATACCTAAAAGCTAAACAAAACAAGTAACAATACCTAAAGCTAAACAAAACAAGTAATAATACCTAAAGCTAAACAAAACAAGTACCAACACCTAAAAGTTAAACAAAACAAGTACTAACACCTAAAAGCTAAAGAAAACAAGTAATAATACCTAAAGCTAAACAAAACAAGTCCTAAAACCTGAAAGCTAAACAAAACAAGTAACAATACCTAAAGCTAAACAAAACAAGTAATAATACCTAAAGCTAAACAAAACAAGTACTAACACTTAAAAGCTAAACAAAACAAGTACTAACACCTAAAAGCTAAATAAAACAAGTAATAATACCTAAAGCTAAACAAAACAAGTACTAACACCTAAAAGCTAAACAAAACAAGTAATAATACCTAAAGCTAAACAGAATGAGTACTAATACCTAACAGCTAAACAAAACAAGTACCGGTACTAATTGTATTATATTGTAGAGCTACTGATGCAATCAATGCCAAGGATGCAATCAAGTGCAGTCTTATCTGGTCTTGTCGTGTTGCAGTGTAACACGGCCCCACTCGGCCCCGCTCGCGCGCCACCACACCAGGCCCCGCTCCAAGCCTCCCGCTGCTCACGAGGTCCGTGCACCAAGCTCCAAAGCACCGAGCACCGCTCCAAGCACCACGAGGTCCCACAGCAGGAAAAGCACCGTGCGTCCAATGCAGGCTAGCGGCTCCAAGCGAGGTCGATCTTTCCACACGATCGGCCTGCCACGTCCCAGTCAGCTCTCCCGAAGCAAACGTGCAAGAAGCAAGCGAACTCCACTCGGGCTATATCTCAACTCAACTCGGGCTGTGCAAGACGAAGCCCCAGATGTCCAAAAAGGCTAGCCGCGCAAACAAGGGCACGAACCGCAAGCGACTCTCCAGACCAACTCACTCTCTCAAAATGGCGTTCGGCACTCCCTTAAATAACCTTTTCGGTGACGTCAGCCTTGGCACGCTACCAACCAGCGACTTCCACCGAACCTTCCAGCTTCGCACCTCTCGCACTCGTTGGCTGGAGGTTCGCGCCCAGCGCGCTGACCAATCACAGGACCGTAGCATCGCAATAGCTCGTAGCATGTAGCGTGGTGATAGCACGTAGCGTGTAGCGTGGTGATAGCACGTAGCGTGTCGCGTGGTGATAGCGTGTGGCACTCGATGTGGTTAGGCCTGTCGGAGGTGTAATTGGCGGCGACCATCATCGGCGGTGCCCCGGCCTGATTTCTTTGCCTGTTCCTTCCGAAGTCACTGTCAGGGAAGGGAGTCATTTAATGTTGCACTAAGGAGATCCTAACTAAGTGTCTACATTGGTGTGCATTGCCATAAGGGACAAAGGTTTGGCTGACCAGGTGAGACATACAGGGGCTTTACTCTTTAATCCCTACGCTACTTATCACTCGAACATCGTGGTATGCTCACAGGTATACTCTTAACCGACAAAACGCCTGCACATGAAACTTATTACAAGGTCAGATTCCTTACCGCGACAGACGAAGCACGTTACCTACACAGATCTATCTGGCTCTACATATCACTACCCCCACCCGACATAACAATACGTTATGTCTGAAGCCCACAAGAGGGTCACCCAAAAGATGTAATGGCGCTTTTCCACCGCGGTACGGTACTGTAACCAAAATCAGCAGTGCTGTAACGCGGTGCTTTTCCATTGCCAAGCGAACCGTACCGTACCTAAGTACCCATGCTAAATTTGGTTCCTGCTATGTATAGGTACCAAGCGAGCCAAACCCGGACCTATGGGTGAAGCTAGCAACACTGCAGACCGTTTTGGGTGGGTTTTTTTTCGTCACTTCAGATAACTCCGCCTATTTTCACGGTTCTGCTGTGCGATGGAAAAAACGACAAAGGGATTACTGTACTGTACCGAACCGTAGGCTGTACAGTGCCGTACCGTACCGTTCTGTGCAATGGAAAAGTGCCAAAAAATGCCACAACCCTACACCGTACACAAATTGCAGGACTGTATTATGAACACTCGACCGGCCAGATAAGCAGGCTGCCTATGCAATCGAACAGAGCGTCGAGGCACTGGAGATGGTGATGGTGTATGCAAGGAAGTTTAGCATATAAGGAGAAGACGCCCGAGACCTTCGGGATCCGTGTCAATCATTTATTTTCCACCCAAGCAACTCACGCTCCCACGCTTGTCACTTCCGGTTGCAATTGGATCAGGAAACTTGAGATGCAACATATTTACAAATTATATGCTAAAGCCAAAATGATGCTGCTACAGATGCACTAGAGTCCTGGGGAATGTCATTTGAAGCTTCAAGAGCATGATCACTGGTTGGGGCATCGATTGAAATGTCCACAAGGAGTGACATGGGGTTGCCAGTGCGGGCAGTGGTCGGATCCAAATTGATACAACCGGGGGAGGCAGGTTGCGACAGTTCAGGGGACATGGGGGATAATAGCCTGGACACCTAGTGTTTATTCATTTTAGCACAGAAGAAACCATCAAGCAGAGTTTGCCGTTGAATACCACGTAAACTGTGGCGCCAATGCCGGCGGGCGTTGTAGATCTGTCAGGAACAATCCACAACTGGTCCGACCCTTTAGGTAGGGTTATTGTGCGATGTGACTGAAAGGCTGCCTGAGCTTTAGCGAAAGCATCGGTTAATTTGTCGGTCCAAAACACACAGGCCTGTGAGGGCATCATCCAAATGAGGTAACAAGGCAGCCACATTCCGTAAAACATGCACAAGGACCTTGCAAGCGCCACAATGGACCGAAGTCCTTTCTCAGTGATACATGGAAGGTAAGAGCTTAGTGTGGTGACTTGGTGAGGACTACCGCCCAAATGACCCAAAAACCATACCCATCCTAGGATAGTAGTGGATTTTGTGTACATATTGTCGTGTGACTGCTCTCAGTTAATACCGGGAGCGTCACAGATAGCAAATCGAGCGTTAATTTGAGGCGTTGTTCAATAGCGGATGTTATATGTACGCGCAGGAAGAAGAGAGAAGAAGAAGAGGCTGGGAGCTTTTACCTTTCGTGATCTCGCCGGGCAGTCTTCAAAGCCTGCAGAAAATAAACTCACACGAGAATCCGGGTTAAAATGTACAGTGAAAATAAACAAGGCTTTATTGCCATGGATGCCGATAATACAAAATAAAACGCGACGCTCAAATAACTATCCTAAATTGGGATCCCCACACCAGACTTGAACACAGATGGAGGGATAAAATAACGTTGGAAAGGAATGGTGTGTGATTATATTTAGTGCACTTAGCTGCGAGCGGCTTGTGGGGTCTCGTCAGGGTCGCCAAAAGTCATCCGTGGCGTTGGCGGGAACCTCCGGTCGTTGTCGCGAAACAGGCCTCTGTTGGCGGGAACCTCTCGCTCCGCACTGCTCGGCCAGCACACACTGCAGTGGCAAGCCTCGCGTCCCCGCGCGATCGCTCGCGATGTCCTGCATGTGAACACAGGGGAGGAGAATCGTCAGCGCTCCACCGTCTCTCCACCGTCCAACGAGCAAGAGTCCAGGGTCAATCAGAAAGGGCCAAGAACGTGAGGGGCAACATCAAGTGCAGGGAGAAGGTCCAGAACAAGGGAGGGTCCAGCACAAGAGGGATCCAGAACGAGAAGGGAAAATGCTGGCCAGCCAGTTCTTTTATTGGCCGTCTCGTGACATCAGCTGTCCTCTCCATCAATCAGTCCGTTGTCTCTTACTTGCCCCTGACATCATCGGTGGTACCTGGCCAATTGGCGCTCTGCTTCCTCCTCAGCCTTCCTTCCACCAATCAGTGGCCAGCTTCTTGCCCCTGCCTTGCCCAATCACAAGACCTTCCTTACTCTAGCCTTTGGTTGGTTGACTCCTGCCCAATAGCGAGTCCTTCTGGGCATGGCTCCCGGCCTACCTGTGCTATGTGTGTTGCTATTAATGGTGGGATTCCTCACTAGTGTTTATGTGTGGTGCCATATGGGACAATGGATAAATCACAGAGGTTTGACTAACAAGGTAGTAGTTAACATAATCCCTATAGCTAGTTAACATGCCCCATTCCTCATAATGGGGACGAAGATACTCCTTAATTCGACATTTGGGCTAATGTACATCGAGTCATGTACATCGAGATGGTTATTCTTCTTCACGACAGTCGGCGCATGATACATACACAGATCTACCTGATCTATATATTATCACTCTACCCCAAAATTCATAACATTATTATTAATAAATTAGGGTTCTAATCGTTCATAAGAAACATGCACAAACCATCTGGTCAATTTGTTTATAGTGCAGAAACTGATGGCCAGACAGCAACCAAATTCTGAGATAGCAAGCAGTGTACTCCCATGTCAAGGAACCTCCACGAAAATCAGAGTACTTGCTACACACAGTCCAGGCAGGAATTTGTAATTTGGCCAAGGTGCAGATGATAACTCACCTATACTCTTCACGAAGGGCATCTTGGGGTCTTTAACGTCCACCAACTAATGTCAGCAGACAGGACTCCCAGTCTAACATCCATCCAAGCTATGGCACACAAATTGATGAATCACCCTGCTTGTGAAACAGCAGGATGAGATCGTTTATAGCCGGGTCGGGATTCAACCCCATGCTAGACAGCTCAGAGGCGAGTGTGAGTACCTAGCACTGCAGCAGCAGTTCCGGTGCATCGACTCAATGGCCAAATATTTCATTGGAAGCAACCACTTCTTAGCAAAGTCCTTGCAAAGAAACCAAGTGAATTCTCTCCATATTGAGTCTAGAATGGAAATCCAAACCCCTATACTCATTTTGCCAACTTGTATAGTCTTCTGCTCCACCCCGGGTGAAGTTTCTTGGCCAGAGTTCAGTCCCGAGGGAAATATGAATTTGTGCACAAAAGAGCTGGATCTGTGAAAATACTCCTGTGCTTGGTGTGTCCAACCACTACTCCACCTGCCAGTGTCATGTTTACACATGGCAGTCTTCACTTGCTTCTTTGAAAAGTTTCAGAGGAGCATGTAACCTCCTTGACATACCCCTAGTCACCTATTGGATAAAGCTCTCTCCGTCGCTCTAATATACTGACCTCAACTCCTGGAAGGTTATTAACTTCAACTAAAACTTGCATTCACGTTTCAGCAAGATCTCAAATCCAAGCAAACAGGTTTATTGCATCTTTGTGATACCTGTGCACTCACACTATCAACAGTCTTGATCTATGTATCTCTAAATCCTTGCATCTGATGCGTGCATCACATTCCTAACCTCCCTTTCCCAATGTGTTTTCCCTTAGTTTTTTTTTGTTTTTTTGTTTTTGTTTTTTTTGTATACAAGATCGAGGCTCGTGAAAGAGCGAACATTAATCACACAGAAAGACAAACCGACACATAAAACATATAACATCGGGAGCGGTAGACAAGATGGGGAGAGAGGGGGAAGGACACAAACACAACATTTGAGAGCAGGGACCGAGAGACATGGAGACATCGAGAGATCTGAGAGAGGGCGAGGGCTTTGGGGGGGGGGGGGGCATGGGAAGGGGGCGGTGGGAGAGGTATAAAACATATGGACACTGCCAGGACTTCCAGGAAAGAAGTTGGAATTTCAAACAAGGTGGATCTGGGGTGAGTTAGCGGGGGTAGAAATGATCAAGGTTTTGGATGGGGGAAGATAAGAGATGGTGGTGAACAGCTGTTTTAAAGACCTGGAGGGAGGAGTGGGATTGAAGGGAGTGAGGGAGTTTGTTCCAGAGGCGGGAGAAAAGAGGAATGAAAGAGTGAAGGTGAGCAGAGAGCCGAGATTTCGGCAGTTTAACCATCAGAGGGTTGCTGGCAGATCTTGTGCGACCTGTAGGAATATTTGGGGGACAGAGCACAGAGAGAGCTGGGGGTGCAAGGCCGGAGAGGAGTCGGTAGAAGACAGAAAGACCACCTACCTGCCTGCGGTGAGTGAGTGAAAGGCCCTCAGAGATAGCTTCATCGCGGGAGATTCCAATAATTCTGAAAGCTTTGGTTTCAACAGCGTGAAGCCGAGCTAGGTGTGAGGCAGGAGCACCGGCCCATAGGGGAGAACAGTATTCCATTGAGCTGCGGATGAAAGCCTTGTATGTGGTGAGGAGCTCTGGTGTGCCGAGGAAGGACTTCGCACGACGGAGGATGCCCAGTCGGCGACTGGCTTTGGAGGCCAGCTTGGAAATGTGGTTTTCCCAAGAAAGATCATGGCAGATAGTGAGACCCAAAATCTTGAGCGACAGAACTTCTTGGAGAGGATTGTTGAGAAAGTAGATGGGAGGGTTGTCCAGTCGATATTTTCGGAGAGACATAGTAAGAGTGTGAGATTTGTCAGGATTGAAAGACATGTTCCACTTGTTTGACCAGTCTGTGATTTTGTCCAGGTCTTCAGAGAGTGAGGAGGCAGCAGACTGCCGATCTGAGGGAAGAGGAATGGAGCGGCAGAGAGTGGAGTCATCAGCAAAGAGATAGAGAGGATTTTCGAGAGAGTCAGAGAGATCATTGATGAAGACCAGAAAAAGCACGGGGCCCAGAACACTGGTTTTGAAAGGTATTTGAAAGGTAGTTTGGAAGGTATTGTTTGTTTTGAGATATCTCTTCTCAATACAACGTTCTCCACTTGTAACGAGTGTATCCACTGGCATTTGACCATCATTCTTAATCGAAGAAAAAACTTGACTGTCTTCCCTCCAACATGCAAATAGTACGACAAACAGAAGTCTCAATTTATTACTTGCTGAAGTTTATTGGTTGGTCTTGTGCGTTATTCTGTTTGTATGTCAATTGCCTATGGGTCACAATTTTAAACCGATCTTCAGTAAACTTTAGCAAATGGTCGAGTTGGCCAAAAGGAAGAAGCCTATTGATTTTGAGGTCAAAAGGTCAACATTGGCCAAAGGTCAACGACTTCTTTTGAATTCTAAAATCCTCAATTTTCCTCCGATTGACTTGAAATTTGAACAGGATTTGCACATCCGGTCACGTAATTGAACCACCAATTATTTTTGAGGTCTAACGGCGAAAATGTCAACATAGGCCAAATTTCTAAAATCGTCAATTTTCGTCTGATTGACTTGAAATTTGAAGAGGATTTGCATGCTTGATCATTGAATTCAACCTCCAATAATATATAATAGTTATAATAACAAATTTATTGTCATATATATATATATATATATGATGCAAATACAATATGAAATACTTTGACAGTGTGTGCGGAAAAATATTACATTGAAAAAATATTAAAATATAATATAAATTATATATATCTAAAAAATAATTGTAAAAATCAGATTACTGAATTCAACAACCAATTATTGTTGAGGTCAACATAGGCCAAAAGTTCAACATAGGCCAAAGGTCAACAACTTATTTCATGGATTTCACAAGTACTGTATTGTGCTATGCATGACATATTTCTTGTTTTCTTCTTCATGGGTGTGGCTAGTCTCATGATGGCTGATCTGGGCCCCATAAGATTCACTTGTAATAATTGTTTAAAGGACTGATGCTCGTTCTGCTGGCTTTGTGTTTCTTTGGCTCAGCTTGGCATTCAATTGTGTCATGACCTTTCTTCCCACAATGAAAGCACTTGGTGTGTTTCTTTCTGCCATTGCTATGACTCCTAGCCTTCTTGATGATCTGTAAACTGTTTTGTCCCTTTTTTTTATTTATCTTTTTTGGTGTGCCACTGAAGTCATTCAATATCTTTTTCACCTTTAAACCAATGAACTGGTAAATTATTCTTTATACTTCTACACCAGAGATTATTGGCTTTAGTAGCACTAGAACTAAATGAAATAATTACTCTGGTCTCATTTTCTCAGTGAGTTGTGTGAACATGAGCAGGGTGTTATAACTGGCAAAATAATAATAATAATAATAATAATAATAATAATAATAATAATATACAGTACTTCCAAATCTTGTGGAAAGTGCCTGTCTGATGCGTCATTGACTGCAGATTCACCAGCTGAGCATTTGGGCCGAGTTTACAATGGCGCCAGGCCCACACTCGGAAGGGGTCCATAATGATGAGCATTGTTTTTTTTTAAATTTACACACCGGTGACATCACGATACATTCCATTAAAGGCTAAAACAGCCCTCGGTAGAGCACATACCTCCACCAGGCTTATCAGTCTGTTTGTTTGGCATCCAAATGATAGGCCAGATCTGGAGCTGAACCAAAGTCTAAGCGGATTGTAAAAATCGTGTCACCTACCCAACTGATCCACCATGTTTTGTCATAAGTCGTCCACAACTAGAAAGTTTGGAGGAGAACTAGTTTGGAGAACACAAAAGGTTCATCTGGCCCTGCTGAACATGGATGTTCTCACCACCAGAGCATCATTCAAGCCATTGACAAGCTGGTATTTAAGTATAGTTTCTGCTGTAAGGCTGGTGTAATAGGCTCGCCATTCTACTTTCTACACCGGCTAACCATTTGGAATATGCCATTGTGGTGCTGTGCACACACGACTCGATTGCCAGAGAGGTAGGCCACAACGCGTGGATACAAACAAGAGTCTTTATTAAGAGCTCGCATATCAGCACTGGGCGGGCTCGAGCTTAGAGTCCGCATGTATGTCCCGAGGCCACGCCTTGCCCCCGGGCGTGGCCGATCGGCCGAAAGGCGGGGCATGTATTTCAGTTCCCCGCCTGGACGCTCGCGCCACCCACTGGTGCGCGGAATTATTGACCCTTGTGCCCGCCACACGCGCCCCCCCATAATTCCCGTGCACCTGAAGGGTGAGCTTGCGGGGAAGCCGGATGACCCAGCCGAAACGCCCCCTGGCGATGCGTGCAGGGCTGGGGGGTAGCGGGACGGCGGGGCTGGGGGGTGCCGGGGGTCTGACCGCCGGGGGGCGGCCTCGACGCGGAGGCAGAGCTGCTTGCGGGGGGTGGTCCAGATCGAGGTGGGCCGGGTTGAGGCGGTCCACGGAGATATGACCCGGGGCACCGCCAATGTCCATGGTGAAATGCTTGTCCCCAGTCTCTAGCACGCTGAAGGGCCCGTCGTACGGGGGCCACAGCGGTGCCCGGTGGGCGTCGTGCTGGACGAAAACGTACTCCGCCGTGCGAAGCTCCGGGGCGACGTGGGAGGACGGGCAACCATGGTGTGCCGTCGGCACCGGGGCGAACCTCCGGGCGGTCTCCTGCAGGGTGGAGCGCTGTTGCACCGTGGACCAAGGAGCCGTGGAGTCGGGGATAAATTCGCCCGGTACACGCAGTGGTTGTCCGAAGACCAGCTCCGCCGAGGATGCGCGCAGGTCGTCCTTGGGCGCCGTCCTGAGGCCCAGCAGGACCCAGGGGAGCCTGTTGGTCCAGCTGCCGCCGCGGAGGCTGGCCCAGAGCGCGGCCTTCATCGAGCGATGAAAGCGCTCACACAGGCCGTTGGCCTGGGAGTGGTAGGCCGTGGTGCGGTGCAGTTTGACACCGAGCCCTTGCGCCACCGCACCCCAGAGCTCCGAGGTGAACTGGGGGCCACGGTCGGACGAGATGTCCGAGGGGGCACCGAACCGGGCAACCCAAGTGACGATGAAGGCTTGCGCCACATCAGCCGCAGACGTCGCCGCCAATGGCATGGCCTCTGGCCACCGTGTGGTGCGGTCCACCATAGTGAGGAGGTGGGTGAACCCCCGCGAGGGGGGCAGAGGTCCCACCAAGTCGACGTGGACGTGGTCGAACCGACACTCGGGCACCGTAAACGGGGCCAACAGGGCCTGGGTGTGGCGGTGGACCTTTGCGCGCTGGCACGCGAGGCACGTCCTGGCCCAGTCGCGGACGTCCTTCCTGAGGCCATGCCAGACGAACTTCGCCGCAACGAGCTTCTGGGAGGCCTTCGTGCCCGGGTGGGACAGCCCATGGATGGCGTCGAAAACCGGGCGCTGCCAGCCAGCGGGCACGATGGGGCGAGGCCGGCCGAGGGAGACGTCGCACAGGAGGGCCGCGCCCGCGACGTCGAACGGCACCTCGGTGACGCGGAGGCCCGTGATGGCGGTCCGCAAGGCCTGGACGCCGGGGTCGGTGGTCTGGTCCTCCGCCATCCGGGCATAGTCGATCCCGAGGTGGACCGCGTGCGCGACGGACCAGGAAAGGCAATCTGCCACCGGGTTGTCTTTACCCATGACGTGACGGATGTCCGTCGTGTACTCGGACACGGCAGAGAGGTGACGTTGCTGCCGGGCCGACCATGGCTCGGCGACCTTGGCCATCACGAACACAAGGGGCTTGTGGTCAACGAAAGCCGTGAACGGGCAGCCCTCTAGCAGATGGCGGAAGTGTCAGACCGCCAGGTGGAGTCCGAGCAGGTCGCGGTCGAAAGTGCTGTAGCGGCGTTCGTGCGGGCGAAGCTGCCGGCTAAAAAACGCCAGCGGCTGCCAAGCACCATGCACCCACTGCTCGTGCACCGCGCCCACCGCGTAGTCCGACGCGTCGGTGGTGAGGGCGATCGGTGCATCCGGCGCCGGGTGCGCCAGCATGGTGGCGTTGGCCAGGGCCAGCTTTGCGCCCGCAAATGCCGCGGCCATCGGCTCCGACCAGGCGATGTCACCTTTGCCCGGCTTGCCCCGGAGGGCCTCGTGCAGGGGGCGGAGGAGCTGGGCGACGTGGGGCGCGAAGCGGTGGTAAAAATTTACCATGCCCAGGAATTCCTGGAGCCCCTTGATCGTGCGGGGGCGTGGGAAACTCCTGACCGCCTCCACCTTAGCCGGTAAAGGGACGGCCCCGTGCCTGGTGATGCGGTGCCCCAAGAAGTCGATGGCGGTGACGCCGAAACGGCACTTTGCGGGGTTGATGATCAGGCCATGCTGGCCCAGTCGTTCGAAAAGCATGCAGAGGTGGAGCAGGTGCTCCTCCCGGGACGCGCTCGCGACTAGGATGTCGTCCAGGTAGACATAGATGAAAGGTAAGTCGCGCAAGACGCTGTCCATGAGCCGCTGGAACACCTGGGCCGCATTCTTCAATCCAAAAGGCATCCGCAGGAACTCAAAGAGGCCGAACGTGGTGATGACAGCCGTCTTTGGGACATCGTCTGGGTGTACGGGGACCTGGTGGTAGCCCCGGATGAGGTCCACCTTGGAGAACACGGTCGTGTTTGCCAACCGGGCAGAAAAGTCTTGGATATGCGGGACCGGGTAACCATCGGGGGTGGTGGCATCATTGAGCCGGCGGTAGTCACCGCATGTCGGGCTTTGGCACAATGTGCAGTGGAGAGGCCCAAGCACTGTTGGAGCGCCGTACGATACCCAGCCGTTCCAGCGTGGCAAACCCCGCTTTCGCCACGGCGAATTTCGTGGGGTCGAGGCGGCGCGCCCGGGCGTAGACCGGTGGGCCGACGGTGGGGATATGGTGCTCCACCCCGTGTTTGACGGCCACCGCTGAGAAGGTGGGCCGCGTGAGGGCCGGGAAACTGGCGAGGAGGCGGGTAAACTCGTCCGCTGCCGGAAGCATCTATCTATCTATCTATAATTCCAGTAATCTCTGTGTGAATGTCTGTGTGTCTGTGTGTTTGTCTGTGACCGCTGTTTCTCGACAACTACCGGTCCGATATACTTGAAACTTGCCAGGTATATTGCTGGGGACCCGAGGATGTGCCTTTTCAAGGTTTGAAATTAATCGGAGAAGTAGTTACCGAGCTATGGCGATTTAGCCGTTCGCCGTTCGCTTTGGCTTTGCGAATGGACCAAACCATTTCATGTAAATAGAGGGGGGGGGGGGGTTCTGTGGTCGTTGCGAATGGACCAAACCATTTCATGTAAATAGAGGGGGGGGGTTCTGTGGTCGTTGCGAATGGACCAAACCATTTCATGTAAATAGAGGGGGGGGGGGGGTTCTGTGGTCGTTACTGCCACGTGGTTTCAAAGTTTTTTTTTGTTGTTGTTGTTTGCACGCACGCTTTTTTGCACGCACGTACGGGCACCCACGTACGGGCACGTCCTAGTCTATCTATAATTCCAGTAATCTCTGTGTGTATGTGTGTGTGTATGTGTGTGTGTCTGTGTGTTTGTCTGTGACCGCTGTTTCTCGACAACCACGGGTCCAATATACTTGAAACTTGCCAGGTATATTGCTGGGGACCCGAGGATGTGCCTTTTCAAGGTTTGAAATTAATCGGACAAGTGGTTCCCAAGGTATGGTCACCGTACTCGCAAGCCGTTCGCTTTGGCTTTGCGAATGGACCAAACCATTTCATGTAAATAGAGGGGGGGGGGGGTTCTACCGTACTCGCAAGCCGTTCGCTTTGGCTTTGCGAATGGACCAAACCATTTCATGTAAATAGAGGGGGGGGGGGGTTCTGTGGTCGTTACTGCCACGTGGTTTCAAAGTTTTTTTTTGTTGTTGTTGTTTGCACGCATGTTTTTTTGCACCCACGTACGGGCACGCCCTAGTACAGACTAACCTCGACAGGATGGAACCTTTCAGCAAGCTGCTTGGCAAGCCGCTCAGTGAGCCGCTCAACGAGCTGCTCAACGAGCCGCTCAGCGAACAAGCGAGCGAGCAGAAGGTTTCGGCCTGGACGAGACGTCTGCGCTTAACGTCGACCAACAGCCCATGTGCACATAGGAAGTCCGCGCCGAGCAGCGCCATTGGCACGCTGGCGGTGACAAACGACCATTGAAAGTGCTGCCCTCCGAACCGCAGTGAGAGGCAACGCTTCCCGAATGTGCGGATGGGTGTACCGTTGGTGGCAAGCAAAGCGGGGCCCCGGCCTGCGGCTTGCTTGTCGGACGCGGAGGCAGGGAGGACGCTTACCTGCGCTCCCGTGTCGCAAAGAAAACGGCGCCCGGACGAGGTGTCCGTGATGAACAGGAGGCTGCCGGAATGGCCGACGCTCATGGCCGCAAGTGAGCGCCGGCCCGGTCGTTTCCCGACCCGTCAAAAGAACACGGCGGGCGGCACATTTTAGCCTTACGGCCGAACCTGGCATGGTAGTAGCACCAGGTTTGCGGCGGTGGCGGCCGCGTCGGCCGTGTTGGCGGCGGTGGTGGTGGCGGCAGCGGTGGTGGGCGGGGCGCAGCAGCGGCCACGAGGGAACCCGGGAGCGCTGTAGCCTCTGCACCGGGATCCACTACGGCAGCACCGTAAACCGAACGCGTGTCGCAGGCCGCGAAAAACTTGTCGGCCTCTCCGGCCAGGGCGCGGGGTTCCGTGATGTTGGAACCGGCCAGCGCGAGGCGCACCTGTATCGGTAGCTGGCGGAGGAAAAGTGCGCGGAGCAAGAAATCCGGGCGCTGGTCTCCAAGCAGGAACAGCATGAAATCCATCCGGACGGATGGTCGTGTGTCGCCGAGGGCGGGAAGGTCCAGGAGGCGGTCGGCACGTTCGACCTCCGTGAGCCCGAATGTGGCGAGGAGACGTTTGAGTGCCTCGTACTTGTGGTCGCCCAGCGGGTGCCGAAGGATGGACACGACGTGGGCGGCAGTGCCGGGCCCGAGGGCGGCGACCACGTGGTAGTAACGGGTCTCGTCCGCCATGATGCCCCGGAGTTGGAATTGAGCTTCGGCTTGCACAAACCAAACGTCGGCTTGCACTTCCCAAAACTCCGGGAGTTTGATTGCGACGGCGTTGGTAGCCATGGCGTTTTCGGGGGTCAGCAACGGCTGAACCAATCGGGGCACCAGTGTGGTGCTGTGCACACACGACTCGATTGCCAGAGAGGTAGGCCACAACGCGTGGATACAAACAAGAGTCTTTATTAAGAGCTCGCATATCAGCACTGGGCGGGCTCGAGCTTAGAGCCCGCATATATGTCCCGAGGCCACGCCTTGCCCCCGGGCGTGGCCGATCGGCCGAAAGGCGGGGCATGTATTTCAGTTCCCCGCCTGGACGCTCGTGCCACCCACTGGTGCGCGGAATTATTGACCCTTGTGCCCGCCACACCATGCTGTTTGTGCAAACTTTGGCGCAAACACCAGGAATGCCTCAACCTATGGGCAAATGCACTGACCAACAATAACAACATCAACCACAACCACAATAAATGTTTTCCAACTTTCCACTTTTTCCAGGGGGTTGGTCGAACAATGGCATTCCATTCCTTTCGGATTCGGTAAAGCGCAGTCGCACACTACGCCATGGCCACTGCCCTCTGTTGACACACACGACCACAGAGATGATGAAAGAATATGAGAGTACGGCTCATCCGGGCTTTAATTCCAGATGGGAAGTTCTGTGAAGTAGGTTCCACCGGCTTTACGTCGTGAAAAAGTTAAACCAGCATGGGAGATTCCGACGCCATGATTGCAACAGCCTCTTTCCACCACCAAGGCAAGTGAAAACCAAGCTTCTACTCTTTAGCTGTTTTTAATTTACAAATCCATTAGTTGAGGTTCATAGGCGGAAGCATGCACGGAGCTGGTGCCATGTTTGAAGGTCGTGGGAGTATATTGCACGGGGATAACCCCTCGGTACTCGCCTTGCGCTCCCCCCCCCCAACCCCCCATCACCCAGTCTGGGAAGCAACACTCCACAGGAACCCCTCAAAACACCCATCCCTTCCCCCTCCCCCTTGTCTCAGTGCACCACTTAGCTTCTATAAAGTAGCTAAAGCATATCAAGATGAAATTTGATCAAAACGACTGCATTTTCACCCTAAAGCAGCATATGAACTCAACCTCTTCCAAATGCCATTAAATTATTTATTGAAGTAAAAGTAGTTATAATATCTGTGAGACAATCGAATCTATGTAATCTGTGTGTCGACTGATAACTTCAAATATTGTGACCACTTGGAAAGAGAAACAGAGGCTTCCTTGTCAAAGAAACCTGAAAAGGTTCTTTGTTTTCCTTTTTGTATTGTTTCTTTCCTCTCTTTTTCTTCCTCTACTACCCGCCTGGCTAGACAGATGCCCTGACTTGTCATTCCATGCCACTGGAGGCATTGTGGGTAAGTGATAACTACATTACATTTTGTGTCATTACCTGTATAAGGAGCACCTGTGGTTGCATTTCAATGCAGGGTTACCTTTCGTAATGAACAACGACCTCTTTTAGTTTCATGTCTTGACAATTCCTGGTTGGAATAGGATCCACCTGTGAGTCTGTGACTGATGTATACCATTCTCCATGACAGAAAACAAGTTGTTAATGAAGCAGCCTGAAAGCAAGGCACGTGTTTGTGCGTTCCCATGAAAAAGTATTCACGTCGGGAGTTAGGGTTCCAGCACACAATTACCTATTATTTTCGAAAATCTATTGGAGTATTCATCCACAGCGAGTGCTAGAGCAAATGGGACAGCCACGTGAAATGCTTGTACTGAGGACACGTTTATTAAAGGCTGATCTTAAATTCCATTCGGATCAAAACTGGATCTATAAAGGCATCAAATATTAAAGATTACAAAATGATAGTGATCTTTGTATACTGTATATAATATATTGTTGCGGATCTATCGCCGGCCTTCTCCCCTTATCAAGGGGGGATTAATCCCCTTGTCTTTACTGACCTGGCGTGACCCGAGACCTATTACGTCCTTTCCGGACAGCGCAAAATAGGGTTTCGGGACCAAATTCTCGCTCGTACCTAAGTACTCGCGCTGTCCTGGAAGCGAGGAAACAAGCCTCGCACGAACCACTTGTGATGGTAATACGCCGAGCGGTTTGCGTGCACGTGATCCACGCCGTTATAATTAATGGACCCGATTTAAGCGATCTTATTCGTGCCACGCTTAGTCAATGGAGAAATCACGGGAACGATTGAATTCAGAAGAAAATGAAGAACAAATAGATTTAATGAGTATTGCACGTATTTACAGTTCAGGACGAAGAGACACAGGGAAATCCCCTGTGTCTGTGCCTGTGTTAAAAACAGTCTTAATCTTAATACCCAAAGACAACGGGCCCGTCTGACACACTCACACGGGGATTGCAGATGGGCACGATGATGTTCAGGCCAAACGCGCCGGCTTGGTCGTCCACGAACGGCCCGTCCGGCTCTCCTCGGTTACAGCACCTCCCGCGATGATGGAGGTAGGCAAAGACAAGGCCACGCTGCGCGTCTCTCAAGCAAGGGTGATATAGCGTGGCGAACGGCATGGACGGCTTTTATGGCAAAGGGCGGTTACGCAGCTTCGTCCACTCGCTTGGCTGAACTGCGCAAGTTGGTTATAAATGCCTTGGCTGCGCCCACGTATCTCCAGCGATAGTCAAGTTCATACGGTGCGAGTGATGCAGATCCTCTTCAAGTCCTCTTTGCCGCACGTCCCCCTCTGCGAGTCCTTGCAACTGCGGTGTGCACGCGAGTCTTCTGCAACTGCCGTGTGCATGCGAGTCCTCTGCAACTGCCGTGTGCATGCGAGTCCTCTGCAACTGCCATGTGCACGCGAGTCCTCTGCAACTGCCATGTGCACGCGAGTCCTCTGCAAGTCCTCCCCTCTGCAAGACCTCTACAACGCTGCAGTCCTTTGCTGACCGCGCTCCTTTAACAACTCTTGCTCCTCCAACTGCCCTTACTCCTCGAGAGTCCCTGGTGGCTCAATTGCTCTTATGGGCTGATAACTTGTTCAAGCGCCTCTCCCCTCAAAACTGTTCAAGCGCCTCTCCCTTCTCATAACTGAGGTGGGGGGCTTCACGCAATCGGTTTTATTGCCAACCCTCTTAGCCCGATCGAATGTTCCAACCACGCCCTGTGACGCCATGCTGCAGCCACACGCTGTGAGCCCTGATTGGTAGCTCATGATTACCGTCATCGCCTCTGACGCTCTGTCTCGACTCCACCCCGACCTCAATGCCGGCCCCACCATTTTAGGCCTACCTCGTGTTAACTCGACTAGTGAGCGAGCAAAGGGCAGCAAAATGGATTGCGCCTACCGAGGTAGGATGGTTTGCCGGAGTAGGACCTATTCTCCTGTCTTTACACAACGCAGGATTAACACTGGAAGGGGCCTACTCTCACATATACTAAGACATAACTATACTACAAATGAGGCTACATGTTGCACGTGTGACTATCTATGGGGGCAAACCTTTAACCTTTATTAATTTATTAAGCTCACTTTACACATCTCAAAACCGTAGCACTATATATATATATATATATATATATATATATATATATATATATATATATACACATACAGACTTGGCATTTAATATGGAATATTTTTTTTGTGGGGGTGAACTTATTTTTCAAGATGCCTTAGAACCTAAAGTTCATTGGAATTATGTTGAAATTATTCTAGATTTTGATAATGTGACCTTTAAAATAAACAAAAACCACATTTGACATTTCGAAGCAAATAAATGGATCCTTGAAAGTGATGTGAACTGATATCGAACTCAATTCATGGACAGTACTGTGTTAAACTTCTGTACGTTTTCCAGAAGTATCTCTTTATTTTGCACATTAGTCAAAAAAATTTTCAACAAAAACAAAAGCTAAATTATGACTGGGATTACGGACAGTAAAATTACAGTTCAGTACTTCGTGTAACCCACACGAGCATTCAGGAGAGCACGTACACGTCGAGGCATGCTGTTCACGAGATTTGCCAAGGTTTGGACAGGAATCGCTTGCCATGCAGTGACAATAGCCTGTGCAATTCATGCACAGAGTTAGGCTGCTGGGCCAAGTTGTCGATTTGACGCGTTAATTCTGCCCACAAGTTCTCTATTGGATTCATATCCGGGGACATGGCAGGCCACTCCATATGCTCTACACCACGGTCAGCAAGAAAGTGTTGGATCATGCGAGCACGATGAGGCCGTGCATTGTCATCTTGGAAGACAAAGTTTCCTCAAAAGGCTGCACGAGCAAATGGAAGCAATGTTTCTTCCAGAATGACCCTGTACTTGAACTGGTTCAGGTTTCCATTCAGAACAACCACGTCAGTTTTGCCCCCTGCATGAAAAGCAGCCCAAACGGTCACCCCACCACCTCCAGCTTGGACTCTTGGCACTATACAATCTTCGTTGTGGGCTTCATGCACTTGTCTGCGCACTCGGACGCGGCCATCTTGACGACAGACCAAAAATCTAGACTCGTCACTGAAGGTCACGTGATTACAGTGTCCTGGCTGCCATTGACGGTGCTCTCTGGCCCACTGCAATCGGCGCTGGCTGTGTTGTCTGGTCAGGCGTGGCTTTCTCAGGGGACGCCGGCACGATAGCCTGCTTGAACCAGTCGTTGGTTGACTAGCCTTCTGGATACAGGCACATTTGTCAGTTGCTGCCACTCAGCCCTAAGCCGATTAGCTGACTTGGTACGGCCATTGCAAACTAACCGGTGCAGCTGGCCATCATCTCTCCTTGTGGTTCTGTGTGGACGTCCTGGCCTCGATATTGGAGTAGGGACAGCCCTCTGAGCATTTCGTTTCAGGATCTTTGACACCTGACCTTGAGTGATGCCATACTGCTGAGCAATAGCACGCTGTTTCATTCCAGAATTTCGTAAAGCCACCACTCCATGACAAACAGCATTGTCAAGTTGACGGACCATCTCCAGAGGAAGCGGCAATAACTTTTGTAGACGTACAGCAGTTGTTTTCCACTAATACAGAACGCAACAACCCTTATATACCCGATTGTGAAGCCAATCATCAAATCTACCTGTCCTTACATTTTGTCACGCCACCTGTGATATAATCCTGTTATTGACTTCTTGCTGCGAAAGACAATCAGTGACTCACCAGATTGATATACTGAGTTCAGAAAGTAAACCCAAGTCAAGAAAAAAAAAAAATTCCATATTAAATGCCAAGTCTGTGTATACATACATACAACAACAACAACAACAACATCAACAACATGCATTTTAAGTCTATTTTCCCTGCAAGATTGGGGGTTAGCCTTGCGGTCCCCATGACAATCTTCTCCATTTTGCCCTATTTTCTGCATCTCTCCTTGTTAACCCCCTTACCCGCATGTCTTCTTCCACCGTCTTTAGCCAAGTCTTTCTCGGTCTTCCCCGTCCTCTACTTCTTCTACATTTATTTCCATCACTCTTCTCAACCAGTCACTTTCATCCTTCCTCAACACATGACCAAACCATCTCAACCTGTTTCTCTTCACAGCATCAATCACAGGCTCTATTCCCATCATCTTTCACAATTCATCATTTGTCTTCCTCTCTCTCAACAACACTCCGCACATCCATCGAACCCTTCGCATTTCCACCCTTTCCAGCCTTCGTTGCTGCTCTACATTCATGACCCATGTCTCGATCCCATAAATCATAACACTTCTCACACATGCAGCATACATCTTTCCCTTCAGCTTCAATGACACTCCCCTCCTCATCAGCACGCCACTCAGTTCCCGAAACTTCTTCCATGCACATCTCACTCTAGCAACCGTTGCCGAGTCTGATCCACCTTCTCCATTCAGCATGTCTCCGAGATAGCAAAATGTTTTCACACCTTCCAGCTTCACGCCGTCTCCAAAATCCAACTCAACATTTCCTCCATCTGCAGCTCCCTCTGTGCACACCTTACATTTGAATGTAGCTGCCACACTGGTTCATGACCCTCTCAGACCACTACATTTTTGATGAACCCACTCAGCGCACATTGTACATTGAATGGAGTTCACTCCAACACCCTTCCTGCACACAGCACATGGCCACTTCCCAGTTCTTTCCACCTCACCACATGCTTTACCACTTGCCATCACCTTCGTCTTTCCTATATTCACCTGCAGACCTTTTGTCTCCATACTTTCCTTCCACTTGTTCATCTTTTCCTTCAGTCCATCCATACTTTCCGCAATCAACACCAGATCATCTGCCTACAACAACTCCCACAGTATATATATATATATTTTTTTTTTATTTTTTTTTTGTTGTTGTTACGTGTGTGGGGGTAGGTAACGAAATACCTTAGTCCAGATATAATTGGGTAGGTTTAGCATGCCCCAAATGTCGCGACGAAGAAGAAAAACCTTCATGTAACTAAGTAGGAAACCCGTTAGGCCGAATGTCCGTGTAAGCGTTTGTCTCCATACAAGGGATGGAGCTATGCTAAGGTTTAAGACTAATCCCCAGTGTGTAATTGCCTTGTGATTTTTCCCTTTGTTCTTATAACATTCACTCGGCCAGCCATGCAATCGGCACATTGCCACAACCACACTATAATCGCCGACAGTAACCGGGCATTACCACCCCGCCCAGCCGAACATTCTCGATGGGCGTCAAGAATGGCCGTGAGGCCATGCCCCGAAGGACGATTGGTTCAGACGATTCGATGGACAATTCGACGATGACGACGACTGATTGGAGCGAGCGTGACATCAGAGGGAACCTGGGAGAACCGAGGAAGAAAAAGCGAAGCGGTCGCAATTTTTCCTCTCTCTGTTCCGGCATTTGTAACGAGCGGATGCACATTTATTCTCTCTCACTGGTACTGGCAGCATGGTGGACAGTCGCAGCATTGTTTGCTGGTGCACTTGTGGGAAAAGACACCAAGAGTGGTTCGGGACGGTCAGAGCTCAGTGCAGCCGAACGAGAAGGCCCTAGAGAAGAGCTCTGGCCTGTTCGCTTCGTGCCGGCGGCTGGCGGTGAACGCGACTTCGCGCCAACATGTGTTTTCCAGTGCAGGGACGGGGACCTGTGGCGCCACCAAACCATCGTTGAGAGCGGTGGCTAAGTGGCTACACGACATCCAACATTTACTTTTTACTTTCATTTTTCCCCTGTTCGTGTCTTTGAGTCTGACTGGAGGAAACTCATTTAGGAATTTTAGTTTACCACACATTCCTTTTGCTTGCATTATTTTCAGTAAATCATTCCTTGTTGACTTTCAATTTCTTGTCATGTGTGTTTATTTGTTTGAGGATTCGGTTAAACCCCCGTCGCGTCCGTCCGTGCCAGTAAGGGCCTCAGTATTCTTCCCCCGCACGCGCCAGAGATAACACCCCCATATTTTTGGGGCATACGCCTCAAGAGTTAAAGCTCGTTTTGGTCATCTGTGACCCTTATGTCTTCACTACAGGGTAGATGCGACAATATATGTATATATAATTACATCTATAGATGTACAGTCACGTGAAAAAGTAAGTAAACCCCATGTAAAGTTTGGATTTTTTCAACATTTTTCAACATACAGCTATTTGATCCTCATTTCAATAATATTGATAGATAAAGTTGATATAATATAACAAATATCATGAAACATTTTCATTTTGTAGTCCATTGTATAATTTAAATAAACATAAATGCAAATTTCGCATGTGGAAAAAGTAAGTACACCCCTACATTTATCACTACTTCAAATACCTAAAATTAGAATCAGGTGCACCAGCTCAGGTGCAAATGATTAGAACATCGTTGGAGAGGATCTTGGAGGAAGCTGTCTTATTTAAACCTCAGACATTTAGTTTGGATTTCTCTTTGTTGTTGAAGTGTGCGGCGTCACCATGCCCAGATCAAAAGAGCTCTCTGAGGCCTTCAGAAAGAAGGTTATAGATGCCGACGAGTCTGGGAAAGGATTTAAAAAGATCTCCAAACAATTTGAAATCAATTATTCGACTGTCCGGAAGATCATCTACAAGTGGAAAAGATTCGAAACAACTGCCAACTTGTTCAGGCCAGGCCGTCCCAGCAAGTTCAGCCCGAGAGCAGACCGCAAGATGCTGAAAGAAGTCTCTAAGAACCCCAGAATGTCATCACGGGACCTACAGGTAGCCCTTGCCACTGTTGATGTCAAAGTGCACGAGTCTACCATTAGAAAGAGGCTGCACAAATTTGATCTGCATGGGAGGTGTGCCAGGAGGAAAACTTTGCTGTCCAGAAAGAACATCAGGGCAAGACTAAAGTTTGCCAATGAACACCTAGGCAAAGACCAGCACTTCTGGAACAATGTGCTCTGGACAGATGAGTCAAAGGTTGAGCTATTTGGCCACAGTACCAGAAGACATGTTTGGTGAAAACCAAAGACAGCATTTGACCACAAGAACCTGATACCAACTGTAAAGCATGGTGGTGGAAATATTATGGTTTGGGGCAGCTTTGCTGCATCAGGGCCTGGGCAGCTCACCATCATAGAATCCACTATGAATTCTTCATTGTACCAGAGGGTGCTTGAGGAGGGGCCATCTGTGGTGAGGCCATCTGTCGGAAAGTTGAAGCTCAACCGAAGGTGGACCTTGCAACATGACAATGACCTGAAACATACCAGTAAATCCACCAAGGAATGGCTGAAAAGAAAGAAATGGAGGGTTCTGGAATGGCCAAGTCAAAGCCCGGATCTAAATCCCATCGAGATGTTGTGGAGGGATTTGAAACGAGCTGTGCATGTGTGGTGGAAGTGGTTTGGGACTCAAGACCAATGACCGGAAAACAGGTTTACAAAGATCCAGACTTTATTAACTAGTTGTTCACTTCATTCAAATACTAATAACTACCGTTAACTCAATGGACCAGATAACTCTATCCGCATAGTCCCTCTTTCTCAGCCGATGTTCCTCTGCAGCGCCGTACTCGTTCATTCCATCGGGCAGGGCTTCTGATGGCAAGTGATCCTGACTCAAAGTTTGCTCTGGTTTATATGGGCCTCGTCGCGCTAATCCCTTCTCCGCAAATGCCCCGAGGTCATGCATGCTCGCCCCCCTGCTGGGGAGTTCTTTCACCCTCTTTGCATCCCGATGTCCCAAGTCAATAGTGAAGGCTTGGGAATGTGTGTTAGCCCGGGGCCTTGATACAGGTGGACAAAGGAACTCCCAGGTTTAACAGAGCGAGATACATTCCTAACATTCTTACGACCACCTGTTGGTTCACTCACCAATCTCATAACTAGTTACATAGTATAAAGATTTATTCTACCACAATCCCTCATCTTTTTGTTTTATGTTTATATTAACCATTAATCTAAACATCAATTTAAGTAAACAATCAATCACTACAAGTAAACATCAATACACGTATAAGTAAACAATCAATCACTACAAGTAAACATCAATACAAGTATTCAAACCATAACTTTGGTAATCCAATTTCCTAAGGCATACACCGTCCTCCTGCAAGAATCACAAAACATTTCGTTGGTCATTGACTCATTCCATATTGTTAATTCAATCTATTTCACTTGCATCACAAATATCTTTGCAAAACAACACTTCACCATCACCAAGACACAACAATTTCACTTCATTTTCAAGTTTTGTAAAGCATCTGCAACATCTGGCAAAAACGTTTGCCTCTACACAAATGTTGACTCTTTTTGAAAGGAAGGGCTGATCACTTGTGTTTGAATCCAGGTATGAAACATTTTCTGTCTTCATAACACCTGCACTACTTCGTGTAGGATTTCGCTGTTGTGGTAACAGTGTGGAGTCATAGACTGACCCTGCTCTCCATGTAGCATTCTTGCCACTTTTGCTGTAAACCATAGTAATTCCTGAACAAGGCCTTCGCCCAGTTGTAGTCGACTTGCCTCCTCCCTCATTGTGAGTGGGCAGCAAGTATTGGTGTGACGTTGATTGGCCAGCAAGATGTGGAACAGGGATGCCGGATGCATCCACAATGATGTTGGGACCATGGTGTTCAGGTCATCCATGGTCCATACCAGGAGTGGCCCGCAGAATCGTGCACAGCTGTTGTGAAAAGGCACAGCCATTGGTTTGCAGCTCCATGCTGGCTCCCCGGAAGTTGGTGAAGTAATAACATATGTCCCCGCATTTCGCAGAGGTTGCAGGTAAAATGTCGTTGTCCTGCAACTTCTGATGTGATGAATGTTCGAAGCCTTCAAACAAGAGTAAGTGATCGCCTTTCCTTCATATGTTGCAGTGTGATCCAGGCAAATGGTCACATAAATTTCCTTGGTGAAGGTAAGCATCCATCTCCAAGTTATACAGGAGAATGTCTTCATCATTCTTTGAGAAAGAGGGTGTATGCCACGATTAACTTCCTTTTTTTAGCCACAAATTTTCTTTCTCGAACTTCTTCCCAATTCCGTTAGCACCCCCTTCAAATGTGATCTCGTCTTATCCTTATGCTCAGTCACATCTGAATCTGCTTTCCACACACACTGAATCAGATAGGGTACATCCTACCATGAAATCAGCATAATCATGTATGTCTTCCGACAGTTTCACATTCAACAATTTGTTGTTTTTCCTTAAAACATTTAAAAGTTATATTCATTTATATGCGTCACACAAATAATATTCAATCAGGTATGTATTTCACTACTAAACGAAGAATAGCATCCACAAATGCTTTCAGGTTAATATAGTTCAAAAATTAACTCATGCAGGTATTTTAGCACTACTCTAAGAAAATAAATTGTATATGATTACAATCACAAACGGGAATATATAATTCCCAACAACAATTTTCCCAAACCAACAAATTAAGCATAATGTATTATTACCATAATTCCTCTCCACTTTTTCTTTTTCCTTTTTTTTTTTTTTTTTTCTAACAGTGTGTCATTCGTGGTGATATGAGTTCACTGATCTTGTAATTGACACAACTCATAACATTGTCGTTATGCCATTATCTTAATTCTACTGTATTCATTTGCAACATCACTTGATTTAATCTTTTAATCTCAGTATTTATGTCGCCATAAAAGTCTTCCTCTTCTGGTTCCACATTTCTTTCCTCATTTGTCACTTCATGCGTTATCATCGTGTTGTTGGTTACCTTATTCAAACACACCGTCACTAAGGCTTTCAAGCAAGCCACCACTAAAACAATTGCCACTAAAACACCACAAGCAAGCCACCACTAAAACAATTGCCTAATCATGAGTGTAGTTATAAAAAACATAAACCACCTTTAGAGGCCATTTTTCCCCGCAAAGCGGGGGTTGGCCTTTTTCGGGAACCGTGGTTGTTGTTGTTTTTCGGTCCCTTATTTGAAGCAATGTTTTACGGCCGGATGCCCTTCCTGACGCCAACCCTTTTTGCCGCCTTTAACGACAAACAGGGAATTACCAGTGAACTGGTACTCAATTAGCCGACCTCGGAAGGATGACAGGCTGAGTCAACCCCCCTGGCGTTAATTCAGCGATCGACCGGGATTCGAACCCAGGATCCTTGGATCCTAAGCCGGCACCCTAGCCGCTAGCCCAACACCAGGGATAGTGCAACTCCGGAACTACTCTGGAACGGCTGAATGGAAACATTTGAGTAATGGCTCATTCTAAAGAACTCTGCAATGGGAACAGAAAACATGTTTATTGAGTATATTTAAAATGCTAACGTTAAGAGGTTAGAATTCGTCAAACACAATTTTTTCTCCTCCGAAAATGATATTTTTTTCCCAGATGCTTAGTTAAAAAAAACTCAGTGGAGTTGTGATACATTATCCCTCATTTTGCGCTAATATCAGTAGATAATGGTATGTCATGTAGGCAAATAAATGTCACTATCTTCCCTAATTCAAGTAGGAATATTAAATGTTGAAATTGTAATGTTTATCAATGCAAGGGGTGTTAAAATGCAATTCAAATGAATGTATATCACGACTATCATTTATCCGCCACTGAATGTTCTGCTGGGCTGCTAGGTGCAGCCTCATTTTCTGTGGGATCGTCCACCTTAGCCCCATGTGCTTGCTTGCAATGAGAGGCATGAATCCAACTTTCTATTTTGGGTCCATATTTGTTTCTATTCTTATCAATCTCCTATGGTTTATCAATTCGTTCCAAGATACCGCAACCAAAGGTTTTAACCAAAGCTCTACCAAACTATTTCCAATGTGAACAAAAAATGCCAGTGAAACAATGATTCGAGGAATTAACTTCAAGGGGTCAATAAATTTATTCTATAACCAGATCTAATTTTCCCATCCAATAGTTTGCCTTGCCACATGTCATATTATAACACTTTAATAAACCTTCGAAAAATGTTTCCCATCTCAACAAATTTCCTTTTTTACAAATAGCCATGTGTAACTTACGTATTTAACTACAATTTCCTCTCAATTTGTTTGGCCTAACTGGCCGCAAAAGTGGCTGCCAGCATGCAGTACCGTTTTTTATCTACCAAGGAAGTGCTCGTCCACACAAGACCTCTACCAAAATGTTGTTTGTAAAAACAAATCTGGGATTTCTGATTACATGGATGCACACTCTCAGGACATTTTCAGGCTGCTGTTAACAATCCACTACGATAAATTAATTCCTTTACCCACAATCAAATAATTAGTACAAATTGAGGATATTATCCCTATCACATTCTTTTATAGATTCATTATGTTGGATCTAATTTTTTCCAATAATTTTCCACTGCTGTAAGGAAGAACAATAGCTCTCATAAGTCTTAGTAATATCGTACTTAATTTACCCAGCATCGAATAATTTATTTACTATCCTTTCTCATCTGTTAACCAGTGACTTTGTTTGAACTCCAGAACTCAAAACTCACAATAGTTCAAACCAGCAAAATTTTCTTTACTGTTTTCCCATATCATCTATGCCTAAAACACATCCATACATACAGCACAATTTATATGCTGATAAAATTCAAGTTTATATATATAAAAATCCATGAGCAGAGTACTTTGGGAAGTCAGTGTAAGACCTCTCCAAAATTTGGCTAATTTTGTACTCCCACATTTTTATGAAGCTCATATCCATAAATAGCTTTGATTCTCATATAAATTCGATCACAATGGAATCCCAAGATTACTCCCAATTTTTACTATTAATGAATAGCTGCTCATAACTCAGCAAATCAAATCTTTATTCTCCATCTCCCTTGACAAAAGTGATAATTTTCATAATCAAATTATATTTCTATTTTTTACTTTTTTATTTTACGAATTCTCTCGATATGCGATCCCATCCCCATGGAACTATCTATTTTCAGACAAGGCACACCGTCGGTGTCAACAATCTTGTAAGATTGACACACAAAAACACTAACATTGACACACAAAATACCCACACACACATGCATTATGCGTATTTGTTTGCGTTGGAACCCTTATTTACAGATCAGGATGGGTGTCAACTTTATTTCAATTTCTCAAAATTTGTCCTTCAATTTTATAAACGCTAATACACAAATGGACCAAAAAGTTTATTCTTAGAAAACCCCTATGATGTCACATTGAAATTACCCTTTCAGTTCCCACAATAATTTATCCAAATTTGACTCCCCACCCATTTGTATGTCAGTCGACCACTGACCTATCAATCATGCGGAACAATAGTCCGAAATTCCCACCTGATCATCATGTGACTCTTGTCACTTGGTTTGCCAAAAAAATTGCAAAGCAATTGTTCCAAACTTTGTAAATTTAAAATTTTGTGCCCAACATAAAAGATCCAATTTCGGCATTTGATCAATTAATTATCAATTTGCTTACAAGCAAAAGAAAAAATGAATAATTCTTGCTCCGAAAAAACTTTTCAGACACAAGAATCATCGACAGTTATTCATGTTTGTCCAGTAATCTAATTTGTTGAGGCCAATCGTCATTTGGGATTTGTCGCAATGAAGGCCTAATCGTTGTCTGAGGTATCGGTCAGCACTGGTACCCTTGATCTTGGTTTACCCTATGAACTTGTCTTCCTTTTGGAATATGGACATCCTCTTTTCCAATGTCCCATCTGTCCACATTTGAAACACCGGTTTCTGTCGTTGCCTGGTCTGTGCACCTGTGCACTTGTATTGCTGGGCTGCATCTCTACATCCCTGAGTTGCCACTGCAATCTCTCGTTATCTCCTGAAACACGAAAAAATTCTCTGTATCGTCCTTTTTGGGGAGACAACTGGAAATCAGATGGGACAACTGTCACTTTCATTCCTAATTTCGAGGGCAGTTGTGCATTTGTCTCCTCCACTGTATCCTGTATCCTTTTTATTTTAAGTTCTAGATCCGTTATCCGTTCTTGCTGTTCCCGTTGTCTGGATTCACCATCCCAAAGATGGAATGCAAGCCAGTCTACCGTTAGATTCTGTCTCTTCCTGGCTTTCAATCTTTGTTCCAATCTTTCCAATCGACTTCGCTCAAATGTACCATCTCTTGGAAACTCCTCATCATGTCCCTTTGTCCACAAATACCAATTCTCGACCTGCCTTATAGCTTCGGTACTATAACGGTCGTACATATGATGTGTACAAGTACCTTTTTGTGGAATCTCTGGTTGTCCTTGTGTATTCTTGCAGGCTCCATTTCCCATTCTGCCTTTTATCAAAGTAGCGTTGGATGTGTTGTAGCTTGTTCCTCTAAAGCTTCACTCGTACCTCCAGGAAGGATCTCTCCACCTGTTCAAACGGTGATTTCCAGAGAATCTCTCTCACCTGTGGCTTTTGCACAATCCAATCTCACAGATCAGTATTTGCAGATGAGCCAAAGGGTCAGTATGAAATGGGTGAATCCTCAGGTGTCCGCTCTGTTGAAGGGGAAATCACACAATGGTAACCGCACATATATATCTATATATAAACTCACCACCTTGCTCAATTTTCCAAGGTTATCTTCACATTGATAATATCTCACAAAGATATTAAAGCTTCTTTCTTGAGACCGCATTTTCATCAATCAAACAATCAATATATTCAATTCAATTTATTCAGTTCAATTTATTCAGTTAAATTTATTCAATTAAATTTATTCAGTTCAATTCAATTATTCAATTTCAATTAATTTATCAATATTCATCAATAAATCAAATTAATCATTTTGGATGACTCCTTGCATAAGCCCTTTCCCCAATGATGTCAGGACAGGTCCATCTATTGACTGAGATTGAAGATCATCGGTCGTCACCTCTGGTTCATACCTCATGTCAATTGACGAATCACTGTTCTGTCCTAAGGTCATATCTGACATATTTTCCCATTTTGCCTGGTCTCCACAAATTTTCTTTGCAACCACTAAAGGCAACTCATCCTTCATTCGTGAGACAGCCAAAATGGATGGCAGATATTAAAGTTCTTTGGGAAAAATATCTCATCATTTTTCTTTTAATAGTACCCAAAATCTCTTGGCAATATAAATTTCGTAAAACTCCTGAAATGGGACTGTCAAATTCCTTCAATCATGCTAAATTTTGAAACTCCATCCCTTGTAATACCCAATTTATCCCATAGGGCTTGAAAGTTATTTTCCAAGTTCGTGCATTCATTCTGCATTGGAACCCTATGATATCATTCATAATAATCATCATGATTTTATAATCATGGTCATATCATAATCATCTATTTGAAAAACAAACATTTCCTTTATCACCACAGCTATGTGGTATAATCAACAATAAAATAAACTGTACATAGCAAAAGGCTACCTCCTGACCACTTAGTATTCCTATTGACAATAAGTCATAACAATATCGAATAATCATTAAACAATTAAAAGAAAAATCGCTTCTACTGCTCCAGCCGCAGCATTCGTCATTTTGTCTTCTCATTCGCGTGACCAAAACGAAATAAAGGGAGCTCAACCATTACACGGCGCTTTTAATGGCGCATGCCATAGGAACTCAACGCAATTTCGACTCGGCCAGAAAAACGAGCAAATTTTGCAGGGTGTTAACTGGAATTAGTCGTGAAAATATATGCAAAATACACAAAAAATATACATCCACAAAAATAAACAACAAACCCAAACAAACCCAAGGTCGACCATATTACACAATATTACACCATTTCAGGTGACATGAGAAAATCTTCATGATTGCTGAAATGTTCCGGGGTTTATACACACCTTAAAGAGGTATGCTTTGTGGTGTTGCCCTCTCCCACGTTTAATTAAATTAACCATAAACATTTCTTCCGTTCAACAGAACAAACATTTCC